>NW_012107497.1:411900-445841 GCF_000951045.1 Mandrillus leucophaeus
GAACATAAATTGTGAAGATTTCATGGACACTTATCACTTCCCCAATCAATACCCTTGTGATTTCCTATGCCTGTCTTTGCTTTAATCTCTTAATCCTATCATCTTTGTAAGCTGAGGAGGATGTACGTCGCCTCAGGACCCTGTGATGATTGCGTTAAGTGCACAAATTGTTTGTAGAGCATGTGTGTTTGAACAATATGAAATCTGGGCACCCTGAAAAAAGAAAAGGATAACAGCAATGTTCAGGGAAGAAGGGAGATAAGACTTTGGACTCTGACTGCCGGTGAGCCAGATGGAACAGAGCCATATTTCTCTTCTTTCAAAAGCAAATAGGAGAAATATCACTGAATTATTTTTCTCAGCAAGGAACATCCCTGAGAAAGAGAATGCGCCCTGAGGGTAGGCCTATAAACGGCCCCCTGGGGGCTGCCGTCTTTTACGGTGGAAGCCAAAGGGATGAAATAAGCCCCGGTCTCCTGTAGCATTCCCAGGATTATTAGGATAAGGAAATTCCCACCTAATAAATTTCGGTCAGACAGGTTGTCTGCTCTCAAACCCTGTCTCCTGATAAGATGTTATCAATGACAATGCGTGTCCGAAACTTCATTAGCAATTTTAATTTCGCCCCATCCTGTGGTTCTGTGATCTTGCCCTGCCTCCATTTGCTTTATGATATTTTGTTACCTTGTGAAGCATGTGATCTCTGTGACCCATACCCTATTCGTGCAGTCCCTCCCCTTTTGAAAATGGCTAATAAAAACTTGCTGGTTTTACGGCTCAGGGAATATCACGGAACCTGCCGACATGTGATGTCTCCCCCGGACACCCAGCTTTAAAATTTCTCTCTTTTGTACTTTTTCTCTTTATTTCTCAAACCACCCGAGACGCTTAGGGAAACAGAAAAGAACTCACGTTAAATATCGGGGGTGGGGTTTCCCCCAGTAGTAAAACTCCATCTCCATTAAAAATTAGCCGGGCGTGGTGGCGTGCACCTGTAGTCCCAGCTACTCAGAAGGCTGAGGCAGGAGAATTGCTTGAACCCGGGAGGTGGAGGCTGCAGTGAGCCAAGAGCATGCCACTGCACTCCAGCCTGGGTGATACAGCGAGATTTTATCTCAGAAAAAAAAAAAAAAAAAAAAAAAGATTGGTTATTGCTCACTGCCTGGGACAGCAGAAGTGGGTATCCACATTTTCCCTATGGTACCTTAAGACATGAATACCCTATTGGAGTGTGGTGGGGAGAAACTAACCCTTAGTCTATGAGCACATCCACTTGCCATCTGTAACAAACGTCACAATACTTTTGCACATGTAAATTCATGGACCAAGGCCATAAAAAGTAAGTTTTCTTTTTCATTCCATTAACAGAACACTAGCTAATAAAGTTACCGATTTTTAATTCATAAATATAATTATAGATTTCTTAGTTTATTGAAATCCTATAGAAATGAAGTAAACATATTTTGCCATTGAGGAAATGAGGCTTAGTGAGTTGAAACATTAGGTAAGATTTTACATTTACTTACTGCTCAGTTAAAACTTTACTCCAAAACTTCTGATTTCTACTCGTGTGTGCTTTTTAATGCCTTTAGAGTTGAGTTTTTCCTCATTTAAGTCATTAACACTTTTGGAATATTTTTTGTATATAGGGGAAGGTAAAGTTCCTCTCTTTCCTAAAATGTACAATTAATTTGACCACCATCATTGTTTGAAGTGTCCATCATTTTTTCCCAATAATTTCCATATAACTTCCAGAATATTCTGAGTTCCCATATCACTGTGGATCTGACTCCAGGCTTTTTATTGCGTTCTATTGACCCAGTGTTTCAATCCCTATGCCAGTGACGCACTGTTGTAATTTCTATAGCTTTATAATAATTCTTATTAACAGCAGGATAGCCTCATTTCTTATTATTCCACAAATTGACCACAGCTACTATTAGACATTTAGATTAGCCTTATGAAATTTAGAATTCATTTATGGAATTCCACAAATCTAAAATTGTGCAATTTTCAAAATGACATTGCATTGTATTTAGAAGTTAACTTGAAAAGAATTGAACTTATAATTTTGAGTGATATCATAATGAAGAAGACATACCATTTCCATTTAATAAGTACCCATATTTTACAAGTGAGCTTTTCACGATATATGACAAACTGGTCTCTCATTTCTACTTCAGTAATGATAGTGATAGTCTGAAAATCAATAAACCATTGTATATGAATTATTTCCATGGGTTTTCTTGGAGTAAATATAGCAACTAAAATTAAGCTTGTTTAGAGCCTCTACAGCTTCATTTCTCAAACTAACAAGAATCAATTAGTGTACTCTTGTTGTTTTTTATAGTTTAGTTTCCCAACCCTTCTGATACTTAGTGGTAATAACTACAAAACATCACACACCACATACACACACATACACACACACACACACACAAAAATATTTAAGAGCATTATTATTTAGGAAAGTAAAAATTGTTGAACAAAACTCCCATCTCATACTTTCAGTGAGACCTCTGCTACATTAAAGTGATTATCTCTTCTGATCTGCAACATCTTTTTTTATATTACATAGATTGTGCCACCATGACATCATCAACCAGAAAATTTTGTAGATAATACCATTTCTAAGCATTGTATAATAATGAAGCAAATTAACGTTTAATTTTTGTTTGTTTGTTTGTTTTTGAGATGGAGTCTTGCTCTTTCTCCCAGACTGGAGTGCAGTGGTACAATCTCAGCTCACTGCAACCTCTGCTTCCTGGGTTCAAGCGATTCTCCTATCTCAGCCTCCTGAGTAGCTGGGATTACAGGCACACACCACCACGCCCAATTAATTTTTTGTATTTTTAGTAGAGATTGGGTCTCACCATGTTGACCAGGCTGGTCTAAAATTCCTGACCTCAAGTGATACGCCCATCTCGACCTCCCACAGTACTGGGATTACAGGCATGAGCCACCATGTGTGGCCATCTTTAAATTTTTATAGTGTTTCATTTTCTATAAAGGCTACGCATAATTGTTTTTGAATTATTATATTTTCTTGGATGTTTTTGGTGTTTATATTACCAAGTTATATTGATTATCCTTTTTAATCAGTTAAAAATGATATTACACATTATCTCAATTATGCCAATGAAAAATAAGGGGAGTCAAGATTAAGCAACCAGTCCACAGAAATCCATCTAATAAGTGGGAGAGACAAGAAAACTCAGCTATGTCTGATATCAAAGTCAATGTTATTAAATACTTCTGTGTACAATTCCAAGAATAATGAGGGAACAATCCTAACAAAGCTATGGCTAAATGCTGATTATACACTTACTGACTTGAGAGAGCATTTGAAGTATAAACTGAAAGTGTAGTTATTTACATAAGCACATGTACACTGACACTGAGAGACAATGACAAAACTTAAGGATTTTAGGGCTATCTATCACTATCTGTGCATTTCATAAATCAATGTGCACATGTGTCTTAGAGAGAAACTTTCTCCACAGACACACAACAATAGAAATATTTAAAACTAATGACCTGACTGTGAGTAACATACTTGAGTATCTTTCATTTAAGTGTGCTTTAGAGCATTTTGATTATTATGTTTTGCTATAGATAAGGAAGACTGAAAAAAATATATATATATATATTTTTTTTTTTTAATTAGTTCCAGAACAAATTGTGAGTAGGTGGACTTAAAGGTCAAACGTTCTCACATGAGAAGAATCCATCAATTTAATTCTAGAGTGAAGTAAGGATGCAATAATCTCAATTATTCCTGAAGAAGTAGAAGTAATTAACAAAACTAATTATATTAGTCTGGCCTGAGGTTAACAGCTGGCAAAGAGTGACACTTGGATCTCTACAAGACAAGTAATTATAAATGTTTGCTTGAATTCATTGCAAATGGGTGTATAAAATAAAATTTAACTTAATATGCATAAAGTTCTGAATAAGCACTTCAGTGAGTAATATGTCAAATTTTAGGCTCAGAGTATCAGGTACATTATGGATTGATGGCAAAATTATACACTTGCGCAGAGTAAAAGGTTATGTTAACTTTCCAAAATAATTTTCTTCAAGTACAAATTCTTATCAGATGTGAAGTGGCAGCTTAGGGCAGAATTAGACGCATCAATTTTCTGCATAATTTATCTTGGTCCCCAGAGTCCCTAACAAGAGGAACACAGATGCTGGTGACATGTATTGTGCAAGGTAAGATCAACTGTTACTATCAAATTTCCCCTTTTGACTCAGATCTTGAATCACCAAAGAGAAATAACTTACACCAATAGTTGAAACACTTCTGTTTAAGGACATTTTTATTAACCTTGTGCTCTCCCTGTTCTTGGATAAAACTAAGCATGGGAAAGGGGATATCTTTTTATAAAGAAAAAAAGTACACTTTCCTTTAGCAGTATTTCTCACTCCATCTTTCATACTTATACTTTAATTGTGTTTAATTACCCTTGACCTTTCATTGTGTTACAGGATCCTTAGGGTGTTGCTTCACCAGCCAGAAACCTCTGTGGCCAGTGGAGCCTTTGCCCAAGTTTCTGCTCTGGCCCGTTGAGCTCATTCCACACACTTGGCCTGGCAGGCTGCACTCAGCTCCCACTACTGGCCTGGATCCCATGCCTGCCAAGGGCAAGCCAGGTGCAGAGCAGCAAAGGGTGTGTGAGTGAGTGTGGGGTCCAAGCACTGCACACAGCCAGGCGTGCCAGCTGCAGAAGGGCAGGCAGGTCCAGGCACGGGCACTGGCACTGGCTCCCTGCAAGGCTGTGGCTGATCAGGCGTACTATAAGCAGCTGCCAAAGCTGATACTGAGGATCACAATGTGGTACCCGGAAGCTTGGAGACACCAGGAACTGCAAAGCCCTAAAGAGGGTGTCACAGCCCTGGCTTGGGGAGCTCGTAAGTCTGGGCTCCCTGAAGGGCCACAGCTCTTCTCTCATTCTCTCTTCTCTTTTTCCTGTCACCCACAACCTGGCAGGCAAGGGGCATGTTTTAGCCCTGTTCGTGTTATAGCTCTTTTAGCCCTGCCATTCAGCAGATCCCAAGTTCTTGTCCTGCATCCAGGAAGCATGAGGTACACAGACAAGTGGAGGGTGAGCAAAAAGAAGAGGAGCTTTATTGAGCAATAGAATACCTCAGAGGAGATGCTCAGTGGGCAGCTCCTCTCCATAGCCAGGGTGTCCAAATGAGTGTTCAGCTCTCAGCAGAGAGGGTAGCTCCTCTCTGCTAGGCAGATCGTCCAAATGAGTGCCTAACTCTCAGCAGAGATGGTAGTTCCTCTCTGAAGCTGGTCGGCCATTGTCTCCTCAGCTCTCAGCAGAGGGATAGCTCCTCTCTGCTGGGCAGGTCATCTCAGTGAGTGTCCAGCTCTCTGCAGGGAGGGTGGCTCCTCTCTGTAGTTGATTGTCCCATCATCTCAGCTCTCAGCAGAGAGGAGACCCTGGGGTAGACAGCTTCTCTCTGCATCTGGTTGTCCCATCATGTCCTTGAGTCTGGCTGAGTCTGGGACTTTTATGGGCTTCAGAGGGGAGGAAGAGTGCACCAGTTGGTCCATGGGCAGCCATGAGTAGGCCCAGAAAAGCCACCACAAGTTCCCCCTCTGGTCCATTGGACCAGCAGCACAGCTCCCAGGCTTCAGGGTCTCCCCAGCTTGAAGGTGGGGCTTCACCAGGGACCCACCCCCTTGTGCCTAGGGTGCTGCCATCTGTGATGTCCAGGCTGTTTGTGCCAAGGGACACCTGCAGGCCAGTACTGAGCTGCCCTCAACCCCTCTTTAGGCTCCCTCCCATGCTCCTTGGTACCCAAAGTCTGGAGGGGGCCAAGATGGCAGGGGGCTGGCATATCAGCACTGCCCTGAGGATGTGCATATCTGGTCAGGTTGCAACAGCACCCAGGCTTGGTCTCAACTTTGCTCTGTGATCAGAGTGGGCACTGAGAGTGGAGAGGGGCCAGGCAGCAGGAGCAGACAACTCCAAGCCCACAGGGGCAAGAAGGGACATTCCTGGGGCCCCAAGAGTACAGAGATGCCTGGGTCTGCAGCTGCAACTTGGGCAGCTACAGCCATGCCCAGGAGGGCAGGGCTCCTACCTGCTCTGCTCCCAGCTCCCATTGGCTGTGCAGAGCATGGCACCCTCCCAGGCCCAGCTCCACCTCAGGGCCCCTCTCTGTCTGCCCCTTCATGAACAACTGCACTGCTTCCCCACTGGTGGGTGACCTGGCCCAGCTCCATTGCTGCGGCTCCCAGGGCAGTGGGTAAGGTGCAAGTGGCTTGGTGGCCCCAGCCAATCCCATACAAATGAACCTGATGCTTCTAGGGCCAGCCCCACAAGACCTGGTTGCACCTTTGGCCAGATGCTCACAGGCCCCCAGGATGTGGTAGGGAGTGAGGTTGAGGCCATGGTGGAGGCTCCAGATCTGGAAACGGGTCCTGCCCAGCCATGAGAGGGTGGGGGTGGCACAGTCAACTGCCTCAGGAATGTAGGGCACAGGGAACGCCCCCCGCCACCACCACCACCATTGTTGCTCCTGCAGTCACTTCTGCCATCATCTCTTGCACCTCCCTGCTGCAGTCAGCATAATGGTAGTAGCCGCCCTGGATGGGCCATTGCTGTCATCAATTATATCTTTTTGAAAAATCAATTGTCCCAGGAACAGCCACCTATTTCCATTATGCTTGTGACCATTATTGCCCCTAGACTAACCATATCCCTGGTGCATTGCCCTAGCTAGTGCATACCCTTCTGTGGTACACCATTCTAATTCATCATAAGTAAATGTTTTAATCATTGGCATGCCGCCATGTGTCATGTGCCCTCAGGGTTCCATCTACCATCAGTGATGGAGTTTTTATTGCTTGCTGGGTCACAAGTGATCAGTTCCAAAGTATCATGTTAGCATCTGCTTTCTAGTAGCAACCCAGGCACCAACTGTTGCAGTTCAAGTCCCATAGGAAGGAGACTTGGAGATGGAGATTTGCATTCAGGAATTACTCTTAATATTATCACTAGCAGAGGGAGCAAGTAGCTGTGATGTGGTCATAACAAAGGCCTCAGTCAATTCCACAAGAAGCTCTGATGCTAGGATGGGCCCTGCAGACTTGTCCAAGTTAAGACAAGGAATTCAAGCTTTTCTGTTTTTGCATTGACCAGTCGTCGGTTGTGGGTGTGGATTCAAACAAGGCAACACTCTTCAGTGGAGGGCAATAATCAGGTGAATTCACCTGCAAGCTGTTTGCTACTAATATTTCTTTTTTTAATTTTTTTAAATTATATTTTATGTTCTAGGGTACATGTACACAACATGCAGGTTTGTTACATATGTATGCATGTGCCATGTTGGTGTGCTGCATCAATTAACTCGTCATTTACATTAGGTATATCTCCTAATGCTATCCCTCCCCACTCCCCTGAGCCCACAACAGGCCCCGGTATGTGATGCTCCCCTTCCTGTGTCCAAGCGTTCTCATTGTTCAATTCCCACCTATGAGTGAGAACATGCAGTGTCTGGTTTTCTGTTCTTGTGATACTTTGCTGAGAATGATGGTTTCCAGCTGCATCCATGTCCTTAAAAAGGACATGAACTCATCCCTTTTTATGGCTGCATAGTATTCCATGGTGTATATGTGCCACATTTTCTTAATCTAGTCTGTCATTGATGGACATTTGGGTTGGTTCCAAGTCTGCTATTGTGACAATACCATTCAGGACATAGGCATGGGCAAGGACTTCATGTCTAAAACACCAAAAGCAACGGCAACAAAAGCCAAAATTGACAAATGGGATCTAATTAAACTAAAGAGCTTCTGCACAGCAAAAGAAACTACCATCAGAGTGAACAGACAACCTACAGAATGGGAGAAAATTTTTGCAATCTACTCATCTGACAAAGGGCTAATATCCAGAACTTACAAAGAACTCAAACAAATTTACAAGAAAAAAACAAACAACCCCATCAAAAAGTGGGCAAAGGATATGAACAGACACTTCTCAAAAAAAGACATTTATGCAGCCAACAGACGCATGAAAAAAATGCTCATCATCACTGGCCATCAGAGAAATGCAAATCAAAACCACAATGAGATACCATCTCACACCAGTTAGAATGGCGATCATTAAAAAGTCAGGAAACAACAGGTACTGGAAAGGATGTGGAGAAATAGGAACACTTTTACACTGTTGATGGGATTGTAAACTAGTTCAACCATTGTGGAAGACAGTGTGGTGATTCCTCAAGGATCTAGAACTAGAAATACCATTTGACCCAGCCATCCCATTACTGGGTATATACCCAAAGGATTATAAATCATGCTGCTATAAAGACACATGCACACGTATGTTTATTGCAGCAATACTCACAATAGGTACTAATATTTCTCACAGGATGCTTAGTGCTTCAGCACTGAAGATGAAGGATCATTGGCACACTCAGTATTTACATATTCAGAATTGTGTCATTTTCCTGACAAGTTTTGTGTGTAAAAATTGTTGTATCTATATTTCTACACCAGCATTCTTGGTTGGTATTGTCTCATTGTATCTTTATTCTGTCCATATACAAATTTTTCATTCTCTTGGCTTTTATTTGCATCTCTTTTAAATAGCATACCTTAAAAGTGATCCATGTCATCCTCAAAACCCACAAATTTTATTAACTTTTCATGTCCATATCCTAGGGACTCACTCACCTTTCATACTGGTGCTATGTGAATATTTTATAAATATTGAGGCTGATGTGTTATGGAGACTCTCTCTTTTTTCTTTTCTCTTAGGTATGTACCTACATATGTATTTATGCATTTTTAAATAGCCAATTTTATCAAGATATTTGCTTAAACGTACTGACACAAGTTCATAAGTTACCTGGAGGTACTTTCCTCTTTGCATTTAAATAATTCACTCACTCGAAAGGTTTTGCTTATGACTTTTATGTTTTATGTGGTAAATCTTCTGTGGTCTTTAATTCCTAAAAATATTTTAATTATGTGCTCACATTTTAATGATTATTTCATTAAAAATTAAATGTAGGTTTCAAATTTCCTGTCCTTCAAATCATCAAAAATATGCCTCAATTTTTCTATCCTTCAAATAGTTAAAAATATGCCTCCATTTCATCTGGAAACTGCTTTAGTTAAGAAGTCTAATGCTCTGTAGTTCTGTTCTTTCTTATTGAATGATCTTTACACATTTTCCATTGTCTTGTGTATTCACTAACTTTTAATAATAATTTCTATTTTTCTTAACACTCTTTGGGACTTGTAAACAGAAAAAATACCTTAGATTAGCTTAAGTTTTAACTGAGTTTGAGCAAAGGAAAACAAAACAAAACAGAGTAAATAAAAGCAAACAAAACATAAACAATTCTCAAATGGGCAGTCCTCTGAATCAAAGCAAGTTCAGAGAACCCCACCCAATAACACGATCTGACAGCATTTATAGGAAACGAAAGTGTGGTGTAAATACAACTTAATTAGTAACAGCTTAATTAGGTACAAATCCTCCTGCAATTAAGTAGAGCTCAGCTACTGTAGTTTAACTTTATGTTGGTTTGGTCTTTTAGCCTTAGTGTAAAAGCCTAGTCCAAATCAACCGTCTCCCATAAATTTTATTGAATAACACTTGATAATTGTTTTTCAATCAGACATTGTTCATTTTTTAATGTCTATACATTTATTTCTGAATTATATTTTATAAACTATATCTCCCATATTTCTTCAAATATTTCTACTTCTTCATTCTTTGCTTTTTCTCCAGGATTTCTGTTATTTGCATTTTGGAATTTCTACTTCTATCTTTCATATGTTTTAAACTCTTCTTTCATAAAAAAATACATATATATATATAATTCTATCTTTACTTCTGTGGTTATTTCTCAGTCTGGTTTTTAAATTGAAAAATATTCCTTTTGCTTTATACATTCCACCATTTATTTAGGCTCTGGTATTACTTACTATATAATTTTCATATTAATACTTGCCTTTTAATTATAATTTTTTATTCTCATATTGCTAATATATTCTATTGTTTCTGTTAGTACGTTTTTTGTTTATTTAAAAACTTTTTTCCATCTGCATTCATTTTACAAGTTATTGGTTTTCTTTCTATGTAGTTTTACTTCCCAATTTTCATTGTTTTGGATTGTGAACTAATATTACTATCTTAATCAGAAAGCTACTCAGTATAACTAAGTGTGTGGATAAAGAGGTGAAGAACCTACAGCTGCACAGAATTCAAGTATAAGGGAATGATGGAGTGCCTGAGGCACCAGTAAACTATACCTGTCACTTCTCACATTGTCAATAAATTCACTAAGTCTGAGCTTCAACTCAAACCATGAAGAAACTGCATTGGGAGGGTGCTGTCACCCTATAGTATAATCCAGTGAACACTTGGAGAAGAATACTGTGAATTAGTATAAAAACAACAGATATATACTTATTCTATAAAGTTAACTGAAAACTGGAAAGAAGATGGCCACAGACGCAGGATATTTAGCACAGTCTCTTTTGGTTACCAGGGGTCCTAAGAGAAGAAACCTGGTTTCCAGTGATGCAAATGTGCAAAATAGTGTCTCACCAGATCTAGAAAGATCAATTATGGTTTTTATATCACCTTTTTATATTTAGCGTTTAGATATCCATTCAGGAATGACTCACATAAATAATACAGAATGTATGCTGATAATAATAAATGCTGGGCTCTCTGGTTCTTGAGTAAAATTCAGCATCAACAAGAAAACATCCTAATGTGAGAAAATTATTGGAATCTATATTCAGATGTCCCTGAAAAACATGCTTGCAGAATGCTATGGCCACTGAATGGTCATTGTCCCTCAGTAGCAGTTACTGGAAATTTTAGGTGTTTCAGATATTCTTAAAGTAACAATGTATTTTTAATTGATCTTTAAGAGTTTATATTTAAAACAGCAAGTTGCAGTCAGAATGATTATTATTAAAAAGTAAAAAAAATAACAGATGCTGGGAAGGTTGCAGGAAAAAAAGGAACACTTATACACTGCTGGTGGGAATGTAAATAAGTTCAGCCCCTGTGGAAAGCGGTTTGGAGATTTCTCAAAGAAATTAAAACAGAACTGCCATTCAACCCAGCAATCCTATTACCGAATATATACCCAAAGGAAAATAAGTCATTCTACGTTAAAGACACATGCACACATAGGTTCACTGCAGCACTATTCACAATAGCAAAGACATGGAATCAACCTAAATGACCATCAATGGTATACTGGATAAAAAAAATAAAGAAAGAAGTCATGTCCTTTGTAAGAACATAAATGGAGCTGGAGGCCACTATCCTTAACAAACTAACACAGGAACAGAAAAGCAAATACCACATGCATATTCTCACTTGTAAGTGGGAGATAAATGATGAGAATACATAGAGGGAAATAACACATGCTGAGGTCTATTGGAGGCCGGAGGGTAGAAGGAGGGAGATGGTCAGGAAAAATAACAAATGGGTACCAGGCTTAATATTAATACCTGGGTGATGAAATAATCTGTACAACACACCCCCCATGACACAAGTATACCTAGGTAACAAACCTGCACATGTACTCTTGAACTTAAAATGAAAGTTAAAAGCAAGGGAATTTTAAATGGGGAAAGTAACAAAGTGTTGCACATTTACACCATGAAATACTGTGCAGCCGTAGAAAAGAATAAAATTATGTTCTTCGCAGAAACATAGACGCAGTTGGAGGCCATTATCCTAAGTAAATGAAAGCAGGAACAGAAAACCAAATAGCACAGGTTCTCACTTGTAAGTGGGAGCTGTATATTGAGTACACGTGGACACAAAGAAGGAAACACTAGACACTGGAACCTACATGAGGGTGAAGAGTGGGAGGAGGATGAGAACTGGAAAACCATCAGTGAAGTACTATGCTCATTACCTGGGTGAGGAAATAATCTGTACACCAAATCCTAGGACATATGATTTATCCATGTAACAAACATGCACCTGTACCCCTGAACCTAAAATGAAAGTTAGAAAGAAAAAAAAAATATTTCCTCTATTCTTACAAGTTTTCTGTAAGTTAAAAATTATTGCAAAATAAAAAGTTTAAGAAATAGAAAATTAAAATGGCAAGTTGAATGTCATTACAGTCGACCTTAAAATGCAAAGCTTACTATGTATTCTTTTAATTTAATTTTGCTTTTATTTAAATAGCCTGGTGCATTATTAATTTACTTCCTTAAAAACGTTTTAAAATCTTTTTTAAAAGCTACTCTTAATTAATTACAAGACATTATAATATGGACTAATAACCACTTACTGAACTAAATAGAAGTATTTATTTTTATTCAACATCAAAACGTAAAGTTTTTCATAACAACAACAACAACAAAACAAAAACAGCTTAAACAGAAAACCTTTCTAGAATAGTAGATATTTGTGGTTTGCTTGTTAGAGAATTTTTAAAGACAAATATGTCAAAATTTTACACTTAAATATCTTAAAATTATTACCGTGCAAAATCTTCTATTTATTCTTTTTCTTTTATTTTTATTTTTATTTCAATAGTTTTGGGGATACAGGTGGTTTTCGGTTACATGGATAAGTTCCTTAGTGGTGACTTTTGAGATTTTGGTGCACCTGTCACTGGGACAGTGTACACTGTACCCTATAGATAGTCTTATCCTTCAACCTCTTCCTCCCTAGTCCCCAAAGTCCATTATATCATTCTGTGGCTTTGCATCCTTGTAGTTTAGCTCCCACTTATAAGTGAGAAAAATATTATTTACTGAAAAATAAAATTTCGTAAGTGATCTGTTTTGAAAATATTCTTAGTAACTTTTAGTTAGAAAGAACATGTGGCTTTTGCATTTCTTTTAAACACTGATTTTTTGTACAAGAAGGATTATCTTTAATTATGAAAAAATGAGATATTTTCAAGACAACAAGGAATGCAAGTCTTCAATGAACAAATTAAATAACCTTATATGCTGAAGATTGAGACCAGATGCCTTTTATGACCTTAAATTACATGATTATGATCCCGTGTTTCCATATTTTGTGGGTAACAGACCCAATAATTTCCTGAATTGAATTTATATGTTATCCTATTAACATGGGTAAAATTGCATTTTCAATTAGGTATTGCAAACTATATAATTCAGACTGTTTATACTGCTGTTTGATAAGGTATTGAAATGTGACTCAAAACATAAAAAGAAAAGACAATCCCAAAGAAATAGAAAATGCCTTGTTTTTTCCTGATTGAGGATTTAGAAATGATGTATCCTCTATTTTATCACTGTCTTTCAAAAACCAAAAGCTGTGTGTTATTGTGTACCCCACTCTAAAGCTCATGGTGTGATTGCTGCTTTGTGACCTTAATTTGGTTTTTCCTTTTCTACATTTTTTTTCTAATTCAGTGTTTTGACTTTTCAAGTTCATAAATTGTTTTAGCCCTTCTACTGTGTAGCACTATGTGCCTTGAAGAAATTGAAAGTGTTTTGCATAGCGTTGTTCTAAGGAATCACACTGTAATTGCAACAAAAATTCAAATGCCAAATAAATGTAGATAGTATTATTTCTGAATGCATTGCAGAGACATTTTACAGGTTAAAATTTACTTCCAATATAAATGTCAACTAGAAATTTTATTGGAACAGATGATATGACAGAAACAATACTTTTTTAAAGTTATTTAAAAAATAAATCAGTCCCAATCTGTTTATTTTTCATACTCTAAAAAACCTTACATTACCTTTGTTATTGTTAGTTAAGATCAATAAAGCTGACAAAGATATTACACCTGTGAATAAGTCTTTTTTTTGAAGGCTGATGCTATCGTTAAAGTAAACTTCACTTTTGTTTAAAGTATCCGAATGTAACAGTATTTTCTTTCAGAAACACTTGTTAAAAAGAAAGGAATAAAC
Source organism: Mandrillus leucophaeus (assembly GCF_000951045.1). NCBI lineage: Eukaryota > Metazoa > Chordata > Mammalia > Primates > Cercopithecidae > Mandrillus > Mandrillus leucophaeus. The sequence continues at coordinate 425,816 of NW_012107497.1, forward strand.
TGATTTTTATGGATTTCCAGTGCACAAAGAACTCACATATACAATGCCCTTCACACAACAGTGAGCTTACTACTCAAAGCAATGTGTCAACTCATAAAATATGCTACAAAATTTTATGTAAGAATTGAGTGTTCCCTTGAAGCATCCATTAGAATTGTCAAATATCAGTATAATAAATAAATAAATAAAAATCCTTTAGCCTATTTTCTTTAGCAAGACGCTAAATGTAGATGTTAAAATAATAGTAGGTTATTAGAAGAGCAGTCTTGCTTTTTAACCCTGACACAAGATAAATCTCAGCAATTGGATAAATATTTACAGTTCTGGTCAGATAGATTTATCATTCTTTAAATTTGTTTAAATAATTTTTTAAACTTACTATTACCAACAAAACATAATAAGGCATTTGACACAAAATTGTCCTTACTAATTGAAGAGCATTATTGATTTCCTGAAGCTTTATTTTTAATTGTTTTTTAGAACACTGACAAATTTAGTAATGGGTAGGTATAAAGAAGTTAAAATAACAGTTAAATTTAAAAAGCCCATGTCTCTCCTCACTTGAGCAAGTGAAGAGAGACACATACTGAAAATGGGGGACAGGATCTTCCAAGGGAAATCCTTCCCAGCAAGTCACAAAGTCCAGGAAAGCTTTTATATCCAGAAATTTGAACATTCAGAGTAAATATGAGAATTCTGCATGGGTAGAGGAGAGAGGGTGCAACATCAGTAGTATCTAGAAAATACCTGAAAACACAGAAGTTCTTTATTTGACCACTAGGGTTTTTATTCAGAATTATGGATTCCTTTGTAAAGCTCTTGACTGAATTGAAGTTGACTGTATTAGTCTGTTCTCACACTGCTAATAAAGACATACCTGAGACTACGTTATTTATAAAGGAAAGAGGTTTAATTGATTCACAGTTCCACATGGCTGAGGAGGCCTCACAGTCATGGCTGAAGGTGAATGAGGAGCAAAGTCGTATCTTTTATGGCGGCAGGTGAGACAGCATGTGCAGGGGAACTCTCCTTTATAAAACCATTAGATCTCATGAGACTTACTATCATGAGAACAGCAAAGGCAAGACCCACCCCCATGATTCAATTACCTCCATCCCAGTCTTTCACATGACACGTGGGGATTATGGGAGCTACGATTCAAGATGAGACTTGGGTGGAGACACAGCCAAACCGTATCACTGACCTAGGATTTTATCTTAGGACTTAAAAATGTCTATATTTTGAGGATGTTTATTTCCTAAAGATGTTCATCTCTAGAGGTCACTTATTAACAGCTATGAACAGTCTAAGGTTCATATAAAATCAGGCTGAGGACTATGTTAAGAGGTCACTCAACCACATCATGACTCTTCAGTTTATGAATATATGTAACATAGAGTGCTTTAAGTTTGAAAAGATAAACTGGGAATTGGAAAGACTTCAGCTTTATATAGAGGCCAAACCAATACTAGTTCTGCCAGCTAGCAGAGTGGACACTGACAAGCTCAAGTTATAGAAGAGGTCAGTCCCTCTTGTCTGCCACAAATGAGATTCTGAGATGACCATGGCTTTTTCAGGATATGGTAAATATATAATACATATAGTATCTTAAGTACAAAACGTTTTAAATCCTCAAATTTGACCTTTGTGACAGACAGCTCCCAGGTAGTTTAAGGCAGGTTCAGATAGGAGTTGTATGGCCCCAGCATAGCAGTTATCAAGTCAATTAAACAAGACAAGGTGACCCACAGAACCAAACTGAAAGCATTAATTTGAATATCATAGGAATAGGTTAAGTTTGAGTAAACTTAGACCATAAGTGAAGTTTTCAGAAACTAGTTCAGGTTTTCTAACATCAGTGTGGTCATGAACATTCAACCAGAAGAGGACATGAGTTACAGGAAATATTAGCAATAGGTAATAACCAAAACAGTGTTGTCACACAGATGTATTTACAGAGTTTTACAGATTTAGTTTTGGGGATCACTGGTCCTTGCCTCAGTGAGTGTCACTTGGCAATATACATTCCCACTGGAGAAGCCTTAAGCCAAGTAGAAATCCAGCTCTTCTAGACTAGGTCTCTCTACTAAGCTTCCTTACATTGTAAATTCATGGTATATAAGGGCCCAAATCCAATCCCTACTAAAGTTTCTGAATGGCTGTTTTGTTCATTATGTTGTTGGATCATCAAAGATGTTACTTAGTTCTGTATCAGTATGTTCATCATACTATATTATATTAAACACATCTGAAAATAAATGAGGGTCAATGGCTTTTTTAATAAAAATTATCAGCAAGAAAATTTGTTTTATTATGTCAATGAACATATAAGATGTTTTATTCAAACAATTGTTCAAAGTTAAAACTTTATAAAAATAACATATACAACATTGAGTAAATTAAAATATTTTGAAAGTATTCATATGGATTACGTGAATGCTACAATAATACAATTCAATACGTTAAAAAATAATATTGGCATGTTTTATTCAGTTTCTTAGATTTCCTCTCTAATATACTACTAGCATGTTTCTAAAATTTTTATTTTTGTATAGATGCATAATTTTAATTTTTGCATAACATTTGATATCATAGTATTTAAAGTTGTATTTTATAATTAGCAAATTTACAATGTTTATACTTTTAACTGAGTCTTCTTGTATGCCGTAACATTCTTAAAACAATATGGTAACTATAGATGTGGAAGTATCGGCTTAGAGAAAATTATGCTAAATAGAGGATATTTACAATTCTATTTCTATAGTCAAATATATAAACATTTAAGCTCCAGTACTTCACAGATTTTTGCCAGGATTCAGAAACTTTCTTAAAAATGTTTTTGCAAGTAAAAATTGTCAAACAAATTGTGTATATTTACAACTATTTTGAAGGATTCCGGATTTAGATACTGCAAACTCCTGTGAACTCCTTCTAATGCAATACAGTGTATAGGTGTACCCAACTGAAAATACATGGTTAATCAAATGATTAATTCCACTGGTTAAGATGTTCCAAAGTAGCAATTTCAGAATTAACTCATAGACATTTGCACCTTCATTCTGTTTGCTTTTTTTGTTGTTGTTGTTACTTCCTACTTTCTTTAGTAGGAATCAGTACCACAAAGTATATAAGCTCTGCTTACCACAATTTTTTATTTTATTTATAGCTTTAAGATATGAACTCCTTTGTGCTGCATTCATCCAATGCTCTCATTAAAGATTTTCAAGCAATTTTGAACATCACCTAAAATTTAAGAATATGTTTATGTGTATACAAATAAGCTCAACAATCATTGTACGATACCTAAGATGATTTACAAAGTATTTCTTTTAAAAATTCAAATATCATTAAATTCTTATTGACAATAGGTAACAAAGATAGAAAATACTGTTATACTGAATAATTTTAACTATTCAACATCAATTTCATTACAAAAAACAAGTGTATTACATTAATTGTGTATATAAGCCGTTTCTAAATTTTGGTAACTTAACATTTTATTTTGAACAGTAGAATACTGCATCTTATTATGACACAGTTATGAATTAGTTTTATGCTACAACCAATTTCAAGCATATTTCTGTTGCATAGATTTATATTGCCTATTATCCCCTTGTAATAACTAATATTACCTTTATTGCTGAATTTGTACTTAAATTTTTTAAATTATTTATGATAACTTCAGATATTTCGCCTTCAAGAAAATGAACTTTCAGGCTGGGCACAGTGGCTCACACCTGTAATTCCAGCACTTTGGGAGGCCAAGGCAGGCGGATCACGAGGTCAGGAGATCGAGACCATCCTAGCTAACACAGTGAAACCCCATCTCTACTAAAAAAAATGCAAAACATTAGTCGGGCATGGTGGCGGGTGCCTGTAGTCCCAGCTACTCAGGAGGTTGAGGCAAGAGAATGGCATGAACCCGGGAGCTGGAGCTTTCAGTGAGTCGAGATCGCGCCACTGTACTCCAACCTGGGCGACAGAGCAAGATTCTGTCTCAAAAAAAAAAAAAAAAGAAAAAAAAAAAAAAAAGAAAATGAACTTTCAGGAATTTGACTTAGATTTCATCACTTAGAAGAAAAAAATTAAACTACTGTACCATGGGGATAAACTTAACTGACTTTCTATTTGCAGATGTTTCATTTGATAACATCACTAATATACTGGTATCATTTAACTATTTGCAAAGTTGAATATGGAGCCATTAACAATGCTTACTTCTTTTTTTTTATGTGAACAAGCAAACTTTTAATAAAAACTAAGAGGCTGGAAAGCGAAGGATGGATGGGGGAGATGAAGATAAGCTGCTTCAGTGGTACAAAAATACAATTAGATAGGAATACATTTTAGCATTTGATAATACAGTAGGAAAATTATAGCTAACAATAACTTATTATATAGTTCAATATAGCTAGAATAGAAGAATTGTAACATTTCAAGATGAAGAATAAATGTTCAAGGTGATAGATATCTCAACTGCTTTGACTTTTATTATTACACATTATAAACACACATCAAAATATTATATGTAATTCATAAATATATACAACTATGATATAGCAAAAAAATCTCACATCAGACCCAGAAAAATAATCTATGGTAAATGGTGTGTCAACTTTGAGTATCATTCATTGTCATCTTCTCTCAAAAAATCTATGAAAATTCAACACAAAAGATATCATCCTTTTAGCAGATGATATAATTGATTTCCAAAATGATTCATCTATATTATGATTAAAACTTGCATATTTTTCTGTCTTCTAGAATAAAAACAATTAGGTTAGTGGGATGCTCTGTGATCTCTAATAATATTTGTTTAAATGGCTCTTACATGTAAAATTTATCTATGTTTATATTTTTCTAAATTTCTAAATAATGAAAAGTTCTCAGGGGATAAGAAGATGCTATTACAAGTAGAAAGATCAGCATATAATAAAGACTAAATAACAATAGGTAGAAACTAAGATTACAGTGTGTTAGTTCTTAAATATTTACCTAATGTTACTTTAAAGACTTTAATGCCTACTGCAGTACTGTAACACATCAAACCCTTGAGTAAACCTTATTCAGTAAGTGAATGAACTTTGAAAAAAATGAGTGATATTAATTTAGAAGTATAAACATCTGATATAAGAAAAACTCAGGATTCACAGAGGAGTATGCAATTGCACCTGCTGTATCTGCAGGTTAAATTAGGGCTTGCAAGAACAAGTTTTTAAAATAACTATCAATTTTTAAAGTAGATACTACTCCATCTCACTTTCATCTGTCTTCTGTTTTATGTTTTCAGTGATATTGCAGCCCTCTTGGAGGATGATTATGTCAACAAAACTCTGTGCAAGATACTTTTTCTTTATTAAATTACTTGAACTCTATGTTTAATATTTAATGCTTTATTAAATTTATACTTTTTGTTAAAGTTGGGATTCTAAAAGGACTTATTATAAAAGATGTTTACCAACAATATGAGTAGATTATTGTAGATTTATATCATAAAACAAATAATAAACAGTACAGGAATATAATTTATTCTGTTTTATACATACTATATGGCAGGACTGCTTAGTTTCCATGTTTTCACACACATATTTCTTCTAAATTAAGGTATAATTTCCTATGTGTGTCTCTAATCCTGCTGACAGCTGCCCTCACTTGCTTCTTTTATACTGGAGGCCAAAGCTTGTACCAGTGAGAGAGGGGAAAGGAAGAAACCAGTCAGTCAGACAGTTAGGGTGGGTCTTTGGTTTTATAGTGGGTCCTCAGTTAAATTATTTCAAACAAAAGAAGAACCTGAAAAATAATGTTACAGGCACAGATAAGGGATCTTGCCCAGGGGACTTGCCTAAGACATCCCCCAGCCACGTGGATAAGAAAGGCTACACAGGGGACTTGCCCAGACATGCCTGCAATGGAAAATTCTGTCCCCTGACACATGTGCAATAAGGGGAACAAAGCAACATGGAGTAACTCAAGCTAAGAGCCCTTATGCACATTAGGATGGGGTGGAACTACCAGAAATGCATGCCTTATGCAAATGAGACACCCAGCCCCCTATTGGTTTCTTGTAAAAGCCTCTGTATCCAAACTGTAAAAAGGCAAACCCTTTTTTCTGGGACCCCTGTCTGGAGTAGAAAGATGTTATCTTTCTCTTACCTATTAAATTTCTGCTCTAAACCTCACCCTTTGGGTGTCCACGTCCTTAATCTCTGTGGCCATGAGACAACAAACCACAGGTGTTACCCCAGACAATGAGATCGCTTCACCATATCAGAGATATCAAGTACTCCAAGAAACCCCTGCCAATCAAAAATGAAATAAATTTGACTTATCTAGTTACTAGTAACTGAAAGACTCATCATTGCTATTACTTTTTCAGATTTAGCCAATGGTTAGAATATTCTAATCACTACAGATTTGTCTTACATATTAACAAACAATAACAAGAAAGAAGTTAAGGTGTGTATCAAGAAAGAAGTTAAGGAAGTGTATCATACTCATCCTGGGTTACCTCAATACAAATAATAATGTAATAATTATGATTACAATGATAATATATAACTAAAAATGAAAAAATCTGGGACTTAGAAAAAATAAGCTATAAAAAACAGTGCAGAATCCTTAGACAATGTACTCCATGTGATGGCTACGTTTATGCCTCCATTGGTGAGTAGGAGGTAAGGAACATAATATGCACTTTCCTATCCCATGTAAGTTTAGAGCTTAGCATCTTCTGATCTGCGCTCATCTAAAGAAAGAAGAATATCAAGACAATAGTCAGTGGTTAGTGCATAGGACTGAGTTGTAGCAGTAGGGCGGATCTCAGACCTGTAGGTTGAGTTGAATCTGAATGGAGGCAGACAAAACTGTTAACCCAAGGAAGGGAAAAGATGTTCTCCTCTAACTTCTGTGTCTCCATGAAGGAAGACTGGATGTGACTAAATACAAAAGTAAAAAGAAGGGTAATAGAACTTTGTAGCCTACCACTTCACAGCTACTTTTGAGATAATTTTAGCAGAGTTCAGCTGAGGGTTTTTTCATGATTTCATAAATGGTTGAGAAATAATCTTGGATAAATTGAACCTCATTTAAAAACAATTTTGAAGTGTAAGGAAAAATAATGCCCCCAACTCTAAATATGTCCATTTCCTAACCTCTAACATCATGCCAGTGAATATGATAATGGAAAAGGAAGTTAAAGCTAAAGATGAAATTACAGTTTCCAATTAGCAGACCTCAAGATAGTGAGATCATTCTGGGTTATCCAGGTAAACCCAGTGTAGTCACATGGGCAATTAAAAGCAGAGAAGGAAGACAGAAATGTCAGTCAGAGAGATGTGTTAATGTATAAGAGACAGGAGAAGCATGAGAGAGACTTGAAAATGGAGGAAAGGAGTTAAAGCATGTAGACAACTTCTAGAAGTTGAGAATAACTCTCAGCTTACAGCCAGCAAGAACACCAGACCTTAGTCTCACAACTGCAGGAATTTAATTGTGTGAACAATCTAAGTGAGCAAGAAATATTTCCCCTCTAGAATCTACAGAAAGGAAGGCATCCCTGCCAACACCTTGATCACAGCCCAGTAAGACCTGTATAGGATTTGTGATATACAGAAATATAGAATAATAAATTAGTGGGGTTTTTTCCAGGTGCAAAGTTTGTAGTAATTTATGAGAGCAGCATTAGGAAACTAATACCGATTGATATTATAAATGAGGTGCTAGTTATCTGAAAATATTTAAATGACTTTGGAATGTTTAAATGACTGGGAGGGGGTGGAAGCTGGAAAATCGTTGAGGAGCATGTAGAAAATCCTAGACTGACCTGAACATACAGCTTGTAGAAGTCTGCACTTGGAATATGCTGCCAGTAAAGGCTCAGAATAAAGGGATAAAATTATTACAGTAAACTAGAGAACAGGGAATTCTTCTCACATAGAGGCAGAAATCTTATTGGAATTGTGCCCTGCATTTATGTGAAAAGCAGAAGTAGTAAAAAAGGCACTAGGATACCTAGCTGAGCAAATTTCCAAAAAAGTGTTAAAGGTGCAGCTTGATTTGTTCTTGGTGTTTACAGTAAAGAGCAAAAGGAAAGAGATAAATTGAGAGAACTGTTAAGCAAAAAGGAAACAGGTCTTAATGACTAGGGAACTTTTTGGCCTGTCTTAATTGCAAAAGACACTAATATTAGGAGATCTACTGTCAGGAAAGTTGATTCTGGAAAGAAAGCCAATGGTGTGGCCAGACAACATTTTGCCTTGATATGGTTTGGCTGTGTTCCCACCCAAATCTCATCTTGAATTGTAGCTCTCATAATCCCCATGCATTGTGGGAGAGACCCAGTGGGAGGTAACTGAACCATAGGGGTGGGTTTTTCCCATGCTGTTCTTATGATAGTCAATAAGTCTCATGAGATCTGACGGTTTTATAAACAGCAGTTCTGCACACACTCTCTTGCCTGCTGCTATGTGTGATGTGTCTTTGCTCCTCCTTTGTCTTCTGTCATTATTGTGAAGCCTCCCCAGTCATGTGGAACTGTGACTCCATTAAACATCTTTCTTAAGGTAAGATAAATTACGCAGTCTCGGGTATGTCTTTATTAGCAGTAGGAGAACAGACTAATATAATAAATTGGTACCAGTAGAGTGGGGTGCTGCTGTAAAGATACCCAAAAATGAGGAAACAACTTTGGAACTGGGTAACAGGCAGAGGTTGGAACAGTTTGGAGGGCTTGGAAGAAGACAGAAAAACGTGGTAAAATTTGGAACTTCCTAGAGACTTGTTGAATGTCTTCGACCAAAATGTTGATAGTGATATGGAAATAAAGTCCAGGCTGAGGTGGTCTCAGATGTAGATGAAGAACTTCTTGGAAACTGCAGTAAAGGTCACTCTTGCTATGCAAAGAGACTCAGCATTTTGCCGCTGCCCTAGAGTTTTGTGGAACTTTGAACTTGAGAGAGATGATTTAGGGTATCTGGCAGGAGAAATTTCAAAGTGGCAAAGCATTGAAGATGAAGCAGAGCATAAAAGTTTTGAAAATTTGCCGCCTGACTATGCAACAGAAAAGAAAAACTCGTTTTCTGGGGAGAAATTCAAGCCAGCTGCAAAGATGTACGTAAGTAACGAGAAGCTAAATGTTAATCAACACGACAATGGGGAAAATGTCCCCAGGGCATGTCAGAGACCTTCATGGCAGCCCCTCCCATCACAGGCCCAGAGACCTAGCAGGGAAAAGTGGTTTCCTGGACAAGGTCCAGGGACTCCTGCTATGTGCAGCCTAGGGACTTGGTGCCCTATGTTCCAGCTGCTCCAGCAGTGGCTAAAGGGGCCAAGGTACAGTTCTAGTCATGGCTTCGTGGGATGCAAGCCCCACACCTTGACAGCTTCCACGTGGTGTTGAGCCTGTGGGTGCCCATAAGCCAAGAACCGAGGTTTGGGAACCTCTGGCTAGATTTCATAGGATGTATGGAAATGCCTGGATGTGCAGGCAGAATTTTGCTACAGGGGCAGGGCCCTCATGGAGAATCTGTCAGGGCAGTGAGGAAAAGAAATGTGGGGTTAGAGTCCCCACACAGTCCCCACTGAGGCACTGCCTAGTGGAGATGTGAGAAGAGGATCACTGTCCTCCAGACCCCAGAATGGTAGATTCACCTGAAGCCTGCACTATGCACCTGGAAAAGTCACAGACACTCAATGCCAGCCCATGAAAGCAGCCGGGAGGGTGCTTTATTCTGCAAAGCCACAGGGGCGGAGTTGCCCAAGGCTGTGAGAGCCAACCTCTTGCATCAGCATGACTTGGATGTGAGACATGGAGTCAAAAAAGATCCTTTTAGAACTTTAAGTTTTAATGACTGCCCTATTGGATTTCAGACTTGTGTGCCCCCCATCTCCCTTCATTTTTGCCAATTTCTCTCATTTGGAGCTAGTGTATTTACCCAATGCCTGTACCCCCATTGTATCTAGAAAGTAACTAACTTGCTTTTGACTTTACATGCTCATAGGTGGAAGGGGCTTGTCTCAGATAAGACTTTGGACTTGGATTTTTGAGTTCATGCTGGAATGAGTTAAGGCTTTGGGGGACTGTTGGGAAGGCATGATTGGTTTTGAAATGTGAGGACATAAGATTCGGAAGGGGCCGGGGCAGAATGATATGGTTTGGCTGTGTACCCACCCAAATCTCATCTTGAATTGTAGCTCCCATGATCCCCACATGTCATGGGAGGGCCCCAGTGGGAGGTAATTGAACCATGGAGTGGGTTTTTCCTATACTGCTTTCATAGTGAATAAGTCTCATGAGATCTGATGATTTTATAAAGAGCAGTTCTTCTGCACAGGCTCTCCTGACTGCTGTCATGTAAAACGTGTCTTTCCTCCTCCTTCACCTTCTGCCATGATTGTTAGGCCTCCGCAACCATATGAAACTGTGAGTCAATTAAATCTCTTTCCTTTAAAAATTATGCAGTCTCAGGTATGTCTTTATTAGCAGCATGAAAACACACTAACACATTGTTAATACCTTAATCAGTAAGATACAAGGTCACAGTGTTTTGTTATTACTCATGTATACTAAATTAATTTTTATTGATATATGATAGTTGTACGTATTTTGTGGTACATGTGATACATGCATACATTGTCTAATGATCAAACCAGAAAAATTGGAATATTCATGACCTCAAAGATTTATTTTTTCTTTATGTTGGGAACATTCCAGTTTTTCTCTGTTAGCTACTTTGAACTACATAATAAATTATTGTTAACTATGGTCAAACTACTGTACTATCAAATTCAAGATCATATTCCTTCTATCTAACCTCACTTGATACCCATTAACCAACCTCTTTTCATCCCCTTTTCACACTCCCCACTGAGTCACTGTTAACTATTATTCTACTCCCTATCTCCATAAGACCCACTTTTGTAGCTCCCACATATGAGTGAGAACATGCAGTATTTGCTTTCCTGTGCATGGCTTATTTCACTTAACATAATGACCTCCAAGTTCACCCACATTGCTGCAAATGTCAGGATTTTATTCTTTATTGTGGCTGAATAATATTACTTTGCGTACATGTACCACATTGCTTTATCCATTCATCCACTGATGGACACTTAGGTTAACCCCATATTTTGGCTACAGTGAAAAGTGCTGCAGTAAAAATGGGAGTGCAGATATCTCTTCAATACGCCTATTTTCTTTCATTCAAATATATACCCAGCAGTAGAATAACTGAATCATATGGTAAATATATTTTTAGATTTTTTGAGGAACTTTTTTTCATAGTGATTGTACTAATTTACACTCACACTAACAATGTATAAGTGTTTCCCTTTCTCTACATCTTCACCAGCCTCCATTACTTTTTTAATCTTTTTGATAAAAGCCATTTGAACAGAAGTGATGTAATATCTCATTGTGGTTTAATTTATACTTCTCTGATGATTAGTGACACTGAGCATTTTTCACATACCTATTGGCCCTTTGCATTCTTCTTTTGAGAAATGGCTATTCAAATTATTTGCCCATTGTTTAAGCAAATTTATCTAATTGTTTTTGCTATTGAGTTGTTTGCAGTCCTCGTATATTCTGGTTATTAGTCCCTTGTCAGATGAGTAGTTTGCAATGTTTCTTCTACCATTCTGTAGGTTGTCACCTTACTTTGCTGATTGTGTCCTTTGCTTTGTAGAAACTTTTCAGCATGACATAATCTCATTTGTATTGTTTTGCTTTAGTTGCCTGTGCTTTTGAGGTCTTGCTCAAAAATCTTTGCTCAGATCAGTAACCCAAAGTGCTTCCTGAAGGGTTACTTTTAGTAGTTTCACAGTTTTTGGTCTTAGATTTAAGTTTTTCATCCATTTTGATTTGGTTTTGTATATGATGAGAAATAATGCTCTTCTGCATATGTTTATCCAGTTTTCCCAGCACAATTTAGTGAAGATATTATCTTTTCACAATGTATGCTCTTGGCAATCTGGTTAAAAATGAATTGGCTGGGCCAGGCGCGGTGGCTCATGTCTGTAATCCCAGCACTTTGGGAGGCCGAAGTGGGCGGATCACCTGAGGTTGGGAGTTCCAGACCAGCCTGACCAACATGGAGAAACCTCGTCTCCAATAAAAACACAAAATTAGCAGGGTATGGTGGTACATTCCTGTAATCCCAGCTACTTGGGAGGCTGAGGCAGGAGAATTGCTTGAACCAGGGTGGCGGAGTTTGCAGTGAGCAGAGATCATGCCATGGCACTCCAGCCTGGGCAGCAAGAGTGAAACGCCATCTCAAAAAAAAAAAAAAAAAAAAAATTGGCTGTAAATGTATGCATTTATTTCTGGGTTACCTTTTCTGTTCTATTGATCCATGCTCTGTTTATATTATAGTACTGTGCTGTTTTTGTTGCTATGGCTAACTCCAGCTTTATTCTTTTGGCTCAGGATTATTTTGGCTATTTGGAGACTTATGGTTCTATATTAATTTTATGATTTGTTTCTATTTCTATAAGGAATATCATTGACATTATTATAATAATTGCACTAAATCTGTAGATCATTGGCCTTTTAAAAGTATTGATTCTTCCAGTCCATGAGCATGCAATATCTTTTCCTTTTTTATGTGCCCCATTTAATTTTTTCATCAGTGTTTTGTAGTTTTCCTTGTATAGCACTTTCACTTCTTTGGTTAAATTAATTCCTAGATATTTTATATATTGTGTCTGTTATAAATTGGATTACTTTCTTGAATTTTTTTATTTTTTTGCTGTTGGCATCTATAAGTGACAATTTTTGTATACTGGTTCTGTATCCTGCAATGTTACTAAATTCACTTTTCAATTCTAATTTTTGGTGGTGTCTTTAGGTTGTTGGAAATATAATATCATTTTACCTGTGAACAAGATCAATTTGACTTCTTCCTTTCCAGTTTGGATTCCCTTTATTTTTTTCTCTTACCTAATTGTTCTGGTCAGGATGTCCAGTACTATGTTGAAAAAAAGTAATGAAAGTGGGCATCCATGTCTTGTTTTAGATCTTGGAGAAAGGTATTTAATTTTCCCCCATTCAGTACGATGTTATATGTGACACTGTCATATATGGTCATTTTATTTATTTATTTATTTGAGACAGCATCTCACCCTGTCACTCAGACTAGAGTACAGTGGTATAATCGTGGCTCATGGAAGCCATGACCACGCAGACACAGGTGATCCTCCCCAGGCTGGTCTCAAAACTCCTGGGCTCAAGTGATCCACCCACCTCTGCCTCCCAAAGTGCTGAGATTACAGATCTGACTCACCACACCCGGTTCATGTATGGTCTTCATTGTTTTGAGGTATATATTGAGTTTGTTGAGAGTTTTTATCATAAAATGATGTTGAATTTTGTTGAATGCTTTTTCAGTGCCTATTAAAATGATCAGATGGTTTTTACACTTTATTCTGTTGACATGATGCATCTCTTTATTTATTTGTGTATGTGCAACCAACTTTGCATCCCTAGAATGAATACCATTTTATCATGGTAGGTAATCTTTTAAATTTGTTATTCTGTTAAGGATTTTTCCATTCATGTTCATCAGGAATATTGTCCTGTAGTTTCATGTTTTTGTTGTTGTATCCATGTCTGATTCTGGTATCACAATAATGTTGGCCTCATAAAATGAGCTTGGAAATATTCACACCTCTTTAATTTTTTTTGGAAAAGTTAGTAGAATTGGTATTAGGACTTCATTAAATAGTTGGGAGAATTCACCTGAGAAACTGTCAGGTGCTGGGTTTTCCTTTGTTGGGAGACATTTGATTACTGCTTTAATGTTGATACTTGTTACTACTCTGTTCAGGTTTTTTTATTTCTTCATGGTTCAATCTTGATACGTTGCATGTGTCTAGGAGTCATTCATTCCTTCTAGGTTTTCCAATTTCTTGGCATATGTTTGTTCATAAACTCGCTAATGATTCTTTGTATTTCTGTGGTATCAGTTGTTATGTCTCCTTTTTCATTTCTGTTTTCACATAGCTTGTCTTTGAGCTCACTGATTTTTTCTTATGTGTCATCCATTCCTATTTTGAGAGTGTCTAATGCATTTTTAGTTCAGCAGATATATTTCTCAGTTTTAAGATTTCTGCTGGATTTATTATTATTTCAATCTCTTTGTTGAATTTCTCTAATAAATTTCTGAATTACTTTTCTTTGTTATCTTTTAACTTGTTTGGCTTCTTTAGAACTGCTATTTTGAATTTTTGATCTAAGACCTTGCACATCACTATCTATCTCATTAGGGTTGGTCTTACTGTTTTGTCTGTTTGGGGAGTTCATGGTTCCCTTGCTTCCTGTTGTTTCTTATGAATGTATATCGATGGTTTCACAATGAAGTATTAGTTAGTTTTATTCCAGTCTTCACTGTCTTGCTTGTTTTAGTCTTTCTAGGGTATGTTTGCTTAGAGGTTCTTTGCAATTGCCTCTGATTCTCCATAATCCCAAGCTGCTACCTCCTAAATGGCACCATAAACCCAGGTTTGCCTCTACTCTCACAAATGTTAAAGCACTGCCTGTCTGAGATTGGTAGGTGGGGGGATACCAGAAGGAATATGTGTGAGAAGACTGGCTATGCATTCATGCCCAGAAGACCCATGGAGTGTGGCTGCTACAGCATGGTGCTATTGAACAGCCATTCTGATTTGAAACCTCCTTTAGCTGAGATAAACAGCAGAGTTTCAAAAACTGGGGTTTCCATTCCTGGTTCATCTCTGTCTCCAGTTGTCTTCAGGGGGTTTTTCTCCTACAGGTTGAATTACCATTCAACCCAGCAATCCCATTATCGAGTATATACCCAAAAGAATATAAATCATTCTACCACAAAGACACCTGTACACGTAGGTTTATCACAGCAGTATTCACAATAACAAAGACATAGAATCAACCTAAATGCCCATCCACAGAAGACTGAATAAAGGAAACATGGTACATATACACCATGCAATGCCACACAGCCATAAAAAAGAATGAGATCATTTCCTTTGCAGCAACATGGATGAAGCTGGAGGCCATTTTCCTAATTGAACTAACACAGGAACAAACAACCAAATACCACATGTTCTCACCTAAAAGTGGGAGGTAAACACTGAGAACAAATAGACACAAAGAAGGGAACAAGAGCCACCAGGGCCTACTTGAGGATAGAGGTAGGAGGAGGAAGAGGATCAAAAAATACCTGTGGTATCCTACACTTATTACCTGGGTGATGAAATAATCTGTACACGAAACCTCCATAATATGCAATTTAACTATATAACAAACTTGCGCATGTATCCCTGAACCTCAACCAAAAATTTAAAAAAGAAAAAGTTAAAAAAAAAAAAAAAGAAATTGTGAGTCTTAAAGCAATTATCAGTATGCAGTGCTGGCAGATTGGGAGAGGGGCCTCAAGGATGGAGAATTCCTTTTCTCTTTTCATCTGGTTGGAGTTTTTCACTTTTCTATGGCCCAGAAATCCTCTCATCCTCATATTTGAGTTCTGGAATATTGCTAGGGATGATCTTGGTGTTGAAGATCATTTTGGTTTTCTTTGAAGGACAGTGAAGCCAGATTGCATCTACTCTGCAATTTTGGTGACATCACTCCCCAAAGTCACAGTATTTTTACACAAAAGGCCCTTTTATGAGATTCTGGGTGTGACTCACAGAACTGTCCAATCAAAGTACACAGTTCTAGGAAGCTCAAGAATATTGTCCCTCAGCCACCTCAGCAAAAGTTAAATATAGAGTTGAGATTTTCTAGGAAAGATCAATGACAAGTCCAGAGAGTGGAGCTTTGAGCCCCAAGGTCAGACCCAAAAACCACATAGGAGAATTACAAGGCCTTGAAAGCTGATGGAGTTTGCCTGGATACATTTTAAGTTTCGGGAACCCTTTCTCTTTTGTTTTCTCTGGTTTTAAAGCAGAATGTCTGTAACCATTACTTATGCCTTTTCTGTCATTGCCTTTTGGGATAAGGTAACATGATTTTTTAATTATGCAAGTCCAGGGATGGAGAAGGATTGTTTCCCAAGACAGATTACACCTACAGCCTCACCCATAGGTGATTTACACAAATTAAATTATGAGATGTGGGACTATTGAGCTGATGAGACTTCAATGAAATTTTGGACCTTGAGTTGATGCTGTAATAATGAGACTTTTGAGGAACTTAGGATGAGATAAATCTATTTTGTAGATGTGCTTGACATGAATCTTCAAGAGACAGAATGTGGACTCTTTTATGCTAGCCTTCCACCAGGATACCTAAACTAAAAAAGAATGACTGTTTTAAATATTAATTGCCCTGATGAACAATGACATTAAGCACCTTTTCATATTTATTGTCCAGTTGAATTCCCTGGTTTGTGAAGTACCTGTTCAAGTCTCTTGACCATTTTTATACGGTGCTATATGACTTTTTAATTGACTTGCAAGAATCTTTACATATTTTAAATACAAGTCCCTCATTTTAATGTGTGTTGCAAATATCTTTGTCCACTGTGTGACTTATTTTTTCATTATATTATTCAGAATACTAGATATTTTTAATTTTAATGTAGTTTAAAGTATTTATACATTTTGTGTCATGTATAAAAAAATCTTTTCTATTCCCAAATAATAGATACCTTTGAATATTTTTCACCTAGAAAACTTGTTTGCCCTTCACATTTAGATCTACAATTCACCTAATATTGATTTTTGTGAATGGTATGATATAGGTATGAAGTTTACTATGTTTTGTATATAGACTTTCAAGTAAGCCACTGCCCAGTAAGCCACTGTCATTTATTTTAAAAACAGAAAAGACATATATCACTCTCCTCATGCTCTGCATAAACCATTGTCATATAGCAAGGGTCCAAAATTTTCTTGCCTCTCTATACTATTCCATTGGTGTATTTTTTGTCCTTGAACCAAGAACACACTGTATCAATTGCTAAGGTTTTACAATAAGTCTTGGTATTAATCCTTCCAATCTGATTTTTCACCTACATTTTTTTTTGTTAGGCTTCATCCCTTGAATTTTCACATAATGTGAAGAATTAGCTTTTCAGTTTTCACTAAAAAAGGTCTTTGTAAATTTAATTAGGATTTCACGGAAAGTATACGTGAAATTGTAAAAAAATGTTCACAGCTTCAGCCTGGGCAACAACAGTGAAAAAAAAAAAAAAAAAAAAAAAAAAAAAAAAGGACATTTTTACACAATATTGGTCCTTCCAAACCATGAACATGATATCCTTTAAAAATTACATTGTTTAATACTTAATAGTTTTCCATACTTGTCTTACACATTTTTGAAAAAACTTATTCATACTTGACAACAGTATGAGATCTGTCTTAAAAAAACCCACTCTATTCACAATATTTATGTATGCTATTATAAATGGTAGCTTTAAAAAGTACTGAAGTGTTTATATTAACCTTGTATTATGCAATGTTTCTTAAAGCTTTTTAAATAAATATCCGCCCTCTGTTCTCTAAGAAATGAGTACCAAGGCACCAACTCAAGTTTGGATTCTAAGAAATACTTAGTTTTATGCCTAGCCACCGGAAGTTCCTAAGATTACAACTTCAAAGCAGACAATGAAAGACATGTAATTATCTAAGAATTACCAGCTAGATCATTTGGCGCTGCTCTAGCCTTACACAAACTACCTGTACTTAGAATACAATCCAAAATCTATAATGTCCTACAAAGCACTGTACAATCTGATTATTGCCCAACTCTTCAGCTTCATCTCTTACTATTTTCTCCTTTATTTGCTATGATCTAGACACATTACCAATTTGTAGCATTTCCAACAAGTTTGTTCTTTCCAGAGTTTTCTCATGTGTTGTTTTGTATGCCTAGATTTCTCCCTTTTTTTTTTAACTTCTTACTTGTGGCTAATTTGTATTACTTACAATTGGCTTTGCCTAAATATGGATTTTATGATAAAGATTTTTCTATCCTTTTAGATTTGATAATTTCCACATTATAATCCTTGTTCTATTGTTTTTCTTTATAGCACAAAGTATAATGGATATTAAAGTATTAGGTTTGTAATAATGATTAATGGTTGCTGAAGTGTCATGAAAGATAATGATTATGCCCTATTCATTGATGTTTGTCTTCTTGACTTATACTGTATCTGATACAGTATGAGAATCAATAAATACATGTCAACAGAATGAAAATAATAATAGATCATGAATGAATGAATATTTGAGCAAAACAACAACAGACAGTAAGCAACCAAACTGCAATGAAAATTCAGGAAGAATGATCATGTGAGGCATCAAAGTAAAGAATCAGAGCCGATTTATAGAAATTATGCTAATTCAATAAGAAGGAAATGGGAGGGTCATTAAAGAATGTGAGTCTAATTTGCAAATATTTTCTCATACCCTGAGACAGAGCCACAAATATTTTCTGTAAGATTCTAGCACTGCTAGTGGTAATAGGGAAAGTAATTAAAAACCACCTATAGGGTGAGAGAAGCATTCAAATCATTATCCATGAAAGGATGAAAAGAAAGTGAAAAAAAAATTCTAAAGAGAGAGATTTCCTCAAATTCATGAATTTCCACATACTTGATGAAGTTAATCATTGTGTCTTTCAGTCAAGTAAAATTATACTGTACTCTTTCAAAGAAGAAAAACATAATATACAGCTAAAAATACTGCCAAAATGTTCCTTGTAAAGTTGCTAGGTCTGTATAATTCTTTGTAGTTAGTAGTACTGGATCTATGCTTCAATTTATTGTCATCAGCAAAAGTAATTAATGTCCTTTTTACCAGGGCGTCTAGACCCTTAATAGAAATGTGTTGAACTTTTAATGGCATGATAGATCAAAAAGTCTATTTTGGAAAATTATTGTCCATCAAATGTATGGTTTTTCCACATAGAGAGTATCAGTCAATTGTTTTTATTCAGAATAAAAATACAAATTCAAGTACAGTAATATACCTGGGCTTTTGTCTAATTTTTAGTAGATTCTTGGGAGAGTATCTAAATACTGTGGTAATGAGAGTTAATAGGTTTTATAAGGTAGAACTGAAAAAGCAGAAAAACAATATGTAAATCTTAAATCTTTACAAACATTTTAATGAGAAAGCAATAGAAATAGTTTGGCCTTTATAGTTTGTTTTCTCATAATTTTACTGAAATATATAACCTGTATATGTGTGAAATATACAACACATAATTCAACCTTATTCTTTTGAAATAATAATGAATGTGTTTCAGATGATTCTTATTTCACCTAGACAAAATTCTGGCATTTACATTATGATATAAATGTGGCAAGTTAAAAATATAAAATACTAAATGACAAGTAGTTTTGTGTATCTTAAAGTCAAGGTATTTGTAAGTATTGATTTAATAGGGAAATGTTATTGACATCTATTCACTGATTAACCTAAATTTATACTAAAATATGTTTTGAGTGAGATTGACAGAGTTGTTACCTAGTCCAAGCTTAGGAAAACTGTGAGCTGCTTAGAGGTGAAATCTTGAATGCCTCGTAATTTCTTCACTTAATTAAAAAAATATAAAAATTAGAACTATATGCTTTCAAGCATAATTATGTGACTTTCACTTTTTTCATCTGGATATTTCAGCCTTGAAACATCTTTCAAAATTAAAATACATAATAATTTTATTACAGAATTGTGAGGGTTTTTTTAGGGATATTTATGCAATAGGCACACTATTTTTACAATGGTCTCTGATCTATTAAATCCAAACAGATATATGTATTATTTTATATATTGTATTTTAGAATTTACTTTATCAAAAATATCCTTTCTTTTCATTAATATGCAAGTTTTGTCAAAAATATTCTTTTCTTCTGTCTCTCTGTATCTCTCTCTCTACACACACACACACACGCACACACACACACACACACACACACTCCTATTGTTGCAGAACAACTTATCCCAAACTTTAGCATCTTATAACAACAAACATCGTTTCTTTTAGATTTAGTGGGTGTTTGTGCAGGTTTGTTACATGGGTATGTTGCATAATGCTGGAATTTGG
>NW_012107497.1:445891-446830 GCF_000951045.1 Mandrillus leucophaeus
CTATGAAATTATTTTATTATCAAATATTTGGGGAGATAACTTGGTTCTCAGGAATACTGGAATTATGGAGATAAATTATTTGAGGATTTCTGGACTCTCTCTCTACACACACACACACGCGCACACACACACACACACACACACTCCTATTGTTGCAGAACAACTTATCCCAAACTTTAGCATCTTATAACAACAAACATCGTTTCTTTTAGATTTAGTGGGTGTTTGTGCAGGTTTGTTACATGGGTATGTTGCATAATGCTGGAATTTGGGCTTCCATTGAATTTGTTACCCAACTAGTGCACATAGTACCCAATAGGCAGGTTTTCAACTGTTACTCCCATTCTTTCCCCATTTCGGAGTTCCCATCATCTATTGTTTCCATCTTTATGTCCATGTATACCCAATGTTTAGCTCCCACTTATAAATGAGAACAGGCAATATTTGCTTTTCTGTTCCTGTGTTAATTTGCTTAGGATTATGTTCTATAGTTGTAACTATGTTGCTGTAAAGGATGTGGTTTCAATCTTTTTTATGATTGCATACTATTCCATGCATTATATGTGCACCTTTTTTATCCAATCCACTGTTGATGGGCACCTAGGTTGATTCTATGACTTTGCTATGGTTAATAGTGAAAACAACAAATATTTATCATGTCACACAATTTCAGAGGGTCATAAAACCAGAATTGGCTTATTTAGGTGTTTCTGGCTCAGTATCCCTCATGAAATTTAGTCAAGTTCTGGCCAGGCTGTAGCTACCTCAAGACTCAAAGGAAGCTGAAGAATTAACTTCCAAACTCATGTATATGGTTGCTGGCAAGACTCAGGTTCTCTCTGGCAGCCTCAGCTTCTTGCTACATGGCCTCTCCATAGGGTCCATTATAAATGGCAGTCTCCTTCCCAGTGCAAGTGATGGAGAGGGAGAGGGAGAGGG
>NW_012107497.1:446986-449969 GCF_000951045.1 Mandrillus leucophaeus
GGGAGGGAGAGGGGGAGGGAGAGGGAGAGGGAGAGGGAGAATAAACCCAAGATGCAAGCTGTGTTTTTTTATTAAGTTAAATTCAGAAGTGACATGCAAACACTTCTAAAATTTAGAGCAGTTACTAAGTGAGCCCACCCTCAAAAAGAGGGGAATTAAGCTCCCTCTCTCGAAGAGAAGAATGACAACATTGTGGATTTGTTTTTTAAACTGCCACAATATACAATGGAAAGGGAGATAATATTCAAATCTTAGTACTTTCACTTACAAAATTGTTTGAAGTGGGAGCTATGAATGAGGCTTTTATATATGAAATAATTCTCAAGTTTCTTAATGTGATTTTTGTCATTCAATTTAGTGCTTTTTTTCACTGAGTGTAGTGCATACTGCAAATATTAGCTCTGAGATCTAAATCAAGATATTTCTGCTCTTACAAAATAATATTATTTCAATATTTTGATGTCACCCTAAGATTCAACGAGGAAGCATGCTATGAAATTATTTTATTATCAAATATTTGGGGAGATAACTTGGTTCTCAGGAATACTGGAATTATGGAGATAAATTATTTGAGGATTTCTGGACACGATCACCTGACATTTAATTAGACAATATAACTGTGCATCTGGATATTTTGTTGTCTTCTTCTTCCTAGGGAATGTAGCCTAGCTGATGCTAAGTTTGGCTGGAGAACAGAAACGTTCCAGTTCCTGAAAGTCTCTTAATATTTCATATCATGACTATTTTCTTCATTTCTGAATGATACAACAAAAAATAGCTACTCTACTGAAGTAGGGCATAAGCCTCGGTGGGCATTATGCCACACAATCAAATGCCTTCTTCAGGGATTTCAGGAACCAAGGGCAATTATGAAAAGGTAATGCTTTACTTCTGCTATCTGTGGCTGCCTCAATTCTAGAAAAGGCAGTAGTCTTAGCTAACTACAATGCTGTCTCTGTATGTGCATAGATGTTTCTTTGCATGTCTGTGTGTGTGCATCTATGTGTATGTGTATGTGTGTTTATGAGGTCTTTACAATCTATCCATTGCTTATCCAAAACACTGAAATTGTTTTCTGAAAAGTTTAATAAATGCATTGGTAAAACCAAATAATCAAAAATGATGATAATTCCAAAATCTAGACATTCCGAAAATCATCTCATACTTCGTGATTTTGAGGGACAAAAAGGAGAAATGTACCATTAAACTTGTTCATTGCTTTTCAGTTCTAACCACTAAAGCAATTAACAATTTATTACTCCATAATGTGAAGGAAAAAATTACAGAATTATGACAATCTCATCTAGATTCAAATTTTAAAAGCTTGATGGTCACTAGACTGTTAGAAAATAAGTCTGTTAACTATATGGACACCCATATATACTAAGCAAAATTCATGATAAAAAAATTGTGTTCACATGTAACTCCATCCAAAGAATTGTAGTGACTGAAAAATTAAAAGGCCATTGTTTATGATACATTTGTTTAACATTTTAATAATCCCTAAGGCATAAGTGTGACAGAGGTTTCTGTAAAAAATCACTATTAAAATTAGATAATTTTTTTGCTTTTATAAGATCAATATTGTATTTTAACTATTATATTTTCCACACTGTTTCCCAATTTCATTCATCCAAGGAAATGAAACACGAATACAAAAGTTTAGTTCAAGAATGGCAATACAAGAACAGTAGATTTACTCATTTGTGCCTCCAACATGAGGTACATGACATGGTTTGATACAGGCATGCAACACGAAATAAGCACATCATGGAAATTGAGGTATCTATCCCCTCAAGCATTTTTCCTTTTAGTTACAAACAATCCAATTAAAGTCTTTAAGTTATTTTAAAATGTAAAATTAAGTTTTATTATTGACCAAACTTCAAACAG
Source organism: Mandrillus leucophaeus (assembly GCF_000951045.1). Classification (NCBI taxonomy): domain Eukaryota; kingdom Metazoa; phylum Chordata; class Mammalia; order Primates; family Cercopithecidae; genus Mandrillus; species Mandrillus leucophaeus. The sequence continues at coordinate 448,880 of NW_012107497.1, forward strand.
TCCCACTGATCATCAACAAAAGCATGGTAAATAAACTGTAGTATGAATATAGAGAGAAATAATTTTGATTTGATTTTTGTATATGTTGAGAGACAGGGGTCTAGTTTCATTCTTCTGCATAATGATATCCAGTTTTCCCAGCAACATTTTTGAGTACAATGAAATACTACTCAGCAATAAAAAGGAGAAATAAGTTGATAAAATAACAATGTGGATGACTCTTAAAGGCATTATACTGAGCAAAAGTAGTTAGATACTGTATTATTTCATCCACATAAAAATTTTTAAAAGTGAACAATAATACATGCTGTTGAAAAAACAGATCAGTGGTTACGTAGGGATTAGAGAGAGGGAGGGATTTCAAAAAGATTTGAGAAATTTCTTGTGGGTGAAAGAAATTTTCTGTATCTTGACTGAAGTGTTGGATTCCTGCATGTATGCCTACTTATGTTAAAACCTGTAAAATTGTGTGACTTGAATGTGTGTAGTCTATTGAATATAAATTATATATAAATTATACCTCATTCATGTTCTAAGAAAAATAACATAAATATGGATGTCAAGTAAATAATATGCATATTGAAGAGTTTAGGTGTAAGATTTACTGATGTGTGTAACTTCTTTGGAACTGCAATGTGAAAATAGGATAAACTAACAAATTGATGGGAGTATAGATATATATATGGTAAAGCATGTAGAAAAAATTATAATTATAGACTCTAGGTGGAAGTTATGTAGGTATCTTAGGCTGTTCCTGCATTGCTATAAAGGAATATCTGAGACTGCGTAATTCATTAAGAAAAGAGGTTTAACTGGCTCACAGTTTCGCAAGCTGTACAAGCATGGCACCGGCATCTGCTTGACTTCTTGGAAAGCCTCAATGAGCTTTTTACTCATGGTGAAAGGCAAAGTGGAAGCAAGCATGTCACATAGTGTAAGCAAGAGGTGGTGGGAGATGCCCCACAGACTTTTTTTTTTTTTTGAGACGGAGTCTCGCTCTGTCACCCGGGCTGGAGTGCAGTGGCCGGATCTCAGCTCACTGCAAGCTCCGCCTCCCGGGTTTACGCCATTCTCCTGCCTCAGCCTCCCG
>NW_012107497.1:450076-592458 GCF_000951045.1 Mandrillus leucophaeus
CTCGGCCTCCCAAAGTGCTGGGATTACAGGCTTGAGCCACCGCGCCCGGCCAGCCACAGACTTTTAAACAACCACATCTCCTAAGAATTCACTCACTTTGATGAAGATAACACCAAGCCATGAGGGATCCACCATTGTGACCCAAACACCTCTCACCAGGCCCCACCTCCAACATTGGGGATTATATTTCAACATGAGATTTGGGTGGGGACAAATATCCAAACTATATCAGTACATTTACTATAAGAATATTTTAGATTTTTCTATGTGATTGAAAAAAAAACTGTTGTAAATGGTTTAAAGACCTAGAATGCCTTATTTTTAAATGTTGAAAAAATATAAAAATTGTGGTAGATCTTACATATGCTATTTCATTAGCTGAAAAACATCTAGCTTCTTTCATGATGTCAGTTTTGTTAGGTATTGAAAGATTGTTTCTTGATTTACTTGGTAATTCATTTGGTCCAAAAAAAGTATTTAGAAAGATTACTCTAAGAATACATCACTGTATACTAAGAGAGAACTGGAAAATGTTGACGTTTCAAATCCTTACTTTGAAGCACCTCTATATTCACCTCTCTCAAAGAGAATGTATCCATTAATGAAAATGTGCAAAAGGTTAAATCTGGTTATGCCATCAAGATCTGTTAATTGTAATTTCTAGGAACCCAGTGTACTCTGACACATCTCTTCAAGCACTACATCTCATTCTCATACAAAGGACTCTACACTTAATGTTCTCCAACACTCTTCTTGGCAAATACCAACTACTTTACACAGAATATAATAGCCATTATCTCCAGAACAATCTCTTAGACCGAACTTGGCATATAATAGCCATTAAATGCATATTTGTTGAATGGGTAAATAAAGTAATATTTTATTTTATCCTTAGTTATTTCATTGACACACCAATACCGCCTGTAATTCAGTGAGGAATTTAATAGGACATTCACAGATATGATGCATATACAGATAAAATTCATTTAGCAAAAAAAGACATGTGATTTTAAATAGCCAGTTTTATTAAAGACTTAAATATAAGACCAGAAACTCTAAAAGTACTAAAAAAAAACACCACAGGAGTAAAATGATGTTATATTGATCTGGGCAATAATGTTTTTTTTTTTATTCGACTTTAAAAGCACAGGCCACAAAAACAAAAATAGGCAACTGGGATTACATAACACTAAAAAGCTCTGCACAGCAGAGGAAACAATCAACACTATGCCGAGAAAATCTATTAATTGGGAGAGAATATTTGCAAGCCACACATATGATAAGGGGGTAATATTATATATATATAAGGAACTCAAACAACTCAATAGCGAGAAAACTGAAACTCACTTAAAAGTGGGCAAGGGGTACTGCTATGACTTGGCTGTGTCCCCACCCAAATCTCATCTTGAATTATAGTTCCCATAATCCCCATGTGTCAAGGGTAGGACCAGGTAGAAGTAATTGAACCATGGGGGTGGTTCCCCCATGTTGTTCTCATGATAATGAGGAAGTTCTCATGAGATCTGATGGTTTTATAAGAGTCTGGCATTTACCCTGCTGGCAATCAATCTTTCTTCTGCTGCCCTGTGAAGAGGTGCCTTTCTCCATGATTGTAAGAGCCCTGAGGTGTCCCTAGCCATGCAGAACTGTGAGTCAATTAAACCTCTTTTATTTATAAATTACCCAGTCTTGGGTATTTCTTTTTAGCAGCATGAGAACAGACTAATACAGGTCATATCAACATTTCTCAAATGAAGATATACAAGTGGCCAACAGACATGAAAAATGATCAGCATCACTAATCATTAAGAAAATGCAAATTTAAAACACAATGGGATATTGATATGGTTTGGCTCTGTGTCCCCATCGAAATCTCATTTTGTAGCTCCCACAATTTCAATGCACTGTGGGAGGGAACTGGTGGGAGATGATTGAATTATGAGGGTGGGTCTTTCCTATGCTGTTCTCGTGATAGTGAATAAGTCTCATGAGATCTGATGGTTTTAAAAAGAGGAGTTCCCCTATACAAGCTCATTGTCTGTCTTTGCCTGCTGCCATCCATGTAAAATGTTTGCCTGCTGCCATCCATGTAAAATGTGTCTTGCTCCTCCTTGTCTTCCACTATGATTGTGAGGTTTCCCCAGCCATGTGGAACTGTATGTCCAATTAAACCTCTGTTTTTTTGTTGTGGTTTTTTGTTTTTTTGTTTTGTTTTATTTTTTGTAAATTGCCAAGTCTCAGGTATGTCTTTATCAGCAGCATGAAAATGGACAAATACAGTAAATTGGTACCAGTAGAGTGGGGTGTTGCTGAAAAAATATCTGAAAATGTGGAAACAACTTTGGAACTGGGTAAAAGGCAGAAGTTGGAACAGTTTGGAGGGCTCAAAAGAAAACAGGAAAATGTGGGAAAGTTTGGAACTTTCTAGAGACTTGTTGAATGGCTTTGACCAAAAGCTTGATAGCAATATGGACAATAAGGTCCAGGCTGAGGTGATCTCAGACAGAGATGAGGAACTTGTTGGGAACTGGAACAGAGCTGACTCTTGTTATGTTTTAGCAAAGAGACTGGTGGCATTTTGTCCCTGCCCTACAAATTTGTGGAACTTTGAACTTAAGGGAGGTGATTTAGGGTATCTAAATCACCTAGATACTAGACGTCTAGCAGAAGACAGTTCTAAGCAGCAAAGCATTCAAGAGGTGACTTGGTTGCTGTTAAAGGCATTCAGTTTTATAAGTGAAACAGAGCATAAAAGTTTGGAAAATATGCAGCCTGACAATTTGATAGAAAAGAAAAACCCATTTTCTGAGGAGTAATTCAAGCTGGCTGCAGAAATTTGCATAACTAACCAGGAGCTGAATGTTAATCCCCAAAACAATGGGTAAAATGTCTCCAGGGTATGTCAGAGGTCTTCACAGCAGCTCCTCCCATCACAGGCCTGGAGGCCTAGGAAAAAAAGTGGTTTCATGGGACCGGCCCAGGGTCCCCTTTTTGTGTGCAGCCTAGGGACTTGGTGCCCTGTGCCCCAGCAGTCCAGCTGTGGCTGAAAGGGGCCAACATAGAGCTCTGGCCATGGCTTCAGAGAGTGCAAGTCCCAAGCCTTGGCAGCTTCCCCATGGTGTTGAGCCTACGAGTGCACAGAAATCAAGAACTGAGGCTTGGAAAGCTCCATCTGGATTTCAGAAGAAGTATCCAAATGCCTGGATGTCTAGGCAGAAGCCTGCTGCAGGGGTAGGCCCTCATGAAGAACCTCTGCTAGGGCAGTGAAGAAGGGAAATGTGGGGTTGGAGCCCCCACACGGAGTCCCTACTGTGGCATCACCTAGTGGAGCTGTGAGAAGAGGGCCACCATCCTCCAGACCCCAGAATGGTAGATCCACTGACAGCTTGCATCGTGCTCCTGAAAAAGCCACAGACACTCAATGCCAGCCCATGAAGGCAGCCAGGAGGGACTCTGTACCCTGCAAAGCCACAAATGCGGAGCTTCCCAAGACTGTAGGAACCTACCTCTTGCAACAATGTGACCTGGATGTGAGGCAGGGAGTCAAAGGAGATTATTTTTGAGCTTTATGATTTGACTGCCCCACTGGATTTCAAAGTTGCTTGGGCTTGTAGCCCCTTTGTTTTGGCCAATTTATCCCTTTTGGAATGGCTGTATTTACTCAATGCCTGCCTGTACCCCATTGTATCCAGGAAGTAACTAACTTCCTTTTAATTTTACAGGCTTATAGATGGAAGGGACTTGCCTTGTCTTAGATGAGATTTTGGACTTTTTAGTTAATGTTGATATGAGTTGAGACTTTGGGGGACTGTTGGGAAGGCATGATTGGCTTTGAAATGTGAAGATATGAGATTTGGGAGGGACCAGGGGTGAAATACAATGGTTTAGCTCTGTGTCCCCATCCAAATCTCATCTTGTAGCTCCCATAATTCCCATGTGTTATGGGAGAGACCTGGTGGAAGATGATTAAATTACGGGGACTGGTATTTCCTGTTCTGTTCTCATGATAGTAAATATGTCTCACATGATCTGATGTTTTTTAAAAATGGAATTCCCTTGCATAAGCTCCCTCTCTCTCTTTGCCTGCTGCCATATATGTAAGCTGCTGACTTGCTCTTCCTTGCCTTCCTCCATGATTGTGAGTCTTCCTTAGCCATGTGGAACTGTAAGTCCAGTTAAACCCCTTTCTTTTGTAAATTGCCCAGGTGTGTCTTTATCAGCAGCATGAAAAGAGACTGATACAGATATCATCTCATGCCTGTGAGAATGTGTATTATAAAAAATATGAACGATAACAAATATTGGCAAGGATGTGGAGAAAAGGGAACCCTTGTACACCATTGGTCGGAATGTAATTCAGTAAAGTCATTATGGAAAACTGTATAATAGTTTCTTAAAAAGTTAGAAATAGAATTACCATATAATCCACAAGCCCCAGTTCTGGGTAATTACTCAAGAATATTTAAAAACAATCTGTCAAAGAGACGTCTACACTCCCATGTTCATTACATTATTCTCAATAGCCAAGTTATAGAATCAACTTAATTGTTCATCAGCAGATGAATAAAGAAAATGTGGTATAAATACACAGTGTTATACCATTCAGCCTTAAATGTTAAAAAAAAAAATGTCATTTGTAACAGCATGGAAGGAAATGGAGAACAATAGGTTAACTGAAATAAACCAGGCACAGAAATAAAAATACTGCATATATGGAATCTAAAACAATAAAACTAATAGAGGCAGACAATTGAATGGTTTACAGAAGCTAGGGTTGAGGGGAATAGGAAGATGATGGCCAAAGGACATAGAATCTTAGTAGAACAGGAAGAATATAGGGTTCTTTTTAAGATTTATTGCGCAGTATAGAGAACATAGTTAATAATAGAGCATTGTACCTTTCAAAATTGCTGAGAAAGTAAATTTCACATGTTCTTGCAAAAATAAAATTTAAGTATTTGAGGTAACGAGTATATTAGCTAGCATGATTTCATTATTCCATATTGTGTTCATAAATTTTAACATCATTTTGTGCCCCCAAAATGTATACAATTATAAATTGTCAATTCTCAGGTTTTTAAAAGAACCAAATATTGAATTGACCACCATTTCATTTCTGTAATCAAGCTTCTGCCAAGTTAAATTGAGACAAGTAATATATGACAAAGATAATCAAATAGCAAGACTAAAAACTCATTCAACTATGTGTACTAAGCTCTTTTTCAATATCAAGTCACAAGGCCTGTAATGATTTAAATTTCTATAAAAACACTTAAATGGAATACTAGTTTAATAGTTTGACTTATATCAAGAGTAAATATAAGAACATTTGAAGGTATCTATGATTAATTATGTACATTTATGCAACTCACATAAAACTACTGTTAAAAACATTAGCGGTTTGCTTTGAACAAAGATCATAATAAGAAGTCTTAGAATTAATTACAGGAAAAAAATTTATGTCCTGAAAACATAAATATTCTCAGGTTTCTTTGTTATTTCTTCAAGAAAGTTCAGATCTAAATTTCATTACACAATGATGATTTTTATTCTAATTATTTATAATCATAGGCTTGATATCTACATATACCTAAATATACACAAAAATACAGATATGTGTGGATATTTATATGTATGCATATGTTTATATATGTATGTACATACATATACTTTTTCCCTAGATCTTTCTGCTGAAAGACTAGAAGCAAAATCTCCCCAATAACAGTCAGCATACCTACTCCTCAAATCTTGGTCTGTAAAGCCATTTTCTACTAAAAGCAACCGGGGATATTTTAAAAGGGTAGCTGATTCCAAGGCTGGAGGAGGGACAATTACAAGAATCTAAAATATCTTTTGGCCAAAAAGTAAAAAAGTACTGAACTAATGACAGTGACATGTTAAAATAACAAAGAACACATTAGAAACAACACCTTTTGTCCAAATCTGGGACAATAAGAACATCAAAATAAATAATAATATGAACTAACAATATTAAAACATTACAACCTATTAAACAAATAAGCCATCAGTCCACACAGAAACAAACAACAAGATGGAACATCCTTACACATAGCAGAAAGCCAACTGATAAAAGAAGAAGAAATGATAGAATTAAAAATTACCCCTTAGCAACTGCTAAACTTTGAAGACATCTCTAAATTTCATATGTCGGAAACTTAATCCCCTGTGCAACAGCGTTGCGAGATTGAACCTTTAAAAGAATTAGGTCATGAGGGCTCTGCTCTTGTGAACAGATTACTATAATTTTCCAGGAAGTAGGTTTCTTATAAAAGAATGGGTTTGGTCCCTTTCTCCCTCCCTCACCCACTTGATGCCTTTCACCATGGGATAACACAGGAAAAAAGTGGCCCCTCAATCTTGGACTTCCAGCCTCCAATCATGGGCCAAATAGATTTCTGCTCATTGTAAATTACCCAGTCTGTGGTATTCTGGCATAGCTGCATGAAATGGGCTATGACAGCAATCATCATGGTAATAAATAATTCAGGCAGGAATCATGAATGGATTCTAAATCTCTTAGGTAAAAACTTAAGAAATAACAATATATTTGCATGGTCTCAAATTATCACCTTACAAAATACCTTTCAATTACAAAGGAGGAAAAATAGTAACTTTATAGTGGAGTGACCTAGAAGACATTTTACCCAGATGATCAAAGATAAAATTATCAGTAATGCATGTACCTCTGGATACAATAACTTAGCATAACTCCTGTGGTATTCTTGCCACAACTGTATGACCTGAATCTCATCCTATGGAAACATAAATTAAAAATTTGAAAACAAAATATTTTTAAAAACTGAAGTTGGACAGTCTATGCTATAGGTTAAATGTATGTCCTGATCCCAAATGTGATGATATTTGGAGGTGGGGCCTTTGATAAGTGATTAGATCATGAGGGTAGTGTACTTATAAAAGAGACCCCAAAAGACTCTCTTTCCCTTTCCACCATGTAAGGATACAGTGAGAAGACAGACCTTTATGAACCAGAAAACCAGCTTTCACCAGACAACAAATCTGTTGGTGCCTAGATTATGGAACTTTCCAGCATCCAGGACTGTGAAAAATAAATTTCTGTTGTTCATAAACCACCCAGTCAATGGTAGCTTCTTATAGAAGCTCAAGTGGACTAAGACAGTCTACAAAAGTCTGTACAATTCAAAACCATCAATGTCACGGAATACAATAAAAGATTCAGAAACTCTTCTAGTTTAAAGAATATTTAAAAAGGACAACTGAAAATAAAACAAAATTAGTTACCCAATTTTATGTTTGCTTCCTATATCTACTTCTTACTGGATATGTGGTCTTGATTAAGATGAATAATTCTTTCTGAACTTCAATTTTTCTGTAAAATGTGAATAAAACTCTCATCTTATAGACTGGTTATGTGAATCAAGTAGAATATGTAATAATTAGCTTTACTGAGTAAAAACAAAAATCTGTGAGGGATATCGTTTACCATGCTTCATTCTGGGAATCAAAATCTTGATTAAAAGTTAATAAAGGATCATCCAATCCAGTTATCTATTTCGAACAATATTTGGATGGCATGCTTAAGAGATTTATAAAGAAAAAAAGGTATTTGTTGGGACTAGCAGAACCTCCATCAAAGATTAATAGCATAAGCTAACCTTACAAATAGCAAGAGTGAACACCTTACAGTGAAGGTTTTATTGAACTTTGCCATTACCCCTCACTAAAGAGCAATGGAAAATCCTTGACCTAATATTACTACAAATAACGATTATTTTATGGTAGTCTTTATTCCTTTTTCTTCCACTGAATTTACGTCAAGAACATTCTTATTCTCGTCTATTCTGCCCTTTTTTAACAAGGGATTATTCTTGATGTGACTTTTCTCTTTCTGTGCATGTATAAACATTTTTCTTTTCTACTTTAGTAACTTGATGGCTTATGTACATGTGTTATATTTACTAACTCGCTACAACAAAACACATTCTTTCCATTTTTTTTGTACTTATTAACCATCCCCACTTTCTCCCACAGCTCTCATTACCCTTCCCAGCCTCTGGTAACCATCCGTCTACTCTCTATGCTCCTGAGTTCAATTGTTTTGATTTTTACATCACACAAATAAGTGAGAACATGTGATGTTTATCTTTCTATGCCTGGCTTATTTCACTTAACCTAATTATTTCCAGTTTCATCCATGTTGTATTTTTCTTTGATAAACTTCAAAGGGAAAATATCTAGTTGGTAGTTCCATTTTTCATTTTTGAAAAAACTTCATATTTTTTTCATACTTACTGTACTAATTTACATTCTCACTAATAGTGCACAGGGTTTCCTTTTCTCCTCATCCTTACCAACACTTGTTATCTTTCATCTTTCTATACTATCCATTCTAACTGGGGTATGATTATATCTCAATGTGGTTTTCATTTGCATTTTCCTAATGCAAAGTGATGTTGAGCACTTTTTTCCTTTTTTTTGAGACTGAGTCTTGCTTCACTCAGGCTGGAGCATAGTGGTACAATCATAGTTCACTGCCACCTTGAATTCCTGGGCTCAAGGGATCCTCTTGCCTTAACTTCCTGAGTATCTGAGACTATAGGCATGTGCCACCATGCCTGACTAGTTTTCTAATTTTTTGTAGAGACAGAGTCTCACCCTGTTGCCGAGGCTGGTCTTGAACTCCTGGGCTCAAGTGATTCTCCCACTTTGGTCTCCCAAAACGCTGGAATTGTAGGTGTGAGCCACTGTGCCTGGCACTGTATCTTATACCTACTGGCCACACACATATCTTTCTTAGAAAAAAAATTACTAAGATTGCATATCCTAAGTGTTCTCAACACAAGAAAAAAAATACAACTACGAATGTTAATTCGCTTAACTGTACTGTAGTAATGAGTTCACTATATATGTATATCAAAATACCACACTGTACATTTTAAATATATACAATTTCATTTAAATTTAAAAAATTAAAAGATTTTTATCTTTATTCTTTTTAGAATAAAATTCCACTCAGCTTCTTTCAACTTTTCCTTAACTTGTGATTTAGTTAAACTTTATTTCAATGATACAGTACATGGATGGCTTCTCTTATTGTTACTCTCACATAAAGTGATACCTTCAAATCCCCTACTGTCTCCATGTCTTTACAGGTCTTACACGTAGATGGGATCTATTAACATTACTCCTGTGGTGTTGGGGTTTATCTCCAGGAGTACAGACGAACAGATAATTATCATTAGCAAAAATTTATTAAGTCCAATCATGTAATTCATTTTAGAAAGAACTTTAAGGGGTTAAACAATGGAAAAAATGAAATGCTTGTGATAATTAGATTTGGATCCAAATAAATAGACAATAATTGAACAAAAGAAATACAGCCTCTTAAACCCCTTAATATTAATGTAAACTTTCTAATTTGTAATAAAACTGATAATTTTTAAACTGATGATTAAAAAAAAAAACTAAGGCAGGGTGCAGTGGCTCATGCCTGTAATTGTGTATATCAATACACAATTTGCAACATGATAAAGATTCTAAAATGAGTCATGTTATCATTTATTTCATATTAACAAAGGTAAATTTGTTTACAAAAGTTATAGAACATGTCTAGTATATTTTTATTTTATGCTAGCATTTAAAAGATGAAGACAAATAATATTTAAAATATCTTCACTTGCACAGCAAAAATTATAAGAGTCTATTTTTTTACCCACCTTACATTTCCCAACTTTAGCATGGGTGGCCCTACTTTCATTTCTAGTCTGGTCTGTCAAGGCTTAGTGCAGAAGCTTAGTCCAAAATACCGGTCTCCTAAAATTTTTATCTTACAATTCCTTTCTTTCCGCCAGGTTCTCACCTAGGTGAGACATCACCATAGGACATCATTGCTACTCCTGGTTACCATAGTTTTGTGTTTGTTGTCTTAGCATGTCATTTATGGGTTATAGTGTCCTGCTCATTATTATGCATTTCTTTGAGTTTTGTTGTTATAGCCAGAGAGAGAACATTTGATGTTTGACGGATGGCTATATGGAAACATTCAAAACTTTTTAAGTGGATATGGCATACCAGGAAGACTACTGTTACGACTATCAGGAAAATAATAACAAGAGTCTGGAGTTTGCTTCTTAACCAGTGTCCCTGTGAACCAAGCCAACTAAAATCAAAATAACGAGAAAAGGAGTTTACACATTTGAACCAAGTAGTCTACTCTATAATGTCCAGTGTATTTATCCATGTTGACAATAAAGGTCATCATCTGAATAGATTTCTCTATGCAGATAATAACAGATAAAAGATAATCTAGCATACCATGACTGGGTTAAATTAAAGCAGGAAGTGCAAGTTACTTGCAAAATCTACTAAATGTGGAATTTTAACTACACCATTTTCCTGCCAAGTGAAAGAGGTAGGCATAAGGAAATATTAAGAGGAGTAAGAGTCTCAATATGACAGAAAATCTGGTTCTGATGGTGTTGGAAAAGCTGTCCACAAGCATGAAGTCAGCAACTTCTCGTATTGGTTTGAAGTTTAAATGTCTCCAGTTGTGGCATAGGGTATTCTGGTGAACTCTGTGAGACCCACAGATCTGGCATGAGACTTGTTCCTTGCAATTTACATAAAATTTGTCAGATTTTAGCTTATAGGGCTTCAGTAACTGAGCAGTTTTCATTCTTCATGGAAAGCTATAGCCATACATTAGAGAAAAGTAGAAGAATTTAGAATCCAGTTACCTATAAGTAGATAGGAAAAACTAAAAAACAATGAATAGCGCTGCAATCTGATAACAGGTGTACTGAGTTTTCTTTTGGAAAATAATTTTTATCTATATAGTGACTCCCATTTCTACCAAAGATAATCATAGTAAGACAAAAGTGGTTGCAAAACAAATGTAGTGTCAGATTTAGCCTGATTATTTATGTATTTATGTAGCACGAATAATTAAATACATCCCTTTAAAATTTGCCATGTGGGAAGTTTTGACAAGGAATTTCAGATTGAACTTCTAAAAATCTGTCAATGCTAATAAGTCAAACCAAGGCAGACATTCAATGTTTCATTCTGTATCTAATGTCTTGACGTTTCTGAGCCTTCAAGAAAGTGAAAACTTTTGCTCACTCACTGTAAGGCGAGAAATTTTTGAAGCCAGGCATTCTCAAATGGGAAATTTTCAAATATAACGTTCCAGTCAAAGCCTTGGTAATATAACAATGTTTTCAAGTGTATCTTGTTATAAAGAAAACAGATTTTGTATTGAACATATACAAATAATACTGCCATAAATATAAGAATACTTACAAATACTTCCTGAATTCTGAAGAGACCAAGGAAAGAGGAAAAGAAAATGTTTCAATTTTTGTTTAGAAAAGTATGTTTTTCCAAATTTTTGTAAGCTATAGAGAGATTAAAGAAAACAGTTTCTTAAATCTTGAAAACACTAAAACAAACAGCAAGGTTTCAAATAAAGCCTTAAAAGCCCTTTCTTTTTGTCATCAGTTGTCTCATGTAATTAATTCTAGCTCTGTACTTGTTTAGCAGTTTAACAAACCCATCAGTTCCTTCATTAGAATTTTGAAAATTCAAGTAAACTTATTAGAAACTTGTACTTATCAGGTTTTTTATTTTATTTTTTATTTTTTCCATGAAGCTCCTTAAAGACATACTTCAACACTTCAGGACTGGGCGCGGTGGCTCATGCCTGTAATCCCAGCACTTTGGGAGGCCGAGATGGGCGAATCACGAGGTCAGGAGATGGAGACTATCCTGGCTAACACGGTGAAACTCCGCCTCTGCTAAAAATACAAAAAATTAGCCGAGAGTGGTGGCGAGTGCCTGTATTCCCAGCTACTGGGAAGGCTGAGGCAGGATAATGGCATGAACCCAGGAGGCGGAGCTTGCAGTGAGCCGAGATCCTGTGACTGCACTCCAGCCTGGGCAACAGAGCCAGACTCTATCTCAAAAAAAAAAAAAAAAAAAAAGACATAACACTTCAGGATTATAATTGCTTGCAAGAAGCTTTCAGAAAAGCATGAAAATAAAGGAATTCACAGTAGACATCAAGAATTACAATGGACATGGTTAAAAACCTGATGAGGGTTCATTATAATAATGACACAACTGGCCAAGAAATTGGCCAATTCTAAAGCAAAATTATGACTAATAGCATCTCTACCAAGTTATATTAGATTTCTAGGAACTTTAAACAATTTTAGAACACACAATAACATATTTATATTAATATAACTTGAAGAAGCTTAAACATCATTTTTTATTTTGTCAATGCTTCCCATGTAATTTGACATATCATATTAAACCAATGGGTTTAATATCTCTCTTTTACAGATCCTTGGAGAAATTCCAGGTATCACTGGAATGTCCCAACGTCACTTGGTGATTAAAATGATTTAACATTGATTTTTGAGAAGTTTGTCAAATATCAAAGATTTAAAACGTTTGATCAAAATAGGAACATAGGTCACTATGAAATCAAACCAAACTGTTAAAATATTTAAAGGCACAAAGCACAATAAATTATCTTAAAAAATAGAATCTCTGCCTCCTAGGCCAGGTAACTAAAACGTAAAAATAGACTTCTCAAAATTTTCTTTGAAAGAGTGGTTCAATGCTATGAAAAAATTCTGTTGTTCCAACATATGGGCTCAAACTGTAGCCTTGCATTAGTGTATTTTGATATTAATATTCAATTTCTAGAGAGAAACATAAATAATTCCCTTCTCATTTTACTCATCTTGATCACGCATAAAATTCCTTTCATGACATTTATCTTCCAGAAATCTTCTACAACTTGCTTAAACCTTTGGTTCTGTCTTATACTTCTTTTATAAAAAAATCTTGGCATTCTACCTTAGTGTTCCCGGACAGAATGGGGTCTGACTGCTTATTCGTGCAGTCCAGTAACGAGATGCAGACAGACTGGGAAAGAAGGGAATTCATTTCTGCAACCAGTTACAGGGAGAAGGTTGAAGTAACCCACCAGACCAACTCAAAACTACAAGTTTTTCCTAGTGTTTATATACATTCAGTGCACCTACAAGCTGAAAGCCAAAATGTTTCACTCTATGTAATCTTCATCTGAGGTCTGGGGTCTGTCTAGACAATTACTTCAGAGACTTGGAAAAATTAGTTAATCATAAGTCGGTCCTCGTAGGTGTGCAAGAATGCCTCCATTATTTTAATTAAACTCAAAGGTCTGAGAAAGCCCAGGTGGGGTCTTAATGGGCTTGTTTTCACATCCTAGTCTTTGTACTAATGTACCAGTTTCTCCATTTCTTTAATGTTTAACTTACACATTCATCAGAGTTACAGTAAGGTGTCGGTAAAGGCTGACGGCTCTGGTTGCTAATGGAGACCTGGCCTGCCACAATCCCACTGTCAATTTGTGCATGATTTCCATCATGTTAGTTTTAAGCATTTATCTATTATGGGATAGTACAGAGTGTAAGCTATGATATAATAGCAGTAAAGGGAGGTGGGTGACTTATTCTCCCTGGCTACTTCCTGCTGAAGAGGGTCATCGTCAGGAGATTTTGGAATGTTAAATATCTACTTGCCATTGGTAGTGTTCCTGGCTTCGGGGACTCAAAGGCAGTGCCTGTTGAAACATGATTTTTTGAGCTCAGGGAATGTTTTGGAACAGCATACAACAACAATATAGTCTACAACATGGTGTTATGCCTATGCCCAGGAGGGTGGCTAGGACAACCAGAATTTTCTGTCACCAAGAAGGTCCTTCACCCAACCAAGATGCTATTAATTTATTGAGAGACAGTGCAGAGCTATAGAGGGCTTCAATCCGTTGGTTCATATTCTTTAAAGCTAAATAAATGTTTTCAGAGTTATTGGGACTATACATATAACATTCAGTTTTAACTACAGCTCAAGAAGGAACCTGTGCCCTGGATTATTTAAACTTTTATTTGTAGGCTATTCAGAAATACTTTTTTTCTAGTTATCCCCCTCACCTGCGACCCTGCCCATTTTTTATGATTTTCTAGGAAGAAACCCAATTTTCCTTGTATGGGGGGAGACTAACCAAAGCAGTCTCATGGTACTAGAGAGGGGTAATAGATCCAGCAAGAGTCTTGCTGTAGGCTATCTGCATATTCTTGTGCCCATTATAGGAAAAGGTTAGAGGTGTAAGCAGAAACAACAAGAGGAACAGTGAGGGAAAATATTATAAAATAATAGCTTATCATCTTTTGAACAGAAACCTTAGCCTTTCCATGGGTTCCAACTCCCATTTGGTGGCCTTGGTGTCCTCTGTCATGGATGTTTCATCTAGTAGAAACTTCTTTACCCATATGTGGTGGCTTGATGTCCACCCATGGCTTGATGCCCACCAGTTTCAGTGCCGAAATGGCGGTCAGCAACACGTCGTAAGGCCCTTTCCAATTCTCCTGTAGCTGCTGAGTTGGACCCTCCATTCTTTAGCAGTACTTGATCACCAGACAATGCTCCAGATGGAAGCAAGCTTATGTAAAATGTTAAGAATTTGTCCCATATGAGTAACATCCTGTTTAATAGCTGACTTTCCATTAAGGGCCACCCTAGTAACCAGAGACAGACTAGCAGCAAAGGGACGCCTAATATATAATTTCATAGGGACTTAACTTACTCCTACTTCTGAGGGTCACTTTTACCTGGAGCAGTGCAATGTCAACTACCTGAATCTATGTTGGTTGAATTTCCTGGTGCAGTTTGGCAGTAACTGTTTTTAGTGTTTGATTTATACTTTTAGTCTGTCCAGAAGATTGTGGTCTCCATGCTGACTGTAGTCTCCAATTTATTCCACGTGCCTTGTATACTTGGGACAACTGCAAGTCTCTCACAAGGGTAATCAGTTCTGCCTTCTGTGCAGAGGTTCCTATTGGTACAATCTTTGCTTCTATTACCTCTGAAAAGGTATTACCATGGCATATGTAGCATTTCTTTTCCCATTGGCTACCAGGCTGCTCCCATCCACAAACAATATCCAGTCTGCATGCAACAAGTCTGTATCCTTTAAATCAGGACAGCTGGAAAACACTTGATAATAATCTCCAAACAATTATTCATGGGGTCCTCTGATTCCCTGGTAGGATGTAGCAGTGTAGCTGGGTTCAGAGTTCCGGTGGTTTGTAATTTCATAGTGGGGTCATCTAAGAGTCTGGCTTGGTATTTGCCAAACCCACCAGCTGTCAGTCAATAGCCTCCCTTTTGCTAAAGTAGCACTAGTACCTGATGAGGTATGTAGATTGTAATAGGCTTTCCCAAGGTTAGCTTTTCAGCCTGCTTTAATAATAGGTAGTTGGTGGTAAGTGCTCTCAGCCAAGGGGGCCAGCCTGTAGCCGCTGTGTCCAGCTGTTTAGAAAAGTAGGCCACTGGCTGTCTTATTTCTCTTAACTTCTACATAAGGACCCCGAGCACTAGACCCAGTCTCTCATGCATACACAGTTGAAAGGGCTTCTGAGGATTTGGGAGCCCCAGGGCTAGGGTGGGGGTTAACTTATGTTTCAGTTGTTTGAATGCATGCTGGTGTTTTGCTCCTAGTCAAACATGTTATTGTTATCTCCTTTAAACAGTTTGAATAGTGGCTTTACCAGTAGTCCATGGTTAGGAATCCATATCCAACAGACAAAATCCTGCCATGTCTAGAAATCCTCTCAGCAACCTTCTGGTAGTGGGTGCTGCAATGGAAGTGATTGTATTTTACCTTTCCACTGTTAGAGCTCTGGTTCCCTTCTGTAAGAAAAAACTTAAGTATTCCAGTTTGTTGGCATATTTGAGCCTTTTTACTTGAAACCTTATACCCACAGGTTGCTAGATCGTTCAAAGTTTTAATAGTATTATTGTGATAGTCTAAGTCAGAGGGGGTAGATATTAGTAAATTATCCAAATATTATAACAGTATCCCATTTTCCAATCTTAAACTCCTTAAATTTCAAATGAAGGCTTTTCCAAATGTAGTTGGAGAGTTTTGAAATCCTGGTGGGAGTACAGTCCAACAATACTGAAACTGCATTGCGGCTTCAGGATCTGTCCATTCAAAGGCAAACAACAATTGACTTTCTGTGTCTATAAGAATGCAAAAGAAAGCATCTTTAAAATCCAATAGTATAAACCATTTATGATCTCCAGGAAAATAAGGGAACATAGTATACGTGTTAGTTACACTGTGATGTATGTCCTCTACAATATCCCAGTTTGGGTCCATGTGGCAAATTGTCCTGTCAGGATCTGAAGTGTCATTTGGATTTTTCATTATGAAGATGTTGTGCCTCTTGCTTTGCTTTATATAAAACCAGATACCTTAATGTTTAGGAGAGCCTGCACATCTTCCCAGGGGGGACATTGTGTAGCAAATATAGTGGGGCATTATAGGCCCAATAATATCTGGCTGGAGCTCCTTGCTGATTGACTCCTACTGGGTATTACCATAGTGGGAATAGCCCTGCTTTGGACTCCGTGACTCCCCAGCCAAAATTAGTACCTTGGTTAGTCCGAGAAGAAGACAGTAGCCCTGCTACTTCCCTGTACTCTGACAGTGACATTCCTTCTCTTTCCTGAGATGGGAAGGCAGCCACTATGGGGTTTAGAGTGTTCATTAATTGTTGGATTTCAAAGGTTTTCTCTCTCCCCCCAGACTTCAGCAGTATACTGTACTATTAGTTTATTCCCATTTTCTTTACCATCCTTATTAAGCAGTAACATAAACGCCTGGACATAATATATTTTGCCTCATTTGCCTGACCTCTGGCAGAACAATTCTAATTGATAAAGGGTATGAAAATTTAAAGATCCAAAACTGGCCACCATTTCACAGACCCCAAAACACACATTGACCAAGCTCTGCTACAGTAGATTATTTTTTTAGTCATGGGTGAATAACCAAAGTGCTTCCAATCTGACAAAATTCTCCCTAGAGGACTATTTGTAGGAATAGATGCAGTGTTGCCCATACTGAGTACTCTAAACTTAACAAATATCAGACAAACAGAACAAATTTTCACAAACAAATGCAAATGAATCCTCAAACAAATGCAAAGCAGTTACACAAACAAGTCATATTGCTTTCTCAGTGGTACCAAAACAAATGGCTACGTGAGCCCGAATAGAGGAAATAATAGTCTCCTGGCTTACAATCCACTTACAATCCAGTTTGAATGATCCTTCGAGCACGTTCGCTCCCAACCTCTGCCCTTACCCAGCAATAGAAGGATTTGCATCAGGTAAGCTCATCAGGAGAGTCCTCAGGACAAACCATACCTAGCAGGTGCTGGGAGTCTCCCAGTGACCATCGCGTTGCAAGAGGCTGGCCACTGAGTGCAGCTCCCTCCTGTCTGGCTTGCTAGATTTGTTCCTGGACAGAACAAGGTCCGGCTGCTTGCTCTCACGGTTCAATAACAAGATGCAGACAGACTGGGAAAGAAGGGAGTTCATTTCTGCAACTGGTTACAGGGAGAAGGTTGGAGTAACTCACCAGACCAACTCAAAGTTACAAGTTTTTCCTAGTGCTTATATACATTCAGTGCACCTACAAGCCGAAAGCCAAAGTGTTTCACTCCATCTAATCTTTAACTAGGGTCCAGGGTCTGAACAATTACTTCAGAGACTTGGAAAAATTACTTAATCTAAAGTGGGTCCTGGTACATGGTGTGCAAGTACATCTCCATTATTTTAATTAAATTCTAAGGTCTGAGAAAGCCCAGGTAGTATCTTAATGGACTTGTTTTTACATTCTAGCTTTTGTACTAAGGCACCAGTTTCTCCAGTTCTTTAATGTTTAACTTATACATTCATCAGAGTGACAGTAAGGTGTTGGTAAAGGCTGATGGCTCTGGTTGCTAATGGAGACCTGGCTTGGCATATTAGGAAACACGTATTAGAAAAACACGTATTTTCCCTTTTCCTTATCATTTTAACCATGCAAAGTTTTCTCTCATACAGAAGTAAATCATTGCTCTAACTTTTCGTCTTTCTTTACCAATAATGCCTCCTCATACTTATAACTTCTTTTCACATCTCTCCTACTAACTAGTACGTTCCTCCCTTGTTTCTATTTCCTTCCCAATTCTGTATTTTGGAACAATCTGGAATAATTTCTGAATTTAAAGAATGCTCTTTTAAAACAAAAATACATCCTTCTATTTTTTACAATTTTTCTCAGCGAAAACACATCTTACTTTCCTTCTATACTTTGCATACCGAATTTTCCCCCTACTTCTAGTAGTTTTCATTACATATGTAATTAGAATTCTTAACTCTCAGTAACTTTAATTTTTTGCGAAAACCTAGGAAATAAGCAATTTTGAACTATATCAAACCAACCTTTTTTAAATGTATATTTTACAATATTTAGGAACATGCACTTTCTCATATAACAATTTTTTTAAAAATCTTTATTTATAGACTCAAATATATTTAGATGCTCTATACCATATAAAAACAAAATGCCAAAGTATATAAACTTTACGCTTAGGCTTAATCAAAATGTTTTTGTATTTTAACTTTTTCGAAAATGACCCAGACATTTAACGAGTGTCTATTACTCAATTTCACTTTAACATTTCATGGTACTGTGAAAGAAAAATGAATCTTGGGACCCAAGAATTACTGAGCTAAAGGGAAAAGTCAAGCTGGGAACTGCTTAGGGCAAACCTGCCTTCCATTCTATTCAAAGCCATCCCTCTGCTCACTGAGAGAAATGCATATCTGTCTGCCTCCTTTGGAAAGGCTAATTAAAACCTCCAAAGAATGCAACCCTTTTTCTCTACGCTACCTATGACCTAGAATCACCCTCCCGACTTCAAGTTGTCCCCCCTGTGCCTTTGCTTCCAGTTGTTCCACCTTTCCAGACTGAACCAATGTTCCTCTTACATATATTGATGTCTCATATCTCCTTAAAATGTATAAAACCAAGCTGTGCCCCTACCACCTTGGGCACATGCTGTCAGGACCTCCTGAGGCTGTGTCCTTAACCTTGCCAAAATAAACTTTCTAAATTGACTGGGACCTGTCTCGGATATTTCGAGTTTACATTATAAAAAAAAAAAAATTGCTTTTAAATTATGAAGAATTTATAAATGTTTATGCCATTTATATTTACCTAATATACTGATTTTTAACAATAATGTTAGAACTCTTTAGGTAAATTTTATGAGACACGAAAGAAACCTAGCCATTATTGTTGATAAAAAGACTCAAACTCTAAAATATTTGAAGAGATTTGTTCTGAGCCAAATATGAGAAATGGCCCAAAACACAGCCTTCTGAGAACATGTGCCCAAGGTGATTAGGCTACAGGTTGGTTTTAAACATTTTAGGGAGACATAAGACATCATTCAATACATGTAAGATGTACATTGGTTCGCCTAGAATTCTGGAAAGGCAGAACAACTAGAAACAGGGAGTGGGGGGCTTCCAGGTCATAGGAAGATTCAAAGATTTTCTGATTGGCAATTAGTTGAAAGAGATATTACCTAAAGAGCTGGAATCAATAGAAAGGGTTAAGACAAGGGTTTCTGGAGACCAAGGTTTTATCATGCAAATGAAGCCTCCAGGTAGCAGTCTTCAGAGCTGTAATTAGACTTAAAAAGGTGTCTGAGTCTTAGTTAATTCTCTCCTGGATCAGAGGAAAGACCTGGAAAGGAAAGGGGATTCTGTACACAATATAGGTTTTCTTCACCAGAAACAGCTTTGCAGGGCCATTTCAAAATATGTCAAAGAAATATATTTTGGGGTAAAATACTTTGATTTCTTTCAGGGCTTGCTTTCTGTTACATGATGCTATAACACTAGATTCAGGCTTAAATTGGGTGTCTTATTGCTACAAAAAGTCTGTTTTGTCAGTCTTAACATCTCAGTTTTAATGTTAATGCTGGTCAGTTGTTCCTGAATTCCAAAAAGAAGAGGCTATAATGAGGCATGTCAGATCCTGAACTAGATTTTCAGTTTTACTTTGAAATGCCCTTGGACTAAAGGGGGTATCTATCTGTAGGTTGGGGGAAATCTCAGAATTTTATTTTTGGTTTATATCATCTTAACCTATTTCCCTCTTAGCCATTTTTTACAGCATGTCAAGGTTAGGCAGTCACCACCTCTTAAAGTCAAATATATGTTTTGTTTTCTGATCAGAAGACACAGCTCTTTTCCAGTCTCCTTTACCAAAATTTCACCCAAGTCACAGGAGCCAAAGCATTTGAGTTAGGTTCTTTTTTCATGGTAAAACATGTTATTTAAGCACTTACTTTTTCCTTTCAGTAAATTAATTAGAGCTCTCTCACACATTTTGGCAGAAAAGTATAACATACACATAACATATGTAGACATACAGACACACAGGCAGAAGTGTAACCACCCAACGCAATCACCTTGCCCGCTGCAGAGACAGAGCTGATTTATCAAAACAGGGGAGCTGCAAGGGAGAAAGAGTAATTCACACAGAGCCAGCTGTCTAGGAGACAGGAATTTTATTATTCCTCATATCAGTCTTCTTGAACATTTAGGTATCAGAGTTTTTAAAGATAATTTGGCAGGTAGGGGCTTGGAAAGTGGGGAGTGCTGATTGGTCAGATTGGAGATGGAATCATAGGGGGTTGAAGTGAGGTTTTCTTCTGTTCTTGGGTAGGACGGCAGAACTGGTTGAGCCAGATTACAGATCTGGGTGGTGTCAGATAATCCATGGAGTGCAGGGTCTGCAAAATAGCTCAAGCACTGTTCTTAGGTTTTACAAGACTCTTGGAGCCAGAGGCTGCATTATCCCTGAACTGTAATATCTAATCTCATAGCCAATTTGTTAGTCCTGAGAAGGCAGACTAGTCCCCAGGACAAAAGGAGCTCTTTTCAGGAAAGAGCTATCATCAATTTTGTTTCAAACTATGAACTGAATTCCTTTCCAAAGTTAGTTCTGCCTACACCCAGGAATGAACAAGGAAAGCTTAAAGGTTAGAAGCAAGATATAGTTGGTTAGGTCTGATCTCTTTCACTGCCATAATTTCCTCAGTTATAATTTTTTCAAAGGCAGTTTCAGATGCACATCTTATAGCTCCAATAAGATTCTTTGTCATTTTTCAAAGTTTCCCTCCTTTAGACAAACATCCCAGATGAAACCATGTAGTCAATTTGCAGAATGTAGATCTAAACACTATTAGCTGCAGAAAAAAGAAAGGTGTAGATACAGGCCCAATTAAGATGAGCTGACTAGGAAATGTACCTTAAAGAAAGGTAAGGTTTGTTGTATAAATTTTAAACCAATGTATTTTCTATTGTAAAGGTTTTCAGTGGTTTAGGTGCAGAGTGAAATGCCCTTATAAATGGAGGTTGCCTTTATAGGTGTAAATATATTCTACAAAGAGTTTCAAAATAGCTAGATAAATGTCAGAACGTTGTGTTTTGGAGACCATTCAGTTCAATAGTGGTCTCTTTAACATTGCTTATTTTTACATTAAATTACCTACTTCAAGGTTGAGCCCTTTAACAAGTAGGGCAAAGCATAACCAATAGAAACTTACGGGAGCTTCCCTTGGAGGCCACTCAGTCCTGGTGTTTATCACGGAGATTATCAGAGGGTAGCAGCCTGTTTTTAGGGGCTTTCTTTGAAAACTTAGGGGTAGTCCCTTTTCCAATTTACTGGTTGTTTGCACAAATGGCAAAAATTCTTTAGAAACTGCTGTTTTATGGGTTGCTTATTGGACAAGTGGCCTAGGGCAGGCCTAAAAGTCATTCTTAGTTGTTAATTGCCATGGAGCTGAAACACTTTGGGAATGGCTTTCAAAAAATCATTTGCAATTGGGTCCTTAATACTATTCTCAGGAGAACACTATTCTGCCTCTTTTATCCTTTTTGGAACTCCCCAGGTCTCACCATCATGTTGTATGATTAGCAGAGGTTAGGTATTTCAGGTTGAAAAGTTACAATTAAGACCCTCAATTCTTTAGAAAACTTTTGAAGGTTTTCTGTGCGTTTAAGAAAATTTTTAACTACGGCTTTGAACTCAGTTTTTTTCTAGGGAGGGTAAGTCACTTGGGGATTACCTCCTGAATTTTTGTGTGGTTCTATCATAAGGAAACTGTCTAACATTTCTTTTCAGGGGAAAAAATGCAACTGAGACCGAGAGTGAATAGACTGTTGCATCAGTTCATTCTCACACTGCTATAAAATTACTGAGACTGGGTAATTTATAAAGAAAGGGGTTTTAATTGACTCACAGTTCCACATGCCTGGGGAGGCCTCAGAAAACTTAAAATCATGGCATAAGGTGAAGGGGAAGCAAGGTGCATCTTACATAGTGGAAGAAGAGAGAGAGAGTGTGTGTGCAAGGAAAACTGCCACTTTTAAACTGTCAGATCTCATGAGAACTCCCTCACTATTGCATAGACAACATCACTGTTTTAGAACCTAAGATTGATCTTTTGGAGATGTTTTTAAGACTTTTGAATTCTGGCAACAGACTGATCCCAACTAGACTTGTGATTCATGGCTCAACTGGTCCTGTGCACCCCCAGCCCCAACTCAGAGGCAGACTTAGCACATGAAGATGGTTTTCCACAACCCTATGATTCCATCTCCAACCAATCAGCAGCACCCTTTCCCTAGCCCCGTGCTCACCAAATTATTCGTCAAAAACCCTACCTTCTGAGCCTTTGGGGAGACTGATTTAAGTAATAACTTCATCTGCCATGTGGCTGGCATAATGTTAATTAAACTCTTTTCTTACTGCAATAGCATTGTCTCAGTGAATTGGTTTTGTCTGTACAGTGGGCAGGAAGAACTTGTCAGATGATTACAAAAAGTTCAGAGGGTTCAAATGCAAATAGAGCTGAGTTCACACCTGAGAGGGATTTGGGGCTCTCTGGGCCCCACAAGGAAGAAAAAATACCATCCCCCGCAAAAACGGGGATTAGTGGTGGCTTTATGTGTGTGCCTCAAGGGGTTTCAGGGTTATCAGAATTTTTCATCAAGTCCCTTGATTGGTCATCAATTCTGTCACAAGACAAAATTACAACAAATTTAGTTTAAAAATCTTACTTGGCTTTTTTAGCAATTCTAGAATCAGGCAACACTTCATTCCATACATTTTAGAATAAGTGTTCTGATGACTTGAGCAGAAGAAGTGACTTTATAGATAGAGAAGGGTTGAAGAAAGCAGAAACAAGTAACACATAGTGTATTAGTCCAACTAAAGCTACTTTTCTTGTAAGGCAGGGAAGGGGAGATGTAACAATGCAAAAATAACTAATTAGGTAACATCAGGTTACACCAGGCTACCTTTTTCATGTAAGGATTAAAGTAGAGGAAATTTTATTATCATGACAATTGAAGATTTAAACTGCCCTGTTCGGGAAATTGGCTATTATTCTGACTGGTATAAGATGATATCTCATTGTGGTTTTGATTTGCATCTCTCTAATGATCACTGATGTTCACATGCTTGGTGGCCACATGTATGCCTTCTTTTGAAAAGTGTCTGTTCATGTACTTTACCCACTTTTTAAATGGGATTGTTTGTTTTTTTTCCTGTATATTTGTTTAAATTGTATATAGATGCTGGATATTAAACCTTTGTCAGATGCATAGTTTGCACGATTTTTTCCCATTCTGTGTGTTGCTTGTTTACTATGTTGATAGTTTCCCTTGCTGTTCAGAAGCTCTTTAGTTTAATTAGATCCTATTTGTCAGTTTTTGCTTTTGTTGCAATTGCTTTTGGCATCTTCATCATGATATCTTTTCCCATGCCTGTCCTGAATGATATTGCCTAGGTTTTCTTCCAGAGTTTTTACAGTTTTGGGTTTTATATTTAAGTCTTTAATCCATCTTGAGTTGATTTTTCATATATGGTGTAAAGTAGGGGTTTAGTTCCAATTTTTTACATCTGGCTAACCAGTTCTCCCAGCACCACTTATTGAATAGGGAATTCTTTCCCCATTGCTTGTTTTTGTCAGGTTTGTCAACAATCAAATAGTTGAAGTTGTGGGTACTCTGTTCTGTTCCACTGATCTATGTGTTCTTGTACCAGTATCATGCTGTTTTGTTTACTATAGCCCTGCAATATAGTTTGAAGTCAGTTAGGAGGATGCTTACAGCTTTGTTCTTTTTGCTTAGGATTGCCCTGGCAATTTTGGCTCTTTTTTGGGTCCATATGAATCTTAAAACAGTTTTTTTTAGTTCTCTGAAGAATGTCAAAGGTAGTTTAATGGGAATAGCATTGAATCTATAAATTGCTTTGGGTAGTGTGGCCATTTTAATGATATTGATTCTTCCTATCTATGAGCATGGAATGTTTTTCCATTTGTTTTTGTCACCTTGGATTTATTTGAGCAGTGTTTTGTAGTTCTCCTTGTAAAGATCTTTCACTTCCCTTGTTAGTTGTATTCCCAGGTATTTTGTTCTTTTTCTGGCAATTGTGAATGGGAGTTTGTTCATGATTGGGCTCTCAGCTTGCCTGTTGTTGGTGTATAGGAATGCTAGCGATTTTTTCACATTGATTTTGTATCCTGAGACTTTGCTGAAGTTGTTTATTAGCTTAAGAAGCTTTTGGGCTGAGACAATGGGGTTTTCTCTATATAGGATGTCATCTGCAAACATCTGATTTCTTGAAAGGTCAAATAACAACTTACTTTGGGTTTGGTGATATGGAACATAAGCATGGGTGACTCCATTTTGATTTTTAATCTGGTCTGTAGGTGCCTAATGTGGGAGTTTAGTCCAAAACCATGGCCTCCTATAATTTTTATTCGATGCTTGCTAGATGAAATTTAGATTTTCTGTAATCTTTAAAAATCTGTAAGAGTGTGTGTATTTTGAATTTTCTATGTAATGGCTTTAAAAACAGGATTGCCATGTGTTTAAAGCCACATATCTACATGCCTCTCTCACAAGACCTAATTATACATTCCTTGGACCCATAAAGTTTTGTTTTTTTTGCTATGTCTTATGGGCATTAGTCTAAATTTGTTTGCTTTTTACGTGAAGCTGTGTCATAACATCATTTTTTGTTTGTATATCACCCAGTTTTCCACTTTCTCATCTTTCTCTTTTAATGCCTTATCATATGTAACTGGCAGCAATCAGTTTATGCTTTTAGTCATCTGCCTAGTAAATTCCCTTGCCCAATGTAAATGGTCATTCTGTTCATTTCATATCTTACACATTATGTCAAGCAACTCTTTTACCAAATGCATTGCCTCTAAATAATACAAATTGTCTTTATCCCAATCTTCTAAGTGAGCTTCCTTATTGCTTGCTACCCGGTTCCAAAACAAATAAACAAGCAAACAAACAAAGAATTAAGTTTCTGTGATGGCACTCTCCTGCCTCTAGTATGCATTTCTGTATGAGTGATATATACTCACCATAATTTTGCCTAACACGCCATTCCACTCTGTGGCTTATAGTAAGAAACATTTATTTTACATTCTCACACCTGTGAATTGTTTGGCATTCAGATGATTTAGGCTGGTTTAATCTGGGCTTTATCTCCAGGGCTCAGATTGGTTGAGGTCTGCTTCACATGCCCCTAATTCTTCTGAGACCAGCAGGCTATCTGGGCTAGCTGGACCAGCTTTTATCATGGTGATGGCAAAACATCAAGAGGGCAAGACTAATGCAAAAGAACATTTCAATCCTCTGCTTTCGTCATGCCTACTCGTAACAGATTTGCCAAAGCAAGTCACATATCCAAACCCAGAAGGGGTTTGAGAGAAGCTAATCAAAAGATAGGGATCATGATAGAAGCATTTAGCAAAAAGTAATAATTCCTCAAGTATATTTAATTGATACCTAATTATTTGCCTTAACAAGTTGAAAATTACTAAGATTCAATATTGGGAAAAGCTTCATGCAGAATAATAATTCCTCATATTTTTATAGCAATTTATAATTTTCAAGGAATTTGCATAGAGTACATGTCATTTGATCCTTATAACAATTTACTAAGGTAGATGGGACTGGCATAATTTTACAAATAGGTAACAGGGATGACATGACCAAAATGTGGCAAAGCCAGAACTCAAATATTCTGAGACCCTGCGTGTCTACCATAGCATATTGCTTTTTCCATAGCCACTTCCAGAAGAGAAATGTCCTAAGAAAACAAAAATAATGAGAACATATGGGAAAGCTGCCATGGAAAAGCATGCATGTTTCTTCTTTAGTTTGTATCATCATGGACAGTTGAACTTGCAGCTGCATTTTCCTGGTAGGTTTATTCATAATGATTGGTTGAGTCCTAGAATTTCTGTTCTATTTCTTGAAGTTACCATAATTTTTTGATTCCTGTCTACCAATTTGTGCAATTAAATAGCTTTCCATTTTGGCTGCAAATCACCTTTTAAAACTTGTTTCAATAGAAAGACTTCAATACATATTGAAAACATTCTTCTAATTGTTACTAACAAGGATATATAGGTGAACATATTCAAATTTCTAGCTAATTAATCTGAATAATTTTAGGACAGGAGAACATTGTAATATAATGTTGACAAAGGCAGAACACCACATTTCAAATGCTTCCTCTAAAAAGTATTTAAGTAGGAGAGATGACAAAAACAGCTCAAACATCTATATTTTCATTATGGACCAAGATGACATCCTATCTGTACTAATATGATTTATTTCACAAAGACATATTTTGTTTGTATATAGTGTTTGGGAGGGCAAATGTTAGTTTCCTTGTGTTGCAGAATTTACAGTTAGATTAGGAAACTCTGAGTCACATTGACCATTTTTGGCACTTGAAGAGCTAGTATATTTTTCCATTAAACATGAAGAAAAACAGAAGTCCATATTTCACTGTAAAGAAGGAAATTTTTCCTCTATGTGTTGCAGTGCTTTACGTGGAACAAACATTTTTCATAAAAATAAGCATTCAATAATAAAATTATCAAAAGCAATTACTTCAACACACTTATTAATCAGATAAATTCTGATTGAGAGATATCTAAGAAATAGGAAGATCAGAACTGATGTGCAAGTTAGTTGATAAGAATGCTTGAGAGTTATGTATAGGTACATTAAAAAGAGAAAATATAAGCTAAATAAGAATGAGAGCTACATTTCAAGTCATGAGCAATTTAAAAAAAAAAAATGGTATGTCACGAACACTTTAGCAAGGTGGGTAAGCCCTAGGATAGCAACACATGAACGCTGAGGAAATGTATCCAATTTGCTTGCCACTCTTACTTGTAATGGAGTTTTCTAAGTGCATCCTAAAGGTTTCCACTGAAGAACAAACTCAAAGAAACTTAAAATTTGTGATTGCTTGAGCAGAATAAAAAAAATCACATTGTAACTTCTGAAATGGAAGGTTAAATAAATTTAAAGTGAGATCTCTGCTTTATGGCATCAGTCTGAACATGATTTGGGGGAATTAGAGATAATTGAAGCCTAAGGCTGATTTAGATGAATGAATCTTTGGAAGCTGAGCCTGAAGAAGTCGAATGAAATACCTAAGCAATAAAACTATAAAATGGCACTGTGAAGTTATTTTCTTTTCCCTCCTAACTATCAAAGACTAAGAGGAAGAAAATCTACTCAAGGTGCAAGAGGTGTCAGTATGCCTATATTGGAAGTACATATAAATATACTGTTTAAGCTTGCTGATCAGCTTAGTTCCAAATGTATAGGGCAATAAATTTTCTGAACATTTTGAAGGTGCTCCATGTTTTTTAGCTACAAATCTCAGCATTTTCCATCAAATATATAATCTTCTATCGTACTGTCTCAAATATTTCTAGAAAAATTCTGCTGCTTAGAATAAAAAGAGTTTGGGTTTAAAAAGATTGTCTTTTCAAAATATACCCCTTTCCTCAATCCAGTCAGTCACACATACACCTCTTTCAGGTTGATGTCATCAGAATACAGTTATTACCAAAAGAAATACTTATTAAATACCTATCGTATACATAACATTGTACTGTCAATTGCAGGCAATATAAAATACAATCAATGATTACTAATAACTGATAATTTACTATTTATCAGGAGAAATACCAAATGCATTATCTATAATATTTCAATTAATGTAAGAAGAGTACTATTTGTCAGGTATATTATGCTTCTTATTTCATACTCAGGTTAAGAAATCTAAAATCACATGTTTGTTAAAAGACTGAGCCAAGATTAGAATCTAAGCTTTCAAGGTCACAGTCAGCCCCCTTAAATTCTCTTAAATTTTGGTTGATATTAATAACTAGTGAGGCTGGTAGAAGAATAAGACAAAGCCCCAAAGCACAGGATATCAAGTACAAAATACAGGTAGATTTCTCAACAAATCCAACTTCCAAATAAGGCCACATCGTCAAATATTCAAAATACATTGGACAAGTGCTGACAGGCCTGTTCAGCAGCAAATCTAGCCTTTAGTATATGTCAGAGTCAAAATAAAAATGAAGAGACTAATCTCTAAATTTAATGTTTTCCTTGGGAAGAAAGAATTTCATGGTAGTGCATACATGCAGACCAGGTGGTCTTTGGTATGTCTCAACAACAAAGAGAAGGTTAAAGGTTTTATTACAAGCAGAAATGTTATGTATTGCTCTTTGAGAAAGTTCTTTGACACCAATAAGGGTTTGGCGAGTTGGTAAGCTCCAACTGGCGAGTTACAGTGGTAGGCAAAATTAGTCCCAGATTTGCAGCAAGTTTTCTCAGAAGCTATAGATAAAAACTGGCTTTAGGTCACAACAAGAAGTTTTACCAGTTAAGCTTGCAAAGAGTGACATTCTTGGAGCAACGTTTTGCACCCTGAATGCCTTTTCCCTTTGACTTCTCAACTCTGTTTTAGTTGGTTATGACAAGAACGACCCAATTCTTATGATCAACTTTCACACGGGGTGCCTCTTTTCACATATTTCAAAGAATCCCCAAGTTTGAGTACCAGTACCCAGTGAGCAACTGCCCACAGCTTTCGGGCACCTGTTTTGACTTGCCTAAAGCACACCTGTGTATGAGGCTAGACTGTGCATCGACTGACTCCTCAAGGATTCCGACTTGAGGATTCCACCTGTCTATACTGCTGCATGAATGCTTGTCTTGGCAATTACAGTTTCTGATCACACCATGGAAATCCTGGCCACAACAGAAAGATGAGGTCCTCACCAAGCCACCCACACCACACATACCATTATTCCACTCATGTGCACTATTTGTCACTACAGCTTATCTTTGCTAGTTTTCTATAACTTAAGCGATTTGACAAGTTCCAATAGAACATTCTTAGTTATGCACAATCAGCAGGGCCCAACAGCAAAACTTACCCAGCCCCAATTAATACAGTTCTTTAGGCTTAAAAATTATTTTGAATGACATAGCTTTAGGCCTTTTTTCTGGAGTTGACATGAGGCAAAATGGTATCTGGTCAGGAAAGGCATCCAGCAAGATTTTCCCAGTTGGCCTTCACACCAAAGATAGCTCAGGTACTCGGCCCCAAATCTTGGAGTACATTTTTCTTAAGATTCACAGCTATTCCTTTCTACAATCAGAGTTTAAAGGGTATTACCCGAACTTATAAGACAAAATTTAAATATATTTACCTCTCATTTGCGGAAGAAGAGCTACAATCCTAATTTAGTGGTTTTAGTTGAGTGTGCCCAGCTCACACCTCAGATAGAGTATATCAGAATTTTTGAAGTAGGAGCCAGGCATCAAGATTTTAAAAGAAATCCAGAGGATATCATTCTACAGAAAAATTTAGGAACCATTTTCTTTGTCCTTACTTAAAAAAAAGATTTCTCCTTCTGTCGCCCAGGCTGGAGTGCAGTGGCGTGATTATAACTCACTGCTACCTGGAACTCCTGGGCTCAAGTGGTTCTCCCACCTCAGCCTTCTGAGTAACTAGGATTACAGGCTTGCAGTACCATGCCTGGCTAATTCTTTAAAACTCTTTTTTGTAGAGATTACATCTTGCTATTTTGTCCAGGCTGGTCTGGAACTCCTGGGCTCAAGTGATCCCACCGCCTCAGCCTCCCAAATTGCTGGGATTACAAGCATGAACCACTGCACAATCCATGCCTATGTAAATGTGTGTGTGCAATGTTGATCAACTTTACTTATATCATTTAGGCTAAAATGTCTGTCTTTATCAATCTACAAGTCATGTGAAGGATGGCACTTAATTTCAACTATCAACAACATGAAAGTTTCAAGTTTTGTGACAATATCTTATTAAAATCTTAAAGAACTAAAAACATTCCAAGAAGGAAGACATTCTAACCTATTTATGGATCACAAAACATTTCATGAAGAAGGTAACAATTGAGTAGATATTTTAACATGGCTAGAATGTCCATTTTGATTCACCCAGGTGTTATGTATAAAGTTTTATTTGCTTCTGATTTATATCCTAGGATTTATGCTTATATTTTATTTCTAATTCTGTACCCTGAGAAATAGTGGAGGAGACTCTAACAGAACCACATTAGTATCTCATTTTCAGAAAGCTAAAAGCTCATTAGAAGGCAAATGGAATCACACACACACACCCACACACACTTCTTAGAAAGCAAGCATAAAGGAATGTCTGTTTTGGGTGATCCTCTGGGAGCAGGTAGCCTCAACAAACCAGGGACAGAAGAATTTTCTCCCAGAGAAGCAGCTGTAGCAAGAGCTAAATCAACACAGCTGAGCTTTTACTTAAAATGGCAAAGAGAAAATTCACCAGACCTACTGAAAGATTCTACAGGTTAGATAAGGGAAACCTCATGAAATTTTTAGAGTAAATATCTCTGTCTAAAGGCACAAGACCGGTGTTGTATTCACAATATATGGCCTCCTAATACTTAAGAAGCAGTCAATAAATATTTGTCAAATTGAACGGGATTATTGATACAGATTTGCAGCAAGAGATAAAAAGAAGGAGGGATGGAGGCAGGCAAGAACATAAAAAAATTCTAGATAATAATGTGTTTTTTAAAATTTCATTTACTTCACCTAGACAGTCAGTGCACAGCTGTTATTTTTATCAATCTGTAGTCCCTAGAATATTGTCTAAAACATAAAAAGGTACAACCTAACTCTTCTTGAATAAATGTGGTCTTAGTCTGTTTTCTGCTGCTATAACAAAATAACTACAACAGACTGTACAGTTTATAAAGAAAAGAGGTTTATTTGGCTTATGGTTCTGAAACCTGGGAAGTTCAAGACTGAGGGATTGCATCTGGTATGGGTCTTCTTGCCACATTATTGCACAGTGGATGGTGGAAGACAGAAGGGCAAGTAACAACACAAGACACAGAGCCTGGATTCCTGCAAGAACTAACCCACTTCTGTTATAACAGCATTAATCTATCCATCATGAGCTAATCACCTCGTAAAGGCTCCACTTCTCAATATCACCACAATGGCAATTAAATTTCAACATGAGTTTTAGAGGGGACATTCAAACCATAGCAAATGCCTAAATGAGAATCAAGAAATTCCATGAAATAAGCATTCATTTATCCCAAGAAAAGAACATTTGTAGATCAAGAATAATTTTATGAATGTGAAAAATTTAAAAAAATTTAAATATGGTAGAGGCAGTGAAGATAATTGAACACCATGAGGTCATCAGTTGTATTCTACTGGCAGTTCTTGATACACACAGGCACCCATATATCATATAATTAAATCAAGAGCATGTGACCTGTGTGATGTCTAATTTTTGGAACTTATTAAGGTACATTTTTATGGCCATGTATATGCTCAATATTGGTAAGTATTTCATGGACATGTGAAAAGTATGCTGAAAATTTTTCTTTTAATTTCACTGCAGTTTGAAAAAACTCTAAGTTGCTACTATAGCTTAATGAGGCTTATGTAAGTATATTATCTCCTGTGTATTTTACAGGTTGGGTTCTGAGGCAAAGTATAGTGTGCAGTATGTTTATTAAGGAATGCCCTTATTATTACCTGTAGAAAGGAGCAGAAAAACTCAGAATTGAGCAGAAGGAGAAATGCAAGTCTTATCCAGGCCTGACAGCTCAGCTAATTTTATGGGGTGCTCTGGAAAGTACATCACCTATCAGAGTTGTCTAGCACTGAGCCAAAATGGCTGGGCCTTTATAACCCTACTATGATCTGTCATAGGAAGTGGGGCTACCTTGAGAAGGGTGTGCATTGGGGGAAACAGTTCTGCAGCTTAAGGAGATCCCTGAAGGTGCTGAGAACTAAAGGGGCTGAGAACTAAAGGTGATCTTCACTCTGACTCCTCGCTTTCTCCACACACCATGTGTTCTATTCTAATTTGTACCTAAGGTGCCTTGTTACTCTATTGTATCACCTTTAACAATTTTATCACCTGTTAATTTTATCACCTGTTTATTTGAGGTTTTACAAAAACTTTAAATTTTTGAAAACATTCGAAAATTTATTTTCTGTTTCTCCAACTTGAATGTAAGCTTACAAGGTCATGGAACTTGTCAGTTAACCGAATTATTCCCTTGCCTCAAAGTATATACTATATACTATTATATACTATATACTATAATATACCATACTATTCGTGTAAATATACTATTCTTTATTTATATTGAAATAATAAATCTTCAGTTGACTTGCTTATTGCATTCGTATCTTCTATATCTTTGCTTACATTTTGTATACTTGACATTCAAATTTTAAAAGGAG
The DNA here is from genome assembly GCF_000951045.1 of Mandrillus leucophaeus. Classification (NCBI taxonomy): domain Eukaryota; kingdom Metazoa; phylum Chordata; class Mammalia; order Primates; family Cercopithecidae; genus Mandrillus; species Mandrillus leucophaeus. The sequence continues at coordinate 482,678 of NW_012107497.1, forward strand.
CATAATGAAGGTTACAACCATTACAGAGACTTTAACTTGTCTTTTTATTTCTCGGAGAATTCTTTCTTATGTTTTTCACAACTATGTCTTTTGTCGCATAAAATTTTATGACTGCTATGTATAATGTGTACAGCATCTTTTTTTATGATACCAAAATACCGTTTTTGTCATATTTGATGCATTTGGCCTTTAATGGCATTATTTCTGATACTGAAGTTCCTAATTCTTTGTTTTTGATACACAGTGATGGTTTTCTTTCTGAATCATAACATGTCTGAGAATTTCTCTTTTTTGTTCTCAGGACAATGTAAATAATTATACAATTTTATTTACTCTCAAATCAGTATGTATCTTCATTATTAGCACGTATGTGTTAGTGTATATCTATTGAATACTTGAGGGATTAAAATAATAGAAAGGCCTCTGAACTTGCAAGTAACCTACTTGTTATCTGAAAGTTTGTAAGGTTTTCTCTCCAATAAGGACCTATGGAATACTTTCAATTGGAAAGCTTAATATTTTTTCCGTTCAGAGACCTTCCTATTATATTAATCCTAATTATTTTAAAAAGAGTCTTGAATCATCAACGTAACCCCTCTCCCATCACTTGGTAGACACAGCATGGTATGGAGAGTGTTTTTGTGTACTGGGGGAGAGAGAGTACAACAAATTTGAGACATTTAACTCAGTGATTTCCTGTTATAGCAGAAAGGAAAACGAGACCAAACTCAGCAGATGCCTGCCAAGGGAAGGATCATTTAAACCAGCTCTAGCCACAGGGGAATTACTGATCTCAAAAAGTTTCCACAAACTTTACCACCGTGGGCTAAACTGCTCCGTGACTCTAAATAAATGTGGAAAGCAGTCTAGGCCACCAGGACTGCTACTTTTAGGAAAGTTTTAGTGCTGAACTGGGCCCAGAATAGACTAGGCGGTCATGTGACCCACTGAGACAATAGACGACAGCTTTGGCAGCTAAGGGAGTGCTGGCATCACCCCTCTCATAACCCCAGGATGAACAGCTCATGGCTCCAAAAGAGACCCCTTCCTTCTGCTTGAGGAGAGAAGAGGCATGAATATACAGGACTTTCTCTTGCACCTTGGATATGAGCTCAGCTGCAGTAAGATAGAGTAGTGGTTGGAGGCATAAGGCCTTCTTTCTAGGCTGCAGCTCCTGGATGACATTTCTAGACATGCTTCAGGCCAGAAAGGAGCCTGCTGCCTGGGAAAGAATGACCTAGTCCTGGTAGGACTCATTACCTGCTAACCGAAGAACCTGAGTGCCTTGAATAACCAGAAGTGATACCCGGGAACTATGTTGAGGACTTTGGGTGAGAATTTGGGATTTGCTGGCTTCGGGAGAGACTTGACACATTCTCAACTGTGGTGGCTATGAAGTCAGACTCTCTGCTTGAGAAAAGTCGAGGGAAAAGTAATGGGTACTTGGTCTTGGACTTTAGGTACCAGATCAATCACAGGTAGGTAGAGCACCACATGGGATCTTGGGGTCACCAATTCCAGAACTTGGCTCTTGGACAGCATTTCTGGACTTGCCCTGAGTCAGAGGGGAGCACACTGCCTTGAAGGCTAAGTCTCTGATCAGGACGCATTCACGACAAACTGACATGAGAGACCTTGGGTCTTCAGGGAACATCAGCAGTAGTCTGGCAGAATTCCTCATGGGCTTGTGGTGGCAGTGGCCACAAGGTGAGGTTCCTCTGCCTTTGAAAAGGGGAAGGAATGGTGGAAACGACTCCATTTTGTGGTCTCAGTGTCAGCTTAGCTGCAGTATAATAGAATACCAGGTACACTTCTAAGGTTATTTACTCTAGTTCCTATCTCCCAGAGAGCACCTCTTGAACTCCCTGGAAACCGGAAGAACTTGCTGCCCTGGAGGAAAAGACAGAGGCCTGGCTGACTTTGCCACATACTGATTGTACAGCTCCAAGGACTTGAGCAAACATAGGTGGTAGCCGGAGAGTGGTCAACAGCAGACTTTGGGTGAGACACAGTGCTGTGCTGGCTTTGGGTCTGACCCAGCACAGTCATAGCCGTGGTGGCCACAGGGGTGCTTGTGTTACTCCATTCCCAGCTTTAGGTGGCTCAGGACAGAGAGAGAAAGACTCTATTTGTTTGGGAGAAAGTAAGGGAAGAGAACACAAGTCTCTGCCTGGTAATGGAGAAAAATCACCTGGATCTTATCAGAGACCATCAAGGTGGTATACCTCTACGGATCTCCAAGAACCATCTGCAAGAAACATTACTGCAAGAAAAATAATAGCATACAGATATATTTTTTCTCTCAGGTTTCAGAAAAATTTTTGTTTCCATAGGATGCTTGTTTCATTTGTTAGTTTTTGGTTTTTTTTTTTTTTTACTTTTATTGTCATTTAAGGAGCTAAAACTATCTGAATATCAAATGTAAATTTCAGGACAAATTAATATACACAGAAGTTATTTTAACTAAAAATATGCAGCATCCACTTATTAAGAATGGAAACTAAATATTTGGTATTTTATTTTTTTCCACTTCCTGACTTTCCAAACTCATGGAGAATAATTCTGCTACCAGAATCCTTCCAAATTATACCCCTGACATTGGCAGTTTGTGTATGAAAAACTGTATTTCTCAGAATGTTGTTGGCTATCACCAATCCACTTTCACAACGTGGCTTCCTGAACCACAAACTACAAGTAGCCTTTGTCAGAGAAATATCTACACGGTCTTATTTTCACTGAATCCAAGGAAAGACCAGGGAGAGAGTGGCCTATGTAGCTCCCCACCATCTTCTTTTACAAGCCGTGTAATTGCTTCACAGTTCTTGATGCTAGTGAAAATTTTTCCTGAATTCTTACACCAAATTAACCACCTACCTCTGTTCTTGTTTGTTCTCTATATTCTTGCAACTATTTCAGTCACAAGTTGTGAACATGGAATTTAGAGTCTGCTAGACATGGTCTAGTTGAATACATTTCAGTATTTCACAATAATTGAAACAATACACATCCCAAGTGGTTTTATGTACAGAGACAAAGGCAATCTTCATTTTAATTGATAGAAAAATATATACTTTCCAGAAATAGAATTTTAAAAAGGTGAAATTTTGTCATGTTTTGTTCATTTAAACTTGAAAAAGGCTATTTTGAGAATTTCTTTTCCAAGGTATACTCTAATGTGATAGGGGTAGTGGCAGAGGGTGACACATTTCCTTAATAATAAATAAGTTAAATGAAGAAAACCTAATTAATTTTCCTCAAGTAATGTTTAAAGGTCCTCTACTTGACTTCTCAAGCTTGTCCCTACTTTTCCAATACTACCATTGCTACTTGTAACCTTATTTACTAACTCTGATATTTTGGAAAGAAATAAAAGTAAAACAATTCATTACAGTTCAAAATTTAAAAAATTATCTGCTAATATGGGTTCCATTATTTACATGGCCTAAATACATTTAATGATATTGATAAAACCTATGTTCTAATGCTTTCCTCTCTATTCAAGCTGCTCTTAATACTATAATTTTATCTAAGTCCACCTTCAGTCCTTCTTGATGAAAAAGAAACTCCAGAATAGATTTTGTACCAATCATCATACTGAGAAAAATCAATGATACTTTCTAACTACTCAGAGAGCACATTTTTATTCCTTCAGTGAAACTAAAGTTTAAACATATACTCTCTTTGATCTGTCTTATTCTATCATGAACATGCTAGTTCTGAAGGAAAGAGAATTAAAACCTTGCATGACAAACCATCTATCAGAACCACGCAAAGATGCTTATTTTTGTGTAAGACAAATGAAAATTATAACTGTTGAGACCATTACATATTTAAGAGTTTATCCAAGTGAAATGGAAAATACACATGTAGCATGGAAATACGGCTAATTCCCAGCAGCAACAGAACAAAATTACTTATATCAGCAGTGTACATTATAAATTGCATATTTAGTCAGTGGTTCTCAACTATAATATCAAACAATTACCAGCCATGCTTAGCTATCACTGCATGTGATGTTTGCATTTTCCTACATCTATTAATTTTGGTTCAATGCAGTAGATATACCCAGCATGTTTATATGGAATTTTTCTTAAAAACATGTGGTTTCCATTATTCTGGTTTGATTTCAAAATCAAACCAACTTATATATGTACAAAGAGAGTTGTCATAATTTGTCAATAAATATATATTTGTGTGTACAAATATTAGTGCAACTAAATAACAAAGTCACAATGTATTAATGTTTATGAGTAGGTGAAAAATAGAAATCTACATATGTTACAACTTCCTGAGAACACTTTAAAAATATATTTTTCATTAAAGTATAAATATACTTCCTTAAGGAATTCATAAACTAGGAAAAAAATAATATAATATTTAAATACTCATGTAAGTCACATTCTAGGCAGGAAAAGGAAACCTTCACCTGACAGTTCTATAGCAAATACATAAATATGTTGGAAGACATGAAAATACACACGCATGGCCGGGCGTGGTGGCTCACATCTGTAATCCCAGCACTTTGGGAGGCCAAGGAGGGTGGATCACGAGGTCAGGAGATGGAGACCATCCTGGCTAACACAGTGAAACACCGTCTCTACTAAAAACACAAAAAAATTAGCAGGGTGTGGTGGCATGCGCCTATAGTCCCAGCTACTCGGGAGGCTGATGCAGGAAAATGGCGTGAACCTGGGAGGCGGAGCTTGCAGTGAACCGAGATCATGCCACTGCACCCCAGCCTGGGCGACAGCGTGAGACTCTGTCTCAAAAAAAGAAAAAAAATGTATAAAAAATACATACAAAAAAGCAAAGAAATCCAGATATTTTCAACATCAGGAAGGTCTTACTTCTTCTAGGACTGAAGGAATAAAGGGGGTAAGAAGACATGACAACGTCAAGGCAACACAGTTGGGAATGAAAGGTATGAGTTAAGACCATGAATGAAGACCATTTCCATTGAAGGCTAGAATCACAGAGGAAACATTCTGCAGAAGCGACAACTTTGTGGAGACACTGCTTAATCAGAGAGAGGTGATGGAACTACTCTGGCTTCTTGCTTCCTCCCTTGTTTTAATTAACTGCCAGTACCTCTTCTTGGTGGAACCCAACAGGAATCTTTTTGACAAGGAAACCTGAGACACAGTCTTCAGTGGTCTATCTCCGGTAGTGAAGGGGAGAGCAGGGAAGACAGTAATGGATCTGGGGACAAATAGGACATGACTGTCCAATCCTTAAAAACATGACAGAAGCAGATATTCAATAGGAAATCTCAAGAGATCATAGATAGGAACTACAGTTAATCTGAGAAAAGGTCATATAACTTCAATAGATGTTTGGTAAAATATTAAAGGTAGAAGCTTGGAATAAGAATTTTATTTCTAATGATTTTGATGCAGAGGAGTTTCTGTCACTGGAAATGTCCTTCATGCAAAGATGGATGAGAGTTAAATAAAGAAATGGTTTTTGTTCCGATAGCTTTGACTGGAAAAGAGGCATTTTCATACTCAAATGGCAAGATTTCCTGAGGAGAAAAAAAATGGCCCCTGTTGAGACTCAATGAAAACCATAGAGTCACTGGAGCCAAGGGTAATTACAGAGAGCCCAGAAGAGTCACAAAAAAGTAGCAGACAGTGAATTCCATTTATAAAGCTTACTTTTATGCCACATGTCTCTGAAATGGTTTGTAGGGGCTTCAAGTAAAATCTATATACAATAAAAATACAGTATAGACTCTGAATATTTGGTCCAAGAAAAGAAGAAAAATTAAAATATCCAACAGTGAGAGCTTTTACAATCAGCAATAAGTGTACATAAAATTAGACTTTTGATATTTGAGCAAGGAAGGCCAAACATCATGTAGCGACATAGCTCTCGTAATCAGCATGGAAAAGCACAGCCTTATTTAGAGAACTTATAAGTATCCCTGGAACTGAAGTCCTAAAAATTCTTAATAGAAATTAATCTAGAAAACATTTTATGATAAGTTGACATTGATTAAAATTACATATCATAGCAAAGGTGAATGGTATATTTTATACAAATCTTTCTTATAATTACCTTTGAGAGATACTGAACATAAAACATTAAAGTGCATTTCAGAAAAGTCAGTTGTTCTGGAGACTAACTTGATATGGTATAAGCTAATGATTTAAACGGATGTTTTTCAAAATGTGTTCCAAGGAATATCAACTCCATAATATAATAAGATGTTCAAAATACCCAGATAAGTTGTTGAAATGCTGTATACTACATTATAACCCTTTGTATATTCCTAATAAAACCACACTATAGGCTCTGAATATGCCATCACAAAGGAACCTACCAAAAGTTGCTGAAACTAGTATTTTTCAAATGCATTTTATCACAAGAATTATTTGAGACTAAAGCTGGTTAACATTCTGTGGGACCAGGCTTTTACACTTCTCACTTTAAGAAACTCTAAGCTCATTTTATCACATGAATAAATTTAGAATATCTAGAAGCATCTGTGAATGCCATGCTCATTAGTATATTAATAGTAAATATACTTCTGCACCTTATTAGATGTTGTTGATAAGATAATCAATACTAATACTAAGAATTACCATACTATACATCTCCTGTAGGTCCAGTAATTATAGCTTATAAATAATTCATATCACTACAACCAATAAATTAGACATTATGCCCATTTAATAGATGATAATTAAACTTCTTTGAATACTAGAAAATATAAGTCATTTTATACAAAAAAATTGACAATAACTTGAGCGGAACTTTTATTTTTGAGATAAAGTCTCACTCTGTCACCCAGGCTGAGTGCAGTGGTGTGATCGTAGCTCACTGCAGTCTCGGTCCCTTGGGCTCAAATGATCCTCCCACCTCAGCCTCCCAAATGGCTAGGACTACAGGCATGCATTGCCATGCCTGGCTAATTTTTTTATTTTTCTAGAGGCGAGGTCTCACTATGTTGCATGGGTTGGTCTCAAATTCCTGGACACAAGTGGTCCTTCTGCCTCAGTCTGCCAATGTGCTGGGATTACAGACATGAGCTACTGCACTCAGCCTGAGTGGATTTTTTTTTTTCTTTTTTTTGAGATGGAGTTTTGCTCTTGTTGCCCAGGCTGGAGTGCAATGGCACAATCTTGGCTCATCACAACCTCTGCCTCCCAGGTTCAAGCAATTCTCCTGCATCAGCCTCTGAGTAGCTGGGATTAAAGGCATGCACCACCATACCCGGCTAATTTTGCATTTTCAGTAGAGACAGGTTTCTCTATGATGGTTAGGTTGGTCTCGAACTCCCAACCTCAGGTGATCCACCCTCCTTGGCCTCCCAAAGTGCTGGGATTACAGGTGTGAGCCACCATGCCTGACCAGAGTAGAACTTTTAATAGCAGGAAAAGTAATCCATCTCCTGTCTCAGAATTGGATGCATCTTCATGAAAATCCATGAATTTACATAGCACTCAATTTTATAACTGTTCTAGCATTTCATACCTCTAGGTTGCATATGTTATAGCAAGATACACATGAGGTTACCCTGGGAGCAATATGGAGCAAGTGTTACCAGTTCTGTTCTTTAGCTAGGAAAAATATTATGAATGATAACATGATCCATCTTATTCTAATAACCATAAATTTACGGAGATTCTTACCCCACCAAATAACCTCATCTGCATCATGAAAAAATATATACCTCAATGGTGCTGTGAAAATGAAATAAGAGAATTTTTAGTACTATTTATTTGCAGTTTTTCACCAAGTATTTATTAAACATTAAAAGTGTAAAGTTATAGCACTAAACAATAAAATGACAATGCACAGACTGAACTATTAAGGGGTTTATACATGAAAGCATTTAACAAGTTCTATACAATCATTTATCCTTGTCTGTCTGTCTTTTAAACTTTCAGACAAGATAAATAAACCCACAGGCTCTCAATCCTAGATGCACATTGAAGTCATCAGCAGAATATTATAATTAAAGAAAAAAAAAGGCACATTTGAAACTACCACAAATAACTGAAACTTATTCTCTGGCATAGTACCCAAACATCAGTATTTTTTAAGTTTCCCATATGATTCTAAAGAGCAGCTAAGGTGAAAATCTGAATTATTTGTAAATATAGTCTCAGGTAGAAGGATCAAGTAAGGAAGTGGCAGGTGAGTGAAAAACATGAGATGTAAAAGTACAAGACAATAAAGAAAATAGAACATATAATTCAGTGGTAATTGAGAAAACAAAGAATCAAAGTGAAATTATAATCTTTACAATTAGCACAATAATCTTTATAAGGGTGAGGTATTGAGATACTATAGAAGAAACCTAGAAACCTCTTTAAATCTAACTCAAACAGAAATAACAGTGGCATCAAATCTTGTTACATAATTTAATCAGTTGGAAGAGGGTGTGAAGTGCCTGTTTCCCAGGCTATACACCAGACTAAAAAAAAAAAAAAAAAAAAAAAAAAAATCACTATTTCTGGGGTTGGTGCCTTTGGTTTTGAGGTATTAATGTTTGTAAAACTTCACAAGTGATTTCAATGTGTGGTACTATATCACTCCATTCTCACACCACTATTAAAGACATGCCTGAGACTGGGTAATTTTTAAAGGAAAGAGGTTTAACTGAGTCACAGTTCAGCATTGCTGGGGAGACCTCAAGAAACTTACAATCATGGTGGAAGAGGAAGCAGGCACACCCTTCTTCACATGGCAGCAGCAAGGAGAAGTGCAGAGTGAAGTGGGGGCATGTGCCTTATAAAATCATCAGATCTTATGAGAACTCCCTCAATATCATGAGCACAGCATGGAGGTAAAAACCCCCATGTTTCAATTACCTGCCACCGGGTCTCCCTCAGGGCATGTGGGGATTATGGGAATTACCATTCAAGATGAGATTTGGTTGGGAACACAGAGCCAAACCACATCATTTAGGCCTAGCCCCTCCCAAATCTCATGTTCCCACATTTCAAAACCAATCATGCCTTTTCAACAGTTCCCCAAAGTCTTAACTCATTCCAACTTTAACTCAAAAGTCCAAGTTCAAAGTCTCATCGCAGACGAGGCACATCTCTTCCGCCTATGAGCCTGTAATATCAAAAGCAAGTTAGTTACTTCCTAGATACAATGAGAGAACAGGCACCAGGTAAACCCACCCATTCTAAATGGGAGAAATTGGCCAAAATAGAGGGGCTACAGGATGTATGCAAGTCTAAAATCCAATAGGGCAGTCATTAAACCTTAAAGTTCCAAAATGATCTTCTTTGATTCCATGTTTCACATCCAGGTCGTGCTGATACAAGAGGTGGGCTCCCACAGCCTTGAGCAGCTCTGCCCCTATGGCTTTGCAGGGTACAACCCCCTCCTAGCTGTCTTCATGGGTTGGTGTTGAGTGCCTGTTGCTTTTCCAGGCATGCAGTACAAGCTGTCAGTGAATCCACCATTTTGGGGTCTGGAGGACCATGGCCCTTTTCTCACAGCTCCACTAGGCAGTGCTAAAGTGGGGACTCTGTGTGGGGGCTCCCATCTTACATTTGCCTTCTGCACTGCTCTAGCAGTGGTTCTCCATGTGGACTCTGCCCCTGCAGTAAACTTCTTCCTGGACATCCAGGCATTTCCATACATTCTCTGAAATCTAGGTAGAGGTTCCCAAACCTCTACCTTCTTGACTTCTGTGCACCTGCACGCTCAAGACTACGTGGAAGCTGCCAAGTCTTAGAGCTTGCACCCTCTGAAGCAGAAGCCCAAGCTGTACCTTGGTCCCTTTTAGCCAAGGCTGGAGTGGCTGAGATGTAGGGCACCAAGTCCCTAGGCTGCACACAGCTGGGGAGCCCTGGGCCCAGTCCACAAAACTATTTTTTCCTCCTAGGCCCTAGTGCCTGTGATAGGAGGGGCTTCCATGAAGGTCTCCAACATGCCCTGGAGATATTGTCCCCATTATCTTGGTGATTAACAGTTGGCTCCTTGTTATTTATGCAAATTTCTGCAGCAGGCTTGTATTTTTCCCCAGAAAATTGGTTTGATTTTTCTATGACATCATCAGGCTGCAAATTTTCCAACTTTTATGCTCTGCATCCTCTTGAACATTTTGCTGCTTAGAAATTCCTTCTGCCAGATACCCTAAATCATCCCAACATCAAAGTTCCACAGATTTCTAGGGCAGGGGCACAATGCTACAAGTCTCTTTGCTAAGGCACAGCAAGGGTCACTTTTGCTCCATTTCTCAACAAATTGCTTATCTCCATCTGACACCACCTATGCCTGGACTTTATTGCCCATATAACCATCAGTATTTTGGTCAAAGACATTCAACAAGTCTCTAGGAAGTTTCAAACTTTCCTAAATCTTCCTGTCTTCTTCTGGGCCCTCCAAAATGTTCCATACTCTACCTGTCACCCAGTTCCAAAGTTGCTTCCACATTTTGGGGTATCTTTACGGCAGCACCCTACCACCTGGTATCAATTTACTATATTAGTCTGTTCTCATGCTTCTAATAAAGACATACCTGGGACTGGGTGATTTAAAAAGGAAAGAGGTTTAATTAACACACAGTTCAGCAAAGCCAGGGAGACCTCAGAAAACTTACAATCATGGCAGAAGGGAAAGCAGGCACATCCTTCTTCACGTAGTAGCAGCAAGGAGAAGTGCAGAGTGAAGGAGTGGGGAAGTACCTTATAAAATCATCAGCTCTCCTGAGAACTCACTCACTATCACAATAACAGCATGGAGTTAACCACCCCCATGATTCAATTACCTATCACTAGGTCTATCCCAAGCCATGTGGGGATTATGGGAACTACAATTCAAGATGAGATTTGGGTGGGAACACAGTCAAACCATATCAAGTACTAAATCTTCTCAAACTTAAATGTTCATGTGTATAACTGGGGGATACTGTGAAAATGAAGATTCTGATTTTTCAGGTCTCGGCCAGGCCCAAAATTCTGCATTCTCAATACTTCCAAGATGCTGCTGGTATTGTTGTTGCTGCTTTAAGGAACACACTTTAAATATTAAGTTTTTGAACGCTGGCTCTAACTTGGCTGCATATTAGAATAACCTGGGGAACTTCAAAAACTGCTGATGCTTTGATCCCAATCCCAAAAAGGCTGACAAAATTTATATGAGTAAGCCACTCATTAATATGCCTTGTCATTCTCTCTTCCCCATCTTAGTCTTCCCTACTTGTGCTTTCGTAGATAACTTTTCAGATAAATTACTTACACCCATGCCTAGAGTCAAGTTGACTTTTAGGAGAATCCATAACAAGAGACTGTCTTCAGTCTTACAACACAACTCATTCTGAGGGAGATAGTATGTTAGTCTCTCCTCTTGTTTTAAAGTTCAATGTTTTCATTGAATTATGTGTTCTATCCCCTCCAGTCTGTTGCTCTTTCACTCTGGCAGAAGAAAAAAATGAAACAAAATAGAAGCTAACACATTTTACTTTTTTTCTGTCACCTCATAACATTGCCCCATCTACTCTCAATAAATTAGACTGTGATCTTTTCGATGTTGTGAGTCATGTTCTGAAAATGATTCTAAAAACCCTGCAAGTTCTTCTTAACTTTATTTTTTTCAAGCTTCAGATCTACGTTTTGTGAAATTACTCCTAGGAGTCCAGGTCTTCCAGTTTGTATGTATTCTGGATCATTTTCTTACAGTTCACTAACCTGGCATTCTCAACATTCTACAATGTAAAAGGATAGGTAAATAAGGGTGGTACATGTGTAAGTAAAGTTAATGCAATAAGGACTCACGCATGCATTCATCTATTCAATCATTTTTATCAATGTATACTGAATATGTACTATGTATCAGGGAGGTATACTGGGAAATAGATCAAAGAAGAAGCAAAACAAGGATTTTGACTAATGAAGATTTAGTCCCAATGAAGAAGCAAAAATAAGATAATTTCATATTGTGCTTAGCACTGTAAAAGAGAAATACAGTGTGAAGGGGTGGGTGTGTGTTGGGAGGTGCAACTTCATAGACAGTGGTTGGTGATGGCTGCTGTGAGAATGTGACGTCTGAAATAAATTGTGAAGACTTAGCTACTTTATTCATAGGAGAATGTTTTAGGCAATCACTCTCATCCAATAAGTAAATACAGTGCAATTCTAAGTGGTGCAATCTTAGATTTACAAAATCAGATTAAATTAGAAAGTGGAAAGGAGCTGTTGGTTACAAGTCTGCCTATAATACAAAGAAGTTAAAGAATATAAGTCTATATATACTGACCCAGAAAATATCCCTGATGATTTTGCTCTATTTTTAAATGCAAAATTATATGAACTGTAGAATTAAATTTGTATTTAAAAGACATCATATGCCTATACACAATCACACACACATATGTATATATACAGATGAAATGTTTGTCTTTGCTTTAACATATATGTACTTGAATCTTGAATACTCATAAAATATAGTAAGAAGACTGTGCAGCAAAGTCCTAGAAATAGTTACATTCAAAAGGTAGGATTGGGGGAAAGTGGTATGGGGATTTTACTCAGCAATAATGTATGCCCTCCCAGTTTGATAGTATATTTGTTTGTTGTAATATGCATAATAATTATAAGAAAGTGGGGGTGGAAAAATAAGGAAAAAAAAAACAAGTGATAATAAGCAGGTAATATGAGTGAAAATATAAAAATAATTTTGAAATTGAAAGTCAACATCATACAAAATCCTGAAACACAGCTATTTTTATTGTTTTAACCTATAGATAAACAACCCATATCCATAGAAGGTAGCAAAGTTGTAGATCATTACTGAAATTCAATAAAACATTTTGAGTTTTTTCTTTTGGGAATAATCCTTACAGCAAGCTGTTGTTACCATTTAGAAAGCATTCTGTCACAAATATTAAAATAATTATAAAATGTTTGACTGTTGTCTGGGTGTGGTGGCTCACGCCTGTAATCCCAGCACTTTGGGAGGCTGAGGTGGGCAGATCAACTGAGGTCAGGAGTTCAAGACCAGCCTGACCAACATGGAGAAACCCCATCTCTACTAAAAATACAAAATTAGCTGGGCTTGTTGGCGCATGCCTGTAATCCCAGCTACTCGGGAGGCTGAGGCAGGAGAATCGCTTGAATCCGGGAGGCGGAGGTTTTGGTGAACTGAGACGACGCCATTGCACTCCAGCCTGGGACACAAAAGCAAAATTCCATCTCAAAAAAATTAAAAAAAAAAAAGTTTGGCTGTTCACAGGGACAAGTTTTAAATGTGTAGAAAATGAACTCAGGGGGAGCATCTCATTACTTGACAATGAGAGATAATTATGAAATATAGGTAAGAGATCACAAAGGACTTAATATTTCCCACTCTGGCACCCACATGTTTTTAGGCTCTAACTGTTCCACCTCACCACTCTTGAAAACACAAATTGCCCAGCCTTTGAGAGCTAATTCACAACATAAATTCCTCCCTCTTTTGAGAACCAGTTTGGAGTAATCATTCCCCAAACCAACTGGTCTACAACTGACTCCATTGCTAAACCTCCATACAAAATTTGTCCCTCTTCTCCTAAAGCAGAATATTTGTTTGGAGTATTCTCATGACCCACATTTGCTCTCTGAGCAGTAGAATACAAGAAGGACAATTATAGGGATTTGTATTTTACTCTTTATACTTCCGTATCATTTGGATCTTTTACATGTACTTATTCATGTAATACCTGTAGAAGGAAGGGAGAAAGTAAGAAAATAAAAAAGGAAGGAAGGGAGAAAGGGAAGGAGGAGAAGGAAAAAAAAGGGAGGAATGATATATTCCTGAAGTACATTTTATAATTTAAAGAAAGGAAGGCAGAAAGAAACGAAAATGTAATGAAGAAAAGACCAACTGGTCTGTTTTAAGGGTAGGGATTTTGACTGATGTTGTTGTATGATGATACATTATAAGCACTTTATATATATAATATTTACATATATATATGATGAAAGAAAGGAAAGGATAAAGGAGGGAGAAAAGGAGGGAATAATTGATTGCTATTAAGTCTTCTCAATATTTAGAAAATATAAGCATGATGAGGTATATATCTCTTGTCATTACTTACATTTATTCTACTTAAACCAGATAAAAGAATCTAATAAACATTCCTGTCTCTCAAATATATTTTTAAAAGACCTATAAGTCATAAAACATTAGAATCTTAGAAATTATATTTGGAACAATATAACAATTCACCTAGATGGTTGTTTTAATTTTCAGGGGTAAGATTGTATTTCCTTTAAGAAAATTATTTGGAAAGCGATACTGATTTTTGTTCAAATATTTTTGGTCAACAGTGTGTAATATTGAAGTATATATTTCCTTTGTCATAAATTGTGTCAAAGTTACAACTTAAAACATATACAAAGGATGTGAAACTGAATTGTGAATAAGGAAGTAATTGGTGATAAAATGATGTAAAAATAATATTTGCTTTAATAAAAATTTTATGTGTCACATATTTACCATACAGCCTCCATTTTATGCTTCTTTCTTGGATTTATATTAAATTAGCCTATCACATTTTACATAAACACCATTATGAAATGTAATTTTCTTTTAATTCTCACATTCCTTGTTCTCTATTTCTGATTTTTGTCTCAGATCTCTAGAAATATGATGGTAAAGTTTAGTTGTATTGTGAAGATATAAGTGCACATTTTAATTTAGTTACTCCATCTTTTTATTCTTGTTCTCTTCTCTTTCCTTATCTCCTTCTAACTATCATATATTCCTTCAGTGTGAAATTAGATGATTTTAATCATGAGGTTATGATACGTAAGTTTTACGTATTAACTAATTAATTTAAAAAATATCGATTGAGTGTTTTATGAGTACTTGTTGGTATTTCAGGGGCTAGTGATCCCATATTAAAACAACCACTGTCCATTGTAGAGCTTCTGTTCTAGCGGGCGATGAAAGACCACAAACATAATAAATTAACATATGCTCCATCAGGTTGTAACAATTTAGATAAAATAATGACACTATAAACGGAACATAGAGTGCTGGTGAAGGGCTAGGGTGAAGCTTCTCAAAGTGATGGGAAGTGACAGAGGGAGCCAAGCTGATGTCTAGGGAAGAGGCTTCTGCCAGAGGAAACAGGTGCAAATGACTGAGGGGGGGGAAAAAAAAAAAAAACCCACACACGTTTGCTGAGTATTTCCAGAAGAGTCAAGAGGCCAATGCCCCTGATTGGAGCTGCATAGGTATAGCGAAATAGCCATGGAGGCCTCTTTAAGCCATGGCAAGCACTTTTTACTTTTACTCTGGGATGTGAAACCATGTTGGGTTATTGAACAAGTTATGAATTATCTATCATGCATTTATAATGACCTCTCTGGCTGCTGTTGGAGAGTAGATTCTGGAGCAAAGGCCGAAGCAGAGCAATAAAGAGGCTACATTATTACCCAGAGAAATGATGGTTCTTGGATCACAGTGGTCATTTAGAAGCTCTGAGCCCATGTCAGAATTAAGGATATCCCTGTTTGATATAAACAACAAGAACTCATTCAGTTTAACTCAGAAAGAAAAATTATTGTGGAGACATCTACGCAATAAAACTGGAACTGGGTTGAAGTTTCATCAGGAAACATGGTGGTTCTTAGTGAGTGTTTTTCTATGCTCTTTTGAAACCTTACTTACTCTGCTTCCATGTAAATTTTGGTCATAGCACATTATAGTTGTTTCTGTCTTTTATTCTACATCACATACCTCTTGTTCTTCCGCTCCTATTATTAACTGTCACATTCTATTAAAATTACACGTTCAAAATGCTAACAGAGGAAAATATTTCTTACCAAGCATTGCTTAGCCTTTACGGAATAGCTGTCCTTGGGTGGTTAAGGGGAAGACAGTATAAAGTGTGACCAGGTAAATAGCCAGCCTGAACACCTCTGGAATGGTCAGTTTCTCTTCAATGGAAAAAGCACAGATAGTACTCTGAAGCGGTGCCCAGCCCAAGATGTATTTGTTGAAGTGTTATTTGTTTGTATTCTAATTTCTTACGTATTTTCAGTTAGTCGCTACAAATATAACAGGTTTTAATAACAGAAAGAATATTTGAAAATAAGTGAGAGTGATTTTGAGAACAATGAAAGAAGAAATGACAGATCCTTGAAACGGCAATCAATAATGAGAACATAGAGATAAACAACAGAAAACAGAGTATGTATGAACAAACATCTTTGGGACCCTTCAAGCTAGGAACTGCTCAGGGCAAATCTGCTTCCTATTCTATTCAAGTCATCCTTTTGCTCACAGAGATAGATGCATATTCTGTTTGCCTCCTTTGGAAAGACTTATCAGAAACTCAAAAGAATGCAACCATCTGTCTCTCACCTGCCTGTGACCTAGAAGCCCTCAGTGGGGTGGGGTGGGGCTTGCTTTGAGCTGTCTGTGTCTTTCTGGATGGAACTAATGTATGTCTTACATATTGATTGAGGTCTCATGTCTCCCGAAAATGTATAAAACCAAGCGGTGCCCTGACCACCTTGGGCACGTGTCATCAGGACTTCCTGAGGCTGTGTTATGGGTGCATCCTCAACCTTGGCAAAATCAACTGTCTAAATTAACTAAGACCTGTCTCTGATTTTTCTGGTTTTATAACAGTGAGAGAATCAGAATAGACCTGCTAGAATACTTTTAAAGCACCACTATTCTGAGCATGGCAGTTACAAATATGACGCGTTTATATTTAAATACTTTGTACTAAATATCAGTTATCAGTCTCACCTAAAGGAAGTATAAAAAAAGGTCAGATGGACTATATATATTGGTAATCCTAAATGTCAGCCCACCAACTGGAGTTTTGTTACCCTCTGACACAAGGTCTTACCAGCTGGCCCAAACATTTTGAAAAAATATATCACATTGCAAGCTCAATTGCTGATCTTCAGAATCATTCAAGTCAATATCATTTCCCCTACTGGTTATTCACATTTTCATCAATTATCATTATTAATAAAGTAATTATGCTTTAACCCTAAAACAGGGACTATTCCTAGGGCCAAGGCAAGTAGTGCTATGGTATTCACTTTGCCAGATACAACTTCAACATTTGGAAACTTTGAGGTCACACAAGCCAGTGAATTTCAAATATGTGCAACTGATGCAGGAGTGGGTATCTGGCATTTATAATGATACTACTAACATTCTCCTGACACGTTGGGAACACAGTTGCTTTATTCTCTATTCAAAATTTGCTACTACTGCTGGTAAAGTCATTTGTATATTTTATTCCTTATATATTCACTGCTGGCAATCTAAATTCTATAGTTAAATTGTGAGTTTTATTCTTCATAGTATATCATATCTGTTTGTGTCCACTAGGAAGTATTCGACGTTACTGTAGAAATTTTAATCTCTAGAATGTAATAGATTTATAAGAACATTCACATTCACTGTAAGAATATTTGTCTAGATTCTGGTCTAATACACAATAATAAAATTCACTGTATTATTCTTAATAAAAGTCTGTATACTAAAATAAGTTTTGTTATATCTTAAGATAGAACTACTATGTAAAACACTCAGGGTTTGAGACATAGTGAGAAATAAAAATCCAATAGACATAAAGGTGATGGAAGATATTGTACTGGAAAATATATGCTGCTGGTCATGTTTTCATGGTTATTTTATTTTGGGAAATCTTTCAGAAGTTTTAAAGCAAAGAATCCCAAGTAGATGCTTAATATATCTTTTCTAGAAGGGAGATTTAATTTTGTGGAAATGGTGGGTTTTTTTTGTTTGTTTTTTTTTTTTTTGATCTCTTTAACTTTGAAATAGTGCAAAATAATATGTAAAAAGTATGCTATATTTAAAAAAGGGAAGCAGGGATGAGTTGAAAGGCAAACACAGTATTATATTTGAATGATCTATTTTATATCCTATTATCTAAAGAGCTAATATACATATCTAATTAATATTCTCTGTAACTTTTCTGAAGAGAGCTTCAGGAAATTTGGGATATATATACTTAGAATTGTGGGTATTACCTAAAAATATATACTCTGTTTCATGAAAAACTTAGATTATGAAATGAATGAATATAAATATTATGAAAATAACACTTATAATATTGAAAATTCAGGTAAATAAATAAATTGCCCCAGAATATCTTTTTAATTTCAGGTTCTACAGATATCATTAATCTAGGAAATAATATTCATGAATAAAAAGAATTAAAACATTGCTGGAAAACACATCATTTATTAATAAAATTAGTACAAATTAGAGTGAGGGTAAAGTGAATTTTAGCCTCACAAATTGTGATGTCATGCGGTTTGATCATAATTAACACCTTAATTAGGGAAATGTGAAACAAAACAAGATTATTAAATTTTCTTTGAAACCTGTATTCAAAGTTTATACATGCAGGAGAAACAAAAAGGTCAAATACTGTAGAAACATTAATTTTGTAGTGCAAAGAGACCAAAATGAGTTTCTTAGAAACAATATAAAAGGATTAAAAATCCAAAATCTCTTTAAAGCTTAATGTACATAAATAATTCTTTTCTTTTGGTTTCCACTGATACAAATCTTTCGTACTGAATTTTTCAGTTCAAAGCACAGGATTTTAAGGGGAGAGTATTTGCTTTTAATGAATATAATTTCAAAGTAAGTAGAGTATTATTTAGTGCTAGTAAACTTCAATTTCTCTAATTCCCCACCTTCCTTTTAGGGATACCTTCTCCCATTGGGATTCACAGCATTCTTATGCTGAGGCCACATCTTGTGCATCAGTATGTCTGAGAAAACTATCTGAAATGAATTCACACTGAGGTGTTGATGACTATATCAGTATGGTTTCTTCTTATGCATCTTCTCTTTCTGACTGTGAATTACTTAAAAGCAGGACTTATGTTTTATTCATGATTATTTTTTCAACCTCTCATGGTGCTATGGCTAGAGTACAGTTAATTCACCAAACAATTTGCCTCAACAATTCACCAAAAATAATTCCTTAATATAATGCTGAACAACTTATTTCTACTTTATTGTAAATCCTCTAGGTACTTTCTAAATTGTGTTCTGAGATCTGAAGATACAAAAAAAGGAAGAACAAAATACAAAAATTTGAGTGATATTGAGGAAAGGAGAGTGGGTATTGAAATGAACATGGTTCAGTGAGAAAGTATGCAAGGGATGTTTGTCTCAAGTTGTTCCCATTTATTGCTAGGGAAGAATATTTGAAAAAGGGGAAAGAAGGGACATGTATTGAAGATCTCATGCAACTGTTTCTCCTGCAGGTATCCGAGACCGGGCAATTTACAAAAGAAAGAGATTTAATAGACCTACAGTTCCACACGGCTTGGGAAGTCCCACCTTTATTTATTTATTTATTTACTTATTTTTTTTAGGACAGAATATTTGAAAAAGGGGAAAGGAAGGGAC
This sequence comes from Mandrillus leucophaeus, assembly GCF_000951045.1. Classification (NCBI taxonomy): domain Eukaryota; kingdom Metazoa; phylum Chordata; class Mammalia; order Primates; family Cercopithecidae; genus Mandrillus; species Mandrillus leucophaeus. The sequence continues at coordinate 502,049 of NW_012107497.1, forward strand.
ATGTATTGAAGATCTCATGCAACTGTTTCTCCTGCAGGTATCCGAGACCGGGCAATTTACAAAAGAAAGAGATTTAATAGACCTACAGTTCCACATGGCTTGGGAAGTCCCACCTTTATTTATTTATTTATTTACTTATTTTTTTTAGGACAGAATATTTGAAAAAGGGGAAAGGAAGGGACATGTATTGAAGATCTCATGCAACTGTTCCTCCTGCAAGTATCCTCAACATGTTATCTGTTGGGTATCGTTGACCATATTTCACCAATGGGAACACTGAGGTTCAGAAAATGGACCAAGATCATATAACTGGCAAAAGGCAGAATTAGGAAGGGAATTTATATCTTTCTAAAACCTGTCAAAGGAAAGACAAAACAAAAGACTCACTAAAACATGAGTCAATGAGTACTGGCATTATTGTTTGTTTGATTTTCTTAGATGAATAACCAACTTCAGTTTCTTATAGCAGTTTTAGGTTCACACAAAAAATGAGCGGATAGTACAAGAAAATTTCCAAAACTCCTCCCCTCCAAAATTTTCCACTATTATTAACATCTTGAATAGTGTGATGCATTTGTTACACTGATAAACTCATATTGATACACTGTTATTAATTAAAATTCATAGGTTATCTTAGGGTTCACTGTTAGTATTGTAAAGTTCTATGGGTTTTGACACATGCATAACGTTTTGTATCTACTATTACAATACTACACAGAATAGTTTGACCACTGTAAAAATCTCATTGCTTCACCTATTCCTCCCTCCCTTTGTCCCCCTGAACACTTGAAAGCCACTTATTATTTTACTCTCTGATAAGGGTTGGCTGTGTCCCCACCCAAATCTCATCTTGAACTCCCATGTGTTGTGGGAGGGACCCAGTGGGAGGTAATTGAATCATGGAGGGAGGTCTTTCCGTGCTGTTCTCATGATAATGAATAAGTCTTGTGAGGTCTGATAGTTTCATAAGGGACAGTTTCCCTGCTTAAGCTCTCTTCTCTTGTCTGCTGCCATGTGAGATGTGCCTTTTACCTTCCACCATGATTGTGGCGCTTCCCCAGCCATGTGGAACTGTAGGTCCATTAAATCTCTTTCTTTTGCAAATTGTGCAGTCTCAGATATGTCTTTATCAGCAGCGTGAAAATGGACTAATACAGTATATTGATATCAGTAGAGTGGGGTGCTGCTGAAACTATATCTGAAAATGTGAAAGTGATGTTGGTACTGGGTAACAAGCAGCAGTTGGAACAGTTTGGAGGGCTCAGAAGAAGACAGGAAAATGTGGGAAAGTTTGGAACTTTGTAAAGACTTGTTGAAGAGCTTTGCCTAAAATGCTGATAGCTATACAGACAACAAAATCCAGGCTGAGGTGGTCTCAGATGGGAATGAGGAACTTGTTGGGAACTAGAGTAAAAGTGACTCTCTAATTATGTTTGACACAAGAGACTGGTAGCATTTTGCCCCTATCTTACAGATTTGTGAAACTCTGGACTTGAGAAACATGATTTAAGGTATCTGGTGGAATAAATTTCTAAGCAGCAAAGCATTCAAGAGGTGACTTTCGTGCTGTTAAAGGCATTCAGTTTTATAAGGGAAGCAGAGCATGAAAATTTGGAAAATGTGTAGCCTGACAATGTGATAGAAAAGAAAATCCCATTTTCTGAGGAGAAATTCAAGCTGGCTGCGGAAATTTGTGTAATAAGGAGCCAAATGTTATTCCCAAAGAAAATGGGGAAAATGTCTCCAAGACATGTCAGAGATCTTCATGGCAGCCCCACCCATCACAGGCTCCGAGGCCTAGGAGAAAAAAATGGTTTCATGGGCCGGACCCAGGGTCCCCCTGCTGTGTGCAGCCTAGTAATTTGGTGCCCTGCGTCACAGCTGCTCCAGCTGTGGCTGAAAGGGGCCAAAGTAGAGCTCAGGCCATGGCTTCAGAGGGTTCAAGCCCCAGGCCTTGGCAGCTTCCACGTGGTATTGAGCCTGTGAGTGCACAGAAGTCAAGAATCAGTGTTTGGGAACCTCTGCCTAGATTTCTGAGAATGTATGGAAACGCCTGGATGCTCAGGCAGAAGTTTGCTGCAGGAGTGGGGCCCTCATGGAGAATCTCTGCTACCACAGTGCAGAAGGGAAATGTGGGGTCAGAGCCCCCATCCAGAGTCCCTACTGGAGCACTGTTTAGTGGAGCTGTGAAAAGAGGGCCACAATCCTCCAGACCCCAGAATAGTAGATCCACTGACAGTTTGCACTATGTACCTGGAAAAGCCACAGACACTCAACACCAACCTGTGAAAGCAGCTTGGAGGAAGGCTGCACCCTGAAAAACCACAGGAGCAGAGATGCTCCAGATCATGGGAACCCACCTCTTGCATCAAGGTGACCTGGATGTGAGACATGGAGTAAAAGAAGATCATTTTGGAACATTAAGATTTGACTGCCTTGCTAGATTTCAGACCTGCATGGGGCCTGTAGCCCCTTTGTTTTGGCCAATTTCTCACATTTGGCATGGCTGTATTTACCCAGTGACTATAACTCCATTGTATCTAGGAAGTAACTAACTTGTTTTTGATTTTACAGGTTCATAGGTGGAAGGGACTTGCCTTGTCTCAGATGAGACATTGGGATGTGGATATTTGAGTTAATGCTGAAATTAGTTAAGACTTTGGGGCACTATTGGGAAGGCATGTTTGGTTTTGAAATGTGAGGACATGAGATTTGGGAGGGGTCGGGGCAGAATGATATAGTTTGTCTGTGTCCCCACCCAATTCTCATCTTGAATTCCCAAGTGTTGTGGGAGGGACCCAGTGAGAGATAATTGAATCATGGGTGCAGGTCTTTCCTGTGCTGTTCTCATGATAGTGAATAAGTCTCATGAGATCTGGTGGTTTTATAAGGGGAAGTTTTCCTGCACAAGACTTCTCTTTGCCTGCTGCCATCGATGTAAGAAGTGACTTGCTCTTCTTTGCCTTCCACCATGATTGTGAGGCCTCCCCAGTCACTTGGAATTGTAAATACATTAAACCTCTTTCTTTTGTAAATTGCCCAGTCTTGGGTATGTCTTTATCAGCAGTGTGAAAATGAACTAATACAATCTTGCTATAGTATTATCTTTTCCAGAATATCATATATTTGAATTCATACCATGTATAGCCTTTTAAGGTAAGTATCTTTAATGTAGCAATAGCTTTTAAAGTCCCCTCATGTATTTTTATAACTTGACAGCTCATTTCTTTTTATCATTGGATAATATTCCATTGTATGGATATATCACAATTTGTTTATCCATTAATCGATTAAGGGATATCTGGTTGCTTTCAGGTTTTAGAAATTATAAATTTCTAAAGCTGCAGTAAACATTCATGTGGAGATTTTCATGTGACATAGGTTTTCAACTCATTGGTAAATACTAAGAAATGTAATTGCTGGATTGTATAGTAAGACTATGTTTAGCTTTGAAAGAAACTGCCAAACTGTCCTCTATCATAGCTATACCACACTGCATTTCCAACAGCAATGAACGAGCATTTCCACTCCATATCCTCACCACTACTTGTTTGGTATTATCATTAAAAAAAAAAAAAAGTTTGGCCATTCTAATAGATACATAATGTCATCTCATTGTTGTAAGTTGCATTTCCCTAATAACATATGATGATGAGCAGATTTTCAAGTGCACATTTGCAATCTGTTTAACATCTTTGGTGAGGTGTCTATTCCGATCTTTTGTGATTTATAGTTTGATTGTTTGTTGCTATAAACTGAATGGTTGTGTTCCCCCAAAATTCATATGCTGAAACCTAATCCCCAATACAATGGTATTAAGGGGTGGTGCCATTAAGAGGTGATTAGGTAATGAGGATGAAGCATTCATGAATGGGATTAGTGTCCTTATAAAAGATGCCTGAGGAAGCTTGTCTGTTGCTTCTACTATGTGAGGGTGTAGTAAGAAGGTATCATCTATGAGGAAGAGGCTCCTTACCAGACAGAGAATCTCCTGGTGGCTTGACCCTGAACTTCCCAGCCTCTAGAACTACAGGAAATAAATTTGTTTTGCTTACAAATTACTCAGTCTAAATATTTTGTTTAGCAGCCTGAATAAACAACAACGTTTGTTTTCTTACAGCTGATTTTTAAGATTTCTTTGTATATTTTGGCTATGAGTTCTTAATCAGATAAGTCTTTTGAAAAGATTTTCTCCAAATCAACAGCTAGTCTCTTCATTCCCTTAACATTCACAGAACAAAACATTTTAATTTCAAAAATGTTCAAATTATACATATTTTTTCTTCCATGCATCATGCTTTTGGTGTTCTATCTAAAGACAGTCTCTTTAAAACTTTTTGTTGGAAAAGGTGGCTATCCATATGCACAATAATGAAACTGGACCTTTAACCTACAACATACACACACACACACAAACTCAAAATAGATTAAAGGGTTAAATGTAAGACCTAAAATCATAAAATTCCTAAAAGAAAACTTAAGAGAAAAGCTCCTTGACATCAGTCTTGGCAATAATTGTTTCTGGACATGACACCAAAAGCAAAAATGAACATGTGACACTACATCAAACTCAAAAGCTTCTGCACAGAAAAGGAAACAATCAGCAAAATGAAAAGAAAAACCGATGGAATAAAAAAAAAATTGCACATCATATATGTGACAATTTCGCAGTAATCAAGAGTGTGGTATTGGTAAAAGAATACACAAATATATCAGTGAAGCAGAATAGAAATCCCTGAAATAGACCCATATAAATATAGCCAACTGATCTTTGACAAAGAAGCAAAAGCCATTCAATGGAGAAAGGATAGCATTTTCAAAAATTGTACTGGAACAAATGGATATTAACATGCAAAAAATTAAATCTAGATACAAACCTTATACCTTTCACAAGAATTAATTCAAAATGGATCACAGACCTCAATGTTATTATGCAAAACTATAACACTTCTAGAATATAAGACTTTAAATCGAGTAGTATCAGTTCTCCGACTTTGATCTCCTGTTTCAGTATTGTGTTGGTTATTGTGGATTGTTTTTAGCTTACAGCCAAGAGAACATACAGTAAGGACATTAATTCATTGAGTGACTTTCTAAATAAAAGGGTTTTTTTATTCTCTTTTTCTTATGATTATATTAATCAAGAAGTGAAACCTTACATGCTAGTTAATGCAGAATAAATCCAAGAGCCTATATTTAGTTGATTAAAAGAAATCCTGATCTTCATTTTCTGGAAAGAATCTTAGGAGAAATCATTATGTTTGCCATTCAAATTTCCTTTTCAAAAGAGAACTTGGAGAAGAGTAATTATCTGAGAGCCTCCAGCTGGCACACACATTGGATTTGCCTCTGCATTCATGCAAAAGCCATGCTTTTTTCAGGTTGGTCTTCGCTAGTGACTGAATACAGCTGGTATACAAAAGCCAGTCCCATGTCAACTTGGGACTCCTGAGGCTCATCTAATGGGCATCTATGTTATGAGACTTGCCTTTAAACTGGCCAAGACTTTCTCAAAGCCGCACTGCACTCTAAGGCTCCTTCTACTTAATCCTTCTTACTCTCTTTTCTCCCCTTTCACAAGTGTAAGATCTGCATTGGAGTCTGTCTCCACATTAATCTGATTCCCAATCCCCTTTATCCTTCAGGGGCATTTCTCTCAATAAGTCTTGCACATATCTAATACTATCTTATCATTTGTCTCTCAGGGGACCCAAACTGACAGTCTTCCATTACATCTGTTGAGGTAGAACTATCTAGGATGGCTCAAAGTTCATGGATTCAAGGCACATGGAACAGAGCTTTGCAGCTAAACTTCTTGGTTCCCAGCCTAGAGCCTGCCATTCAACCTACAGATACATAAAGGAGTTAAACCCCAGAGACCCTCAGCTGAGTCTAACCTAAACCAGGTGACCTCTAGGAAACTCTAATAATGATTATTTTAAGCCAGTGAGATTGGGTTGGTTGTTCATATAGCAAAACTATCTAATTCCATGTTTCTCACTAATCTCTCGTTATCAGTCAAAAATAATAGAATTAAACCGTTCTGACGCAGATAGAATGACTTTATAAATACAAAATGAATCTAGATTCATGGTACTTTCTCTAAGTTACCAAAATCAACAGGAACTTTAACACAGAAAAAAAAGCCTAATTTAGGAAAGCGAAATGAGAATTCAGTTGTAACACCAAGGTCTAAGTGAAAATACATGACCAATCTAATAGGGCAGATTTAGAACAATGGCGGAAAATTTCAAAGGAGCTAGAATTCAATAGCAATGTGTTTAGAAATACAACCTATCCCATGCTCAGTACCTGACAATATATATCAGTTTGCTAGTACAGGAAGTAAATAGAATTGCCATTTAATAGGAATTCTAAAAAGCTCTGATAGAAAAAGCACAACATTAGAAAAATAGAGGGAGTAGGCTGGGTGCCAGTGGCTCACGCCTGTAACCCCAGCACTTTGGGAGGCCAAGGCAGGAAGATCACGAGGTCAAGAGATCGACACCATCCTGGCCAACATTGTGAAACCCTGTCTCTACTAAAAATTGTAGTCTCAGCTACTCGGGATGCTGAGGCAGGAGAATCGCTTGAACCCAGGAGGCAGAGGTTGCAGTGAGCCGAGATCACGCCACTTCACTCTAGCCTGGGCGACAGTGTGAGACACTGTCTCTAAAAAAAGGAAAAAGAAAAAGAAAAAGAAAAATAGAGGGAGTCAATACATTGTATACACAATGCCAACCCACCAGCAGGAGGTTAATGAGGGGAAAAGGCACTAAATTTTTATCTTATTTTTAGTCAAGTCAGTTCTCTCTCTCTCTCTCTCTCTCTCAGTATTAGGAGAAAGTCACCATATACAAAAATAAAGAGAAAAAGTGACTCAGCTTGATATATTCACTATGATTTTACTCTTTGTACATTCTGAGCACTTAATATCAGTACGTTAGGCTATGGCTATCTATATGTGAAAAAACCATAAATGAACTCATGAAAATATTATTGTGAATTTAGAAGAAAATTATCATATTGCCAGAGCTTGAAATGTGTGATGCAAAGATGTCTACAACATATGCCTTATTGAAGTAAACTATTGTACAAGTATTGATAATCACAATAAAATGAGAAAAAAATAATAAAGGCATGCATAGAATGCTACAAGGAGAAAAAGTGGGACACTTGTCTTTTTTCTTCTTTTTAAGAAAATTTATTTTGTTACATACATAGGCGGTGTAATAACTCTTCATGTCAGGGTATTTGAGGTGTTCACCACCTTGAGTATTTATCATTTATCATTTCTCTGTGTTAGAAACATTTCAAGTTTTCTCTTCTAGCCATTTTGAAATGTACAATACATTGTCACTAACTACAGTCATTCTACTCTGCTACCAAACATTAGAACTTACACGTTTCATCTAACATACTTGTAACCATTAACCAATCACTTTATCTGCTCCCCATTCACATACTCTTCCCAGCCTCTAGTATCTATCATTCTATTCTCCACCTCCATGAGATCAATTTTCTTAGTTCCCATGAGTGGGAACGTGTGATGCTTGTCTTTCCACATCAGACTTGTTTCACTTAAAATAATGACCTCTAGTTTCATCAATAGCTACAAATGATATTTTATTATTTTTTATGGCTGAATAGTATTCTATACCACATTTTCTTTATCCATTTGTAGCTACTGTAAATGGGACTGCTTTCCTGATTTCTTTCTCAGGCAGTTCATTATTGGTGTATAGAAATGCTACTTATTTTTGTATGTTTACTTTGTATCCTCCAAATTTACTTAATTTATTTATTAGATCTAAGAGAATTTTGGTGAAGGCTTTAGGGTTTTATAAGATTGTATCATCAGCAAAGAGGGAAAATGTGATTTCCTATTTTCCAATTTTACTCTTCTCTCCTGCTTGATTGCTGTGGCTCGGATTTCCTCTACTATGTTTAATAGGATTGGTGAGAGTGGGCATTGTTGTCTTGTTCCAGGTCTTAGAGGAAAGACTTTCAATTTTTCCCCATTCGGTATGATGTTATGATGTTAGCTGTGGGTTTGTCATATATGACCTTTATTACTTTTAGATATGTTACTTCAAGGCCTAGTTTGTTGAGTTTTTATCATGAAGAGGTGTTCAATTGTATCAAATGTTTTTTTCTGCAGTACACTTTTAGAAAAGAGTGAGAAAGAGTGAGTTGAAATGGCTCTCTGGAAGAGAGGAGTTACCATTGCTTTTGCTAACACTTAAATTATAAGACAGAAGTGTTGCCAGATAAGCCTGGACAGATAGGCAGGGACAAGCACTTGGAGCCCATGCATGTTGTGCTGAGGAAAATAGCCATTTTACTATAAGTTACTAGGGATCATTGCAACAATTAACTATATGTATTGGGGAGGGGACTTTTGGGCAAATAGAAAAATTCAATACTTGAAAAATTTTAATTGGAGATATATTTATTAACAGATGTTAGATAAGGAGGCCTTAATATCTCTTGTTTAAAGGTGCTTAGGGGACTGGCAGAGTTAAGAGAGAATACTGTTTTCAATGATAGGGGCTGCAAAATATACTTAGTTTGTGTTTGAGAAAATTGTATAAGTGAATAAATGTGCCAAAAAAGCCCTGGATCAAAGTTTTGCTGAAAATGTGTTATTTGGGGATGCATTTGACTATTCTGGAAATTTTCACTCTAGAGACTAATTAAAAAGATATCCTGAAGATGTTACCAGAGAGTGTAACATTTCTTAATTTATAAGCCTTACCACAGCTACAATTAGAGAGGGAAACAAAAGGGAGATTCTATACCACATAAAGTTAGTTTTTTTGTTTTTAAGATAAATAATTTCCTTTAATAATTATTAATTCTTTTAAAAGAAATTATCCAAGGTAATTCCTTGACAAAAGAAAGAGTTCAGTTTTTTAAACAAAGTAAAGCCATTTGGGAAATATTAATCAACGGAGAGTGTAAATTTAAATAAAAAATATATAATAGATGTGTATAGTTTTGGGGTATATGTGATACTTTAGTTCATATAATGTGAAAAGAATTCAGAGCAATTGGGATATCTATACCTTATTTATTTTTCTTTATACTAAAAATGTTTCAATTATTATCTTCTAGCTATTTTGAAATGTACAATAAATTACTGCTAACTATAGTCATCCTATTGATCTATCAAACACTGTCTTATTCATACAATTACATATTTATAGAAATAATATCCGTTACTTTTTCCAGTTTTATTACCTAGTCAAACTTCCAGATTTTACCATTATTTGTTTATTGAGGTGGAATCTAGACATAAATCATCTAATTTTGAGGTATTTTTAAACACACTGTATTAATTAATTTTTACACAGTTATAAAGAATTACCTGAGACTGGGTCATTTATAAAGAAAAGAGGTTTAATGGACTCACCATTCTGCATGGCTGAGGAGGCCTCAGGAATCTTACAATCATGGCAGAAGTCAAAGGGGAAGAAAGGCATGTCTTATGTGGAAGCGAAAGAGAGAGAGAGAGAGCAAGAGAGAAGAGAGCGAGCAAGGGGGAAGTGCCACACTTTCAATCATCAGCTCTCATGAGAACTCACTCACTAACACAAGAACAGCAAGGGAGAAATCCACCCCATGATCCAGTCATCTCCCTCCAGGCCCCTTCTCTGACACATGGGGATTACAATATGAGATGACATTTGAGTGGGGACACAGAGTCAAACCATATCCCACACCAAGCAGATTCATGAGGTTTTAAAATTTAACTGCTTAAAGTGATGATCGGTTTTATAGATGATATCCAGTTCAGTGTATAGTTTTTAGACTGCTAATTCAAGCAGTTTATCAGATAGTTCTCAGTTTCATGAACATGGATCTAATTACTTAATCCATGAATACATGTTTTCAACAAACTGCCCTATTTATTTCTTGCATATTTGCTTTCAGTAATAAAAGAATTTCAATTAAAAATAAAAAAGTCAAAAAATGAAAATTCAGGCTTTGAAGTGTTACATGTTTCACTCTCTTTAAAATTTTAAAATATTGTTTTTAGTTTATTTGAAAATGTGTAAAAGCCTAATGATTAATAGATATACACAAATGTTTGTAGCTCAGTATTTAGAATTATACATGCCTCTAAGCACGCATATCCCTCAATAAATTTTGTTTGGAGGGATTATTAAATGACATGTATTACTTTCTATTTAAAATTTTGTGCTATTTTTATGCTAGAATATACTTCTAAATTACTCTAGTAGAAGTTAAACGATTTCAAATCACACTATGCTACTGAAAATGTGATATTCTTTTCTAAACAATGTATTTTTGTTGTTAACATTTCTTAGTGCTCAAATATGACAATTAAAATCATTGACAGTAAAAACATTCAGTTCATTTATTTACAATTTTCTTCTCTTTGGATTGAGGAAAACGGGGAAAAAGGATAATGTTATGAACTCTTAAATAGTCTGTGGGACATATTAACTAAATATGTTATAAATTATTACTATTACTAAAATATTTTGAATGGTTTTGTACTTCTTTCCCTTTTCATATATCTATTTTCTTTCTTGTGATTTAAACTTTGTGGCAGACCTAGGGAAACATCACTTATAGACCTCTTCAAGAAAGAACTTGCTGTTCAACTCTGAGGGCTCTGGTTAGTTGACAGCCTCCAAATGTTAGCTTCAACAGGATCCCTATCAACTTCTGAGCCAAAGTCATGCTCTCCTGAAGCAATCAGCTAATGACTGAGCATGGTGGTGGTACAAGGGCATAGGCAACTTCCAAGGAAGGATCTTTTTATTGAGTAATCTTTATTCTAGAGTTCACATTTGAGCTGTCAGAAGTTTTGTCAAGTACAAATCATGTCCTAACAACTCCGCATGTCTAAATCTGCCTTATCTCCCTTTTCTTTCCCCTTCTGTTACTCTACAGTAAACATTTTTCCTCTTAATTCCAGCTCATCATTTACTTCCCAGAAAACTCAACCTCTATCAAACATCAAGTTTCATTTTGCAAATATCTGAGAGATATGGGCAATATGAAGTTTGAAAGAGTTGTTGTAAGTATTTTTTTTTTTTTTTTTTTGAGATGGAGTCTTGCTCTGTCACCAGACTGGAGTGCAGTAGCGTGATCTCAGCTCACTGCAACCTCTGCCTCCCAGGTTCAAGCAATTACCCGCCACCATGCCCAGCTAATTTTTGCATTTTTAGGAGAGACGGGGTTTCACCATGTTGGCCAGGATGGTCTCTAACTCCTGACCTCAAGTGATCTGACCACCTCGGCCTCCCAAAGTTCTGAGATTATAGGTATGAGCCTCTGCGCCCGGCCAAAGTATTTTTTAAAATAGAGAATGGGGAATCAACATACCAAATATTTATTTGTGAAACCTCTAAAACTACCAAGGCATAAATTTGAAAAAAGGTATAAAACATGATTCTCACATGTTATGAACTAAATTGTGTTCCCTCATAATTCACATTTTGAAGCCCTAACACCCCAGTAACTCAGAATATGATTGTATTTGACAATAGAGACTTATAGGCCAAATATTTATTTCTGTAACGTCTAAACTACCAAGGCATTATTTGAAAAAAAAGTAACAAACATGATTCTCACATGTTATGAACTAAATTATGTTGACCCAAAATTCATATTTTGAAGCCCTAACCTTCCCCCCGCCCCGGTAACTCAGAATATGACTGCATTTAACAATAGAGCCTTAAAGAGATGATTAAGTTAAAATAAGGCTATTAGTGAGGGCCTTAATCCAATCTGATGTTCTTATCAGAAGAGGAAATTCAGACACACACAGAGAGAGACCAGGAATGTGCATACACACAGAAAAAACCATATGAGAACACAGTGACAGGTCAACCAGTCAAGGAGAGAGTTCCTAGAAGAAATCAAACTTACAGATACCTTGATCTTGGCCTTCTACCCTCCAGAATCATGAGAAAGTAAATTTCTGTTGTTTGAGACACCCAGCTTGTGGTATTTTGTTATAGCAGCCCTAACAAACTAATACATCATAAAGATGTAGAATAAATAAATATATGTCAAATTTACTGAACTTACTATAGAGTTAATCAGTAGACTAATAAGGCTGATTCAAAGAACATTTGAAGAGCTGAGGAGTATTTATTAAAACTGAAGAACGACTTTAGGAATGAAATTGCTATATTAGATTCAGAACTAGTTAAAGCCCTATAGGACAATAAAATTGTATTGCTTTGTTCCACCAGACGGAAATCATTTGCATCTTTATCAGATAAAAAATGCAAATTAACATTTAACTTCATAGAGTGTATGCACAAACAATAGTATGTTAATAAAGGTACATACCTTAGAGAATTAAATAATACCTGGGGTGTCCTTTTAGATGATGCTTCAGTATGTTATTAAAAGGACACATGCCTATCGTTCTGTGTTATTTTCAAGTTTTTTATTGTCTTTATTAATAGATCAATGTCATTTCTTACATCCTCTGATATCCATTTGTCCAAGCAACTGAACTCATGGAGATAGAGCAGGATGGTTACCAGAGGCTAGGAAGGATAGTGGGTGGGTGTGGAGAGGAGATGGGGATGGTTAATGGGTACAAAAAAATAGAAAGAATGAATAAGACCTAGCATTTGATAGCACAACTGAAACTGTCTTTGCAAAAATCATAACTGAGAAAATTATGACAGTGAAAGAGATCTGACCTAACTGACTCCATCTTGCTTTTAACCTCGAAACTGTCCTTGTTCATTCCTGGGTGTGGGCTGAACTAACTTTGGAAGGAACTTAGTTTATAGTTTAACTTGAAAACAAAGATGATAACAGCCATTTCCAAAACAAACCCCTTTCTTGACTGCGGACCAGACTCCCTTTGTAGAACTAACAAATTAGCCACAAGATTAGAAATTATAGTTTAGGAGTCATGCAGCTAGAGGCCACAAGATTTGAAACCACCCCAACTGCTCCCAGGGATGACATCACTGTTGTAAAACCTAAAACTGGTGCAAGAGATATTTTTCATATTCTGCAACTGATGAAGCAGGAGGTGCCACTCTCATCTGGTCTTGTGGCCCGCACCCAGGAACTGACTCAGCACAAGAGGACAGCCTCGACTTCCCATGATTTTATCTCTGACCCAGCCAATCAACACTCCTCACTCCCTAATCCCCTAGCCACCAAATTATCCTAAACACACAACCACACACACACACACACAAAACAACAACAACAACAACAACAAAAACAGTCTCTGAATTATCAGGGAGACTGATTTGAGTAATAATAAAACTCCATTCTCCCATTCAGCCGGCTCTGAATGAATTAAACTCTCTGTTGCAGTTCCCCTGTCTTGATAAATCATTTCTGAGCAGTGGACTAGGAGAACCTGTTGGGTGGTTACACAACAGTGTGTCTATAGGTAATAATAATTTAATTGTACATTTTCCTTTGATTTTAGACAAGCCATTAATCCAATAGGATTTTTTTTTATATTCAAGCCATCCTTCAGTCAATCCACTCTAGGATAACACATAATATCACCATTCTACATAAGCTGTTCTGTACAGTCATCAATATCCTCCTTGTTGCCAAAATCTAATGGATTTTTCTCTGTTTTTACGATATTCCACTGCTCAGCTAACTTTGCCAAAATTCACCCTCTATTTTTTGAATATTCGTTTTTGGCATTTTTGCCACCACATTTACTTGTAAATCACTGGTCATGATGTTCTATATATTTTTGGCTTCTTCTATCCAAACACTAAATATTAAAATAGTTCCACAGGTATTCTCTCATCACTCCTCTTTATGTTCTCTCTCAGCCTAGGTGATCATATTCAATATCCATGTTTTAAATTCCATCTACATTCTTATGACTTGAGTTTTTTTGTATCTCTTATACACCACACTCTTGAGTTTCAGACTTGTACATCAAATGGCCTACTGGATGTTTCAATGTGGATGTTTACTATACATCTCAAAGAATATCGAAAGCAGAGCTTTCAACACACGCTCTCCCCCCAATTTTTTCTTATTTTCCACAAGCATAATCAACTTTACCAAAATATAACCCAATGCAAGAAGCAAAACATAAACACTAGATACTAGTCTTCATTCATCCTCTTCCCTTACTCTTTATATCTCATATTCAATTCCTCAGCAAGTCCCATGAGTTTTAACTCCAAAATATATTTAAAATCCATTCACTTTTCTCCATCTCCACTGCAAACTTACATGTTCTGGAAACCATTGTCTAACAGAGTATTGAAATGACATCCAAGGTTCTACGCTTGCTCTTATCTGATTAATTCTTCACAGAGCAAATACAGTAATGTCTTGAAACAAATATCTGTTATGACATTCTTTTAATAAAACATTTGGTAGTTTCTCATTTAATTCAAAATGAAATACAATGTATTTCATAATTTATCTGTATTACCTGGTTCAGCCTCCATCTCCAAACACATCTCCCACTATTCTTCTATGGCTCAGTAGGCTTGAAGCACGTCACTCAAGTTTATTCTTTCAACACAGCAAGCCCATTTCCATTTCCAGCTTTTTATACTTACTATTCCCTCTGCTTGAATTACTATTTGCCTACACTGTGCATAGATCGCTCATATTCTTCTTAAAACATCAGATCACAATGACCTCTTCAGATAAGTCTATCCTGACCACCTTCTTTAAATTTTTCTGCACATAAATGTACTCTCCATTAAAGCAAAAGGTGTACTTCCTTCTTTTCACTTACTAGCATATACAATTTGTTTATTTAATTTGTCTGCTTCAGTAGACATTAAAACATTTTTGTCAAACATAACTTCTACCTTGCCAACCTCTATGAACTGAGCTTAGTCAGACTGGTAGTAAGATCTAAAATGAACTCAAAATTAAGGGAAAGAGAGGCAACCATTTTCTTTAATACTTTTTGGAATCCTTGAAGCAAAGGCTGTGTTTGAGAGTGTTTGTGGACTTGATTCTACTATCTGTTTTGTGTTTGTTTGTTTGTTTGTTTGTTTGTTTCCCTGTATATTGATGAGATCCTTGAGGATGTTGGGCTGCTCTTTACCATGAGGATTTATGTGAAAAGATTATGGAATTTTGCCCAGAAAGTATGTCTGAAAGAGAGATATTGTAGTTTATTTGCAAACTACAGGTTGTGTGTTAAAGTGGAGTGCCACTGAATAGTTTAAAGGATATTGTCTAGGTGAACTGTTTTCAGTTTTAACTGTTAATAGATCACATCAATACCATGCAATACTGCTATGAATCAGATTCTACTTTATCTGGAGAAAAAGTATAAAAGAGCTCAATCATGAACCCACAGTAGTCAGAAGGAGTCAAAGAAGACTTTCTTAATAGAAACATTCAGCACTTCTATCAATATTGAGTTAATCATTTTGAGTCTACTAGACTTTAGTGTGAATAAAGATAATGCTGCACTAGGCACTACTGTACTCATTGAACAGGCTAGAAAATTTTTCTTTTCCTTATAACCTAAAACATTTACATCATGGTTCTGAAGATCAGGCATTAAAACTGGATTTTCAGGATTGAGTAAGACATTGTGATTAATGTGGTCCAAGATGGCAGGGAATGTTCAGTGTATTTTCTCAGTTCATGGGAAAAATTGAGGGACGATTGTAATAAATGACAATTTTCTATGCATTAAAAAATCTTGAATTATTAGTTTTACTCCCAAGGCAGGATGCTAAACAGAAAGTCTCTAATAGACCTTTATTGATTATGCTGGTCAATATGCAGATGAAAAGATGTACTGGGAACAGTGTGAGACATATGTAGTTCATGCATACAGTGCAACAACGAAAAAGGTACTATTAATTGGTCACCATGTGCATTGGTATTTGGGCAGAGTTCCAGATGTTTATTCAATCTCTGATGCAAAGTAAATGATGGGGTAGAGATGTCACCTGTCTAACCCAAGCACAGATAATCATATTAGCTCAGAGGTTAATGGTTTGATAACATTATAGCATTCATTCATACACAGTCCTGATCTGAAACAGTCTTTTGAGCCATGAAACATGTTCAGGAGGCCTAGTTGAAAGATAATGTTACTATAAAGGAAGAGAAAAGTATTTCAGGAGAGTGGGAAAGCCCTATATAATCATGAAAAATACATTCTTGTGATACTTTGTGTCCAATAATATAAGCTGAATGAAGCTGGATAAATTGATGCTACATGCTGTCTAATACATGGGGGGAAGCTCAAGCTTAGAGTAATGAATCTGTTAGAATAAAGAGTCAACATTCTCAAACATTGTTTCATATGTTGTTTTGACTTTTTGGAACTGAGGTAAAGAGCAACTATTTAGTTCAGTTCCAAATGCTCAGGTATCTAATCTGCCAGGGCTCATGACTACCATCCAAGTAGAATTATAAAATTTCAAAGTCTGAACTACATATCTTGAAATACAAGTATTGTAATTATAGGGGAAATATTGTTATGTTTGATAATTATTATTTTCTTGGTCATGCTTTGTTTTCATTGTTACATTTACCTTCATATAAAACATATTGACACCTTTAATGAGCATTAAATGGCAAAGACAGAAAAAAATGAACTGAAACACTTCATTATTTTCTTTATGGGTATGACAGAGACCGTTAATGTCAATGAGTACCTGGTTTTCTTGGTCTTCCTGGGCATACAGCTAAGCTATAATTACCAGATTCTTGCAACTAGGTAGGCCCATGGGTTTAATTATTACCAAAAAAGAAAAAAAGAAATGCCATGTGTCATTCCCAGACCAAGACAGTTAAGAGAAGCTGAGAAGCTATGTGTATTTCCCAGGATAAACTGGTTTTTTGTTGTTGCTGTTGTTTTGCTTTGTTTTAAATAAATTAAAGGGTTACAAATGCAGTTTTGATACGTGGATATATTGTGTAGTGGCGAAGTCTAGGCATTTAGTTTAACCATCATTTAAATAGTATACATTTCCCCCATTAAGTAATTTATCATTCCTTACATCCCTCTCACCCTTCTGAGTCTCCCAGATGCATTTTCAATACTGGATAACTGGGCCAGTTGATCATAAACAAACACATTGGGATGTTGTTTCAAAGAACAATTAATTATTATTTTGCTAGGTTATTGACTTTCTTTTTTACAGCAGTTAGGCTACCCTGAATATGCAGTGAAGAGACAGTATTTGTTCTATTTATTACCAAGAAAGGACTGGTTAAAGACAAAAGGTAAATACTACATTCACTATTTAAATAGAAATTATTTTGTCTTGAAAACTTTTAGATAGATGTCATTATATTAAGATTCTATATTATTAATTTGTTGATATCCCCTTATATATTTATTGTGTTTCCTGATATTAAGATGTGAAAAGACCTTTAAAAATTTAGGGGTGTGTGTGTGTGTGTGCGTGCATACATGCGTGAGCACTGGTTTGTGCATTTACCTGAATGACTCGTATTTTTACTTTTCCCACTCAATATTTTCAGTTTAAAATATAAGGCAAATTGTAATCATGTTCACCTGATTCACTGCCACTACCAAGTAACTAACATTAATTTTAAAAACCCTTTTAACAAATTACTAAAGTATAATGACCTATCCAAGTTACTTTTGTCATCTACAGAAGTATTTGGTAAGAGGATTTTCTGAAATACTATTCCAAAGTTTCTTTCTGGGAATTTCACAGGCCAAAATCACTTTTACATTCTAGAGTTTCATTTTCAGTAGATAATTGTTGGTATAAAACATACTATATGCCAATACAATATAAAGTTTAAATAAATACTTTTTAAAATGTGCTTATTTGTACAACATATTTTCATCAGGCCATTTTCTTCATTCAATGAATACTATCTCTCTCAATCCTTCAGGGTCAGATATGGGACAAGCCCACTTCATAGCCCATATCCTCTATGTAAAATTGAAAGAAGAGTAAAAAGAGAGAGGAACATCTAAATGGTACTTATAAATATTAATATTAATATCAATAACACTAATCCTCCATGTTAATCTGGGGACTGAAGTGGGAGAAACTGTTTCCATACAAACAGCATATTTGTAACTTCTCCCTTGCTAAGTGAATCAAGTCAAAATAGCATGAGTGGTCACTTCCCTTCATAAGAATTCATACTAGGAACATGAAATGAAAGAAGAAAATAAATTGTGTTAAAATACCAAATTATTATACTTTTGGAATTCTTATGAACAAATATAATTAACTAAATATTATATTTAAATATTAAAAATGTTTAAAATATATTTATAAAACTAATGTGATTCAAATAACTTAGTAGATTATTAGTGGAGTAAGACTGAAGATGGAAATGTGTTCTCAATATTTCCTTAACAAAAAGTGCTGTAGTAATCCCCATCTTGAAAGATGAGATTAAAATATTTAAAAACATATATATATATTATATTGTTGTCATATATGTTATATATATGTTTTACATATATTATTATAGTATAGTGTTGGAAAGTTGGATTTTATATTTAGGATTCCCTGTTCTGGGTAGCGTTAGTTATGGTGATGAGATCTTTTTTTTATTTCAAGAAAGTAAGGCACCTAGAGAGTACAGTTTTATTTGTAGATACAAATATCCCTTCAAAACCATAGGTGACTTTGAATTTCAAGTAAATGTTATCTTGTCATCTGTCTGAGTGGTTACTGAAGTTTACTTCTGAGATTGGAGTTTCCTGTTTTATTTGTTTGTTCGCTTATTTGTTTGTTTCTCTTAGTCCCAAGTCTTCTATGAACTGACTTTAAGTCAGCAACTTAAACCTCTGGGGTAGATTTCTTGATTTTAAGGTGTTGGCCTTACCCTGTGTTTTGTTGTTTTTTTTTTTTTAATATTCTAAAACCTCATGATGCTCATGATGAACAAAAAATCTCACCTTGGTAGAAATGTGGAAAAGCGAGAGACAGAGACAGACAGACAGACAAAGGAAAAAAAGAATAGATATTGGTGCTTTCCTTTTATTGTCCCAGACATTCTTTTCCAGGCAATGTAAATTATTTGCCATCCACAGTTAATGAACATACTAATGTACATCTCTAAGTAGACTTTTATTGGCAAATGAGGTCACTAATAATAACGAAAAAATAGCAATAGCGACAAGGGACCACATTCATTTATTTAGTACTTAATCTCTCTCAGGTACTATATTAGAGCCTTCACCTGAACTAAAGCCCTTAAATCTCATAACAATCTTCTGCGGCAAACATTATTATTATTCCCAGTTTACAAAAGAGGAAATGTAGACTTACAGAAGTGAGATAACTTGCCCAAGTCAACATTTCTTACAAATGTAGAAAGTGGGTTTCCTATTTGTCTTACTCCAGAGGCCACTATATTTACACCTGGAGTTACAAACAGTGCTCCATGGATTCAGACTATAGAAGTGCGTGTGTGTGCGTGCGTGTATGTGTGTGTGTGTGTTTGACAGAGAGAGAGGAAAAAAAAAAGCCGGACACATTATCTTTTCACAATCCCTATCACCTACTTTTAGGATACATTCATTTTGCCTTTGCCTGCTTCATCCCTGATGGCATTTGAGTTTGTGGGCCCGTAACTATAGTTTTAGGAAGTTAGGACAGAAGTAAAAAGCAGGAAGAGTGGGGAGAAATATACAGAGAGAAAAACACAGGAAACATTTAATAGTCAATCACTGGTGACAGTGGCAATATTCTTGAAAAGTAGCATAGATTACAATGCAATGCTCAAAGAGGTTTAAGGTCTCAAAAATAGTTTAGGAGACTCTAAATGATATTACATTAAATATATTGTTGTAATAAAAACCTTTGTAAATAAAATTTCTTTGAGGCTTTCACTTCAAAAACAATTCTATTTTATTGACCTTAACCCACACCCCCCTTTTTCCTCCTGATTGACCTTAGGTACTCAGGATCCCTGTGACTTTGTACTGCTGTGCTGAATCCAACTCCTTTTGAAGATTTTGCTATCTAAACTATATTTCTTTTTAAAGTTTCTAATAATTTGTTGCTGTTTTTCCTCAATACTATTTTATGTTACACTTTCTATCTCCCTGGTTTTGTTTTTGAAAGTCTCAGCAAAATACTTACATTACCTTCACTCCAGGCCTTTTCAGAAATTGTTGAGGTGCTAAAGAACACATTTTTCAAATCTCCTTACCTTTTGCTAACTGGATAAATTTTTTTCAATTTTCATTCAATAGTCTGTGTAACCCAAAACTCTCCCAAGGATTTTTAAATCCCCTAGAACCTTACATTTTCATGTTGATTACTGGTTTCTAACTTTGTCTTCTCAGTTTCTGGTTTCTCTTACCAGCCCATCTCTGTTTATTTATATTTTTATTTCATTCCCCACCCCCCCCCTGATTGACCATCAGGAAAGATTGTGTGAGGATTGCAGGTTGGTGGTTGGTTATGAGGATACAATTTAAATGGGAAACTAACATCAAAGAACCTAAAAATAATTGAATATTGAAGATCTGTTTTTATTAAATGTGATGTAGCTATACCACCTCTGAAGAAATATTGCTGGCTACCTATGACCCTTAGCTTCACATTAGGCTTCCAAGTTTTCAGGTTGTTATCCAACACTGGTTACTTTCAAAGCAAATTTTGGTGGCAATTGAAAGTCTTTGGCTTCAAAGTAAAGATTGGGTGGACTGAGGAAACAAAAGGGAGGACTGAGGAAACAAAAAGTACTGCATTCCTAATAATTGTAGGATCCTCAGGGGGATTCTTAAATATTTTAAGGAGTTAGGAGGAAAGTAGAAGAGGAGGAAGCAGGAACTCCTCCTAATCTGGGCTTTAACGGGCTTCAATATTGTAAGTGTGAAGATGGGGGAGGGCATTATTCACACCCTAACTTTAAACTTGGAGCATTAAAATAGCAAGCACAAATAAAATGATATACAATCTAACAAAATTCATTGACATTTACACTTAAAATTAAGTAAATTAGTTCATGTAAACGACACATTGGTAATAATGATATTAAATGATATGTAAATAAAAAATCATATTACCTCAAAACCAAGATTGGAAAGGAATGAATACACTCAAACTCAACTTGAATTATTTTATCAGTTGTGAATAATAAGTGGTAAATTAAAAATTCTAAGAGAACTCATGGTAATGTAATGTAGAATACTGAAACCAAACAAACAAATTCTCTTTGTCTATAAAATATGCCGGCAAAGTAGCTTGTACAATGGGCAACTAATAAACTTTTTGCTTTGGTAAAAGCAATAACTGATCATCACAGAGAAAATCCAAAGTTATAATCAAAAGTTAAAAATCACTTATAACCCATGATTTCTGAGTTAATTATTATTAATACATTTAAGAATTTCTTCTCAGTCATTTCTCTGAGAGATTTTATTAACTTCATTATGTATTTTATCTACTATTACATTGCAATCACGCTAAAGGATAGAAATATTTTAAATTGAATTTAAATGTAATGTCATTGGCCAGGCACTGTGGCTCATGCCTTTAATCCCAGTACTTTGGGAGGCCAAGCTGGGTAAATCACTTGAGGCCAGGAGTTTGAGACCAGCCTGGGCAACATGGTGAAACCCCATCTCTACTAAAAATTACAAAAATTAGTTGGGTGTAGTGGTGCATGCCTGTAATCTTAGCTACTCTGGAGGCTGAGGCGGGCAAATCGCCTGAACCCAGGAGGTAGAGGCTGCAGTGAGCAGAGATCACACTACTGCACTCCAGCCTGGGTGACAGAACAAGACTCCATCTAAAAAAAAAAAAAAAAAGAAAAAAAGTAATTTTATTGTTGTATAATATGCCATTTTGTGGATACAACGTATTGACCTTTTCTTTATTTTGGTCACTGTGTCTGTATCTTAAAAAATTAATATAAGTTAAGCTATAATCAATATCATTGATAAATTCTTCCTAAAATCTGTTCATTTCTATAAGTACAGACATTACTTAACATATAGACATTAAGTTGTCTATACTTAAACAAATGAACAGATTTCAGGTAAAATTTATCACAGTATCAATGGCTATAATTTTTTTAAAGTATAGGCTAAAGATTTCTAGAACAGCTACCCTTTTTATCCTCCCTGGTATATACAACTGCCTAAACTCTGAACAATCATAGTTTCAACAGCAATGACTTTTAGACATTTTAAAATATGGTAATTTGATAGCCAGGAGTGATCAAAGTTTTTTCTTTTTTCATTTACAGTTCTTTAACTAGTTAGCAGTTTAAAACCCACCCATGGTAATGATAAGTAGAACTTTAGAATCTTAATGATAATTTTGTCCAGTCTCTAATATAAACATATTGTATTATGTTTCAATTCAAATTTGAAAATGCCTAATGATGTTGATCTCATTACTTCCTATCATATGAGGATTAGATGAAAGAATTAGATCTGGAGGTATACCCAATTAGTAAACCTCCACCATTAAGGAAAACATACCTTAGCAAAAGTGGAAACTTCCAGATTTGAAGACCAATATCAATGATTCAGGATACCTGCATGCAATGCCTATGTCCTTCCATGTGTAGATTCCTGGTGACCTAAAAGTAGTCAAATTAATAATACTCATATATAGAGATGGCATGAAGTTGAAAAACAAATAAGAATTTGTTACCTGATTTTCAAAAGGACTGTTAAAAAGGAATTAAGAACTTCAATGTTGAATGATTTCATATGGACAAGTTCAAATATCTTTATTGATATTCTGTAAAATTACAGCTCGAAAGTGTTGAAGGAGAATTTAATCTCTCAATATTACAGAACAAGTGCAGACACACTGGGATCAGGTAGTTCTAGGTTTAAATCCTATCAACTGCTCATATGAGTTCAATTTCTATGAATCTTGGTTTGTTTTTCTAAAAATAGAGATGATATTATTTTCTGGACCGATGGTAGGATTTAAACAGATAACATACACAAATACCACAGTGCCTGGCTTATAGTAATTGCTGAATAAATGTTAGTTCTCTTTGCTCTCATTCTTCTCCTGTTCAGAAACACCAATTTTGTTTTTCAGATATCTTGTGAATAATTTTCCATCTTGTTGCCCTCCATACATACTCAATTATATTCCCTGACAGTTCTCAACAAAGGGCTGGGCTGTCTCCCGAATCTCCCCAAGTGACCTCTTTTCTTATTTCTCCTGCTTAGAGTGATGGCTTGCCAATTTAGATTTCTCAACAAGTGTTCCCAACTAACTGTACCTCAAATTAATTGCGTATGTATTTTAAGTTTGTTCAACACCTGTCTCTACCATTTTTAATCATCATGAAATGCTGTCTTTTAACTCAAGGTCCATTTTCCTTAGATTCCAGCTCTTTGAGCACAAGGAGTCAACAAGCATTTCTACGGAGAACATTTTCTTTGTCATACAATGAGTTTGGTGCTTTTGGGGCAGACGGAAAGGCAAATGAATACAACTACCAACCAAATAAGGAGGTCAGATAAAACATTCATACAATATAAACATCATAAATGAGTTAAAAAGTAATAGGAAAATTCAAATAAAAAATTATGCTCATACTCATTGTTTTCACTTGGCACAAACTTCCAAATAGGTTAAAGTTGGAAAAAGCTCATTCTCAGTTAGAAAAAGTTCTCAATCAAGTAAATCACATACAATGGCTAACTGGCATTCTTTTTTCTTTTTTGAGCTCAACTTTTATATGTATGTGTGTGTATATATATATACACACATATGCATATATGTATATACACGTGTGTGTGTGTGTGTGTGTGCGCATATATATATATATATATATATGTAGTCTACAAAGAAAGAGATTGTCTGGACTTCCTGTGAATTGTATTACTTTGTACACTGAGTCATTGTGGCAGAAACAGGCAAAGAAAATGGTAGATTTTTTTTTTTTTTTTTTTTTTGAGACAGTCTTGCTCTGTCACCCAGGCTGGAGTGCAGTGGTGCGATCTTGGCTAACTGCAGCCTCTGCCTCCTGGGTTCCAGTGATTTTCCTGCCTCAGCCTCCCAGATAGCTAGGATTACGGGCATGCACCACTATGCCTGGCTAATTTTTGTATTTTTAGTAGACACAGGGTTTCACCATGTTGGCCAGGCTGGTCTTGAACTCCTGACCTCAGGTGATCTGCCCACCTTGGCCTCCCAAAGTGCTAGGATTACAGGCGTGAGCCACTGCGCCCAGTTGTGATTTTTTAAGGGTAAAAAGTAAATCCTTTTCTTGATGATGAATGAATATTATAGTTAGTTTATGATGCTCAAAGTCGTGTGAGAACAAAGTGTGGGCAGTGGGAATTTCAGAACCACTTGATAATCAATGTTGCAGATGCCCTGTTTCTTATGAAAAAGTAACTGGCATTATCACTCTAATTTGGGCAAAGTTTGTAAAGGGAAAGCTTGAGTATAAAAATAAATATGGGACGGGTGCGGTGGCTCACGCCTGTAATCCCAGCACTTTAGGAGGCTGAGGCGGGCAGATCATGAGGTTAGGAGATCAAGGCCATCTTGGCCAACATGTTGAAACCCCGTTTCCACTAAAAATACAAAAATCAGCTGGACGTGGTGGCCCATGCCTGTAATCCCAGCTACTTGGGAAGGTGAGGCAGGAGAATTGCTTGAACCCGGGAGGCAGAGGTTGCAGTGAGCCGAGATAGTGCCACTGCACTCCATCCAGCCTGGCGACATAACAAGACTCCATCTAAAAATAAATAAATAAGTAAATAAGTAAATAAATAAATAAAATAAAATAAATCTGAAGGATTGCTGTTTTGTCTTGCACATAGAACCTCTAGTTAAAATGACACAGAAAAAAGAGGAGTTCATTTTGTATATGTAATTTTTGGGATTGCAAAGTTGCCCCAATAAGTAAGACTAAGATATGGAACATCCTTCAAATCTCAGATGACTTAGAATGCAAGATAAAATCAATTTCATGTGTTTAAAGTAGAAGTTACTTTATAAAAATAAATATCATTCCAGAATGTTCTAAGAATCTTTAGTTTAAACTCACAAGGCCTATCTTGTTTTAAAATAAACCTACTCCAATAAAAATATGCAGACAAAATTTGTAAGAAGAGTACATTCATTTTCTATTGCTGCCACAAACTTAGAGACTGAAAGCAACAAATATGTATCTTACAACTCTGTAGGTTGAAAGTCTGACATTGATCGTACTATGCTAAAATCCAGGTGTCATCAGGGCTGCATTTCTTCCTGGTGTCACTAAGGAAGAATCTATTTACTTGCTCATTCAGGTTGTTGTCAGAATTCAGTTCCATGCAGTTTTAGAAGAGAGGTCTCCATTCCCTTGGTGGTTTTCAGCTGAGGGTCATTCTTAGCTTCTAGAGGCTGTCCACATTCCTTGGCACATAGCCCATACTATGGTCTGAATGTTTATGTCTCCCCAAAATTTATATATTGAAATCCTAACCTTCAAGGTGATGGTGTTAGGAGGTAGGGCCCTTGTGAGGTAACTGATTAGATCATAAGGAAAGCGGCATCCTGAATGAGATTAGTGCCCTTATAAAAGAGGCCCAAGGAAGCTCCTTGCCCCTTCCAACATGTGAGGACACTTCAACAAAGTGCCATCTATGAGCCAAACAGTGAGTCCAGACACTGAATTTGCTAGGGCTTTGATCTTGGACTTCCTAGCCTCCAGAACTGTGATAAATTTCTATTGTTTATAATAATTCAGTTTATGGTATTTTGTTAAGATGAAGACTGCCTCCTTTCTTCGTGTTCAAAGATAGAAACAGTAAGTACAGTCTTCCACACATTTCAAATCACCTCTACCTCTTCTTCCATCACCCAGTCTCTCTGACCCACAACAATAATTCTACCCTCCTCTTCCACTGTTAAGAACTCATGTGATTTTATTGGGCCCACGTGAATAATTCAGAATAACTTCCCATCTCAAATTCCTTAACTTTAATTACATCTTCAAAGTTTCTTTTTGCCAATTAAGACAACATATTTACAGGTTCTCTTGATTTGGGCATAGATTTTTTTTTAAGGGAGAGGGTTATTCTTCCTGCCTACCACAGCGAGATCAAAATATGGCTGATGTTCTCCCTTCTGGTTTTCCTAGAATGCTAGGTGGTTAATTCAGAAGCTGTATTGTTCACGTGATTGGGGGGATACGTAACTACTTAAAAATGACCTAAATGTCTTGTTCACAGTGGTTGACATGCTGTAAACTTTTTATATTAAATCAGCTTTTCTAGTGTTTATATTCTCAAAACCATAGTTGAATTAATGTTTGTGTATGGCAGGTGAAGGAAGTAGATGGCTCTGCCCTTCCCAAAACTCTTAAGATTTTACTGTCCTCTCTGTGAAATTATCTATATACAGCAAAATGAAAAACAAATGCTTTGATAGATATAAATGATCTATGAGTGTGTTTTTGTATGTATGTGCATAGAATAGGTATGCAGGTCAAAATGATTTGGTAATTTTAGGTTCAGACATAATATTAATTGGGTTAAGAATCTAAGTTTGTTTTAAAATGTTTTAAAATAACTCCATTTCTGAACACATGGCAATAGTTGACAAGCAAATTACATATCTGACTATATTTGCCTGCAAGATAAAGCTTGACTTATAGGAGGACTGAATAAGATTTTGTCTACATTTAAATTAGCAATGAGTATATCTATTGAAATAGAACAAGACAACAGCTTATTTGTTTTTTGAAACTGTCTACTGGAATTGGTTGCTAAATAGTAATACGTTATCTGTTGTTAAGCCTGTCAAGGAAATTAGTTATTATATGTGTGTTGATAGGCATTCATTGGAGAAAATTTGTGTTTCCTCTATAAAAGAGTAATTTTATCCTATTTATACAGTGTTTACTAAAATATAAAAAAAATTAGACAGTTGTGGCTAGTCATGTCAAGAAAATCTGCAGTTGAAAAGAAAATAATTGCACTAGTTTTAAAAAATATTTTCCAGTGCTTAAATCTGAACAGGAATTTTGCAAAATGACATCGGAAATTAATCTTATTTCAACATATAATGTTTTAGTAAAAATGGGAGAGAATGTTACTCTTGAAGTACTGGTGAGTAAAAGTAGGCTGCAATTATACTATGTTCCCCTATACCCTTCCCCAAATCTAAATTTCATGGGTGCTTTCCCTGAATCATCCAAAAAAAAAAAAAAAAAAAGAAAGAAAAAGTAAAAAAGTGACAGGAATTCTCCAAATACATTTTTTTCTTGAATACGAGCAGTATACTATTTAGGTTTCTAGAACCATTATGTTAATGTTAGTTAGTCAAGTGGCTCATTTTGGACCATTTGCTTAGTTAGTGACAGAAAAAAAATTGATCTTGCTATATGGGTTAGCTTCAAATACAGTTGGTCTTCAGACTGATAGACTAACTT
This sequence comes from Mandrillus leucophaeus, assembly GCF_000951045.1. Lineage (NCBI taxonomy): Eukaryota > Metazoa > Chordata > Mammalia > Primates > Cercopithecidae > Mandrillus > Mandrillus leucophaeus. The sequence goes on from NW_012107497.1 coordinate 529,385, forward strand.
TAGCATCTTTTGTAGAATGATAAAAAACAGAACAGAAAAATACCAAAACTACTGACCTTTAATTTTCTTCTTGTCAAATAAAGAGAAAAAATATGTTGTACCTAATGTACAACACATATTAGAAATTATTATATAAAAATTACATTAGAATTATTTCCTTTCATAGAATCTCTAAACTAGTATATTTTCATGGCTTCTCTGAAAATTCCAGTTCAAGGAGCTTCTTATAGTTGCACTACAAATAGAAAAGCTGTTGATAGCTTATGCTTAGAGACATATTATCTGGAGAAACATTCTGTGTGCCTTAGCTGAGGCTGTACCACGGGTTTGAGATCTTTGAATTTTTTTACTTTTTAAAAATACTGAACTTACAGAACATTTAAATTTAATACAAACCATAGTATAAACAGTAAAATATTTGGTTCATGTACTTACTATAGCACTCAGGACTATTAGTATTTAGTTTTAGTTATCTCTGACATAACATAGAGGAGTGTGAATATTTTTCATTCAGTAATGAAATATTTCTTTAGTTTATTTTGCCTTTAATCAGCATTGGTATCTGTCAAAGTATAATTAGTGGTGACATGTAATGGGAAACGTATTGGTAAAACAGATTTCAAATGACACAATAAGAGATATTAAGAGAGTGATGTCAGAAAGATGGCTGACTAGAGGTGCTTGGTGTTTATCACCCACCACACAAAAGGACAAAAACAACAAATAAGCAACTATAGTTTGACAAGAGTATTTGAATGAGAATGCTAAAGTACAGCAGGAAACTGGCAGAAATCCTGTGGAACACAGACACTCAAGATGGCCACATAGAGAAACGAGTGAGACATGTTGACATTGCCATGCCACCTTCCCAGTTAGGATCAGCTCAGAACCAGGAGGGACTTTCCCATGTAGGGAGAAAGTAAACAGAAGGCCCTTAGCATTTCTCATCAATGCCACAGACCCCTGTATGTTTTGCTGCTGGAGAATCTTGCAATTTTCTCAGGCTCTCCATACAGTTTTGGGAGCTTTCAGGAGTTCACACAGCTGGATTACTCCAGAAAAGGAGCTAACATAATGCCCTTTTCCCCATATTACCCAAGTCCCTACTGCAAGATGCCATCTCTAAACCAGAGTCAGTAATAAAATGTGTCCTTTCCAGGGACCAGTAGCCACTGCATCTTTCCATCTTTGAGGCTCCACCTCCATTACACCATGCTTGCACACAATAGCACAACATTACCCAGCTGTGCTGTTACAGCTTTCTACTCCTAGGAGAAAGCTGCCTAGGAGGTACAGTAACTTCCTCACCTCAGGAGCTACAGCATCCAAACCCAACCTGCTTGAAATCTACATCCAGTGGAACAACCATGATCCCAGCACTCCACCCTCAGGGGAGCAGCAACTGAGCTAACCTGCTTGCCAGCCATCCTTGCACTTCCTTTAAGCATGGATCATCCTGGAACTTTGCCTTCAGGAGAGCAGATCTCAATCCAAGCTGCCAGTCAACCAGTTTCATGCTTCTCCAGAATATGGACCAGCTTGATACCCCACCCTAAGGGGAACAACTCCTGAGCAGAGCCATCAGATATCCAGCACCATGCTACCCGCCAGCATGGACCAGCCCACTGCCCAGCCCCTAGTGAAGCAAAGCCCAAGTCACAAGTTGGCCAGCCCTACATATCCCCAAAACACAGACTACACCAGTGCCCCAATATCAAGGAATAGTAACTGAGTAGGTAGACCAGCCACAAACATTTTTACAGCATGAGCCACTGAGGCATACTGAGGCACACTCAGCCATCACTGATGTAGCCTATAGCTGAAGAAACTGCATGGAGACTACCCTGCGGCATTCACCCAGAAGCAAATCGAAAATACCCTGCTCAACCAACACCCTAGAACACATGTGCAGGTGAGTATTTTCCCATGAAGGACACTGTATGAAACTGGAAGTGGTTACTGTTCCATCAGATGCACAGATCAACATGGTGATATCGGAAACATAAAAAAGAAAGCGAATAGGACACTACCAAAGAAACACAATACATTTCCTATAATGGACTCCCCAAAAATGAACGTTTATGAGTTTCCTGAAAATGAATTAAAAATAATGACCTAAGGACACTTACAATAAAAGATAATATAGACAGACAAACTAAATTAGATGAATAGTTTAGGATCCAAAAGAGAAATTCAACAAAGAGACACCTATGACCAAAAAAGAAACAAACACAAATACTATGGCTAAAGAATTCAATGAATGAACTAAAATATACAATTGAGATTTTCAAGAACAGACTATATCAAGCAAAATAATGAGTTTCTGAACTTGAAGACAAGTCTTTTGAAATAAACCAGTCAGCAAGAAAGAAAAAAAAGAATGAAAAGGAGCAAATAAAGCCTACAGGATGTGTGGAACATTATTAAGCAATCAAATATTTACATTTTTGGAGTTTAAAGGCAGAAGAGATGAAGAAGTGCACAGAAAGACTATTTAACAAAACAATATCTAAAAACTACCCAAGATTTGGGAAAGATATGGACATCCAGATTCATGAAGCTCAAAAGATTTGAAATAAATTCAAGTCTCTTTGCCCTCGCCAAGCTTCCTTAGCCCTCGCCAAGGCATATTAAAATAACGTTGTCAAAAGTCAAAGAAAGAATTCCAAAAAACAGCAAGAGTAAAGTATCAAGTCACATATAAGAAAATTCCCCTTAGACTATCAGCAGATTTCTCAGCAGAAACCTTGCAGGCCAGGAAAGAATGGGATGCTATATTGAAAGTGCTAGGGGGAAAAAAAAATTGCCTGGCTAGAATAGTATGCCCAACAAAGCTTTCCTTCAGAAATGAAGGAAAAATAGTCATCACTACCAAATAAGCCTTACAAAAAATGCTAAATGGAATGTCTCAAGTGACAGCAAAAGGACAATAATTACTATCATGCAAACATATGAAAGTATATACCTCACTTTTATAGGTAAATTCATCGTAAAATTCAGAATACTCCATTACTCTAATGCTGATATACAATCTTTCAGATGTCAAGTATGATAATTAAAAGTCAAAATGGTCAACAATCATTACAGAAAATTAATAAATATGATACATCACATTACAATAATCAAAGACAAAATCCATATGATTATTTCAATAGGCAGAGATAAATCATTTGACTAAATTCAGTATCCCTTCATGATAAAAACTCTCAACAAATTACGTATAAAAGGAATGTATGTCAACACAATGAAGGTCATATACAACAACACACAACCAACATCGTACTAAACAGGGAAATTTTGAAAGCTTTTTCTCTAAGATATGGAACAAGACAAAATGTCCACTTTTATCACTATTATTCAGGATAAAATTCATCAGACCACTCCTGTTCAATATTTAGGAATGGTGGTTGATAAACAATGCATTCAACCTCAAAAAGTTCAAATTAGGAGAGATTTCTTGAAAACTTTAATTGACTTCCAAAAACTTTTGGGTAACATTAATTATTTAAGATCTACTTTAGGTATTCCAACCTATGCACTGTCTAACTTGTTTTCTTTTTTTTTTTTTTTTATTATTATACTTTGAGTTCTAGGGTACATGTGCATAACGTGCAGGTTTGTTACATATGTATACTTGTGCCATGTTGGTGTGCTGCTGCCATCAACTCGTCAGCACCCATCAACTCGTCATTTACATCAGGTATAACTCCCAATGCAATCCCTCCCCTCTCCCCCCTCCCCATGATAGGCCCCAGTGTGTGATGTTCCCCTTCCCGAGTCCAAGTGATCTCATTGTGTCTAACTTGTTTTCTACACTGCAGGAAGATTCCAATCTCTGCAGTCCCAGGACTTTGACTCCTGAGGCTTTACTAGAACTGGAATTCATAGAGGAAAGAATCCAGACCACCCAGTTATCTAGAGTACAGCCGTTTCAGCTTCTGGTTTTAGCTTCATTACACTCCCCTACTGGACTAATATTTCAATGTAATGATTTAATAGAGTGGTGTTTTCTTCCTCATTCTGTGTCAAAAACTTTGTTTGTTTATCTGGACCAAATAGCCATACTAATTGGACAGGCTCAGTGTACAATACTTCAAATTTCTGGATTTGATCTGAATTTAATTGTAGTTCCTTTAATCGGTTTGAAGTTCAAGTTGCCTTTCAACATTCTGTACTGTGGCAAATCCACTTGGCTAATTTTATTGGTGTTATTGACAATCATTCTCCAAAAAACAAATTGTTTGATTTTATAAAAATTATGTCTTGGGTGGTCCCTCGATTAATGAAAGATCAGCCCATTTCTGAGGCTGTTACAGTGTTCACCGATGACTCCAGTACTGGCAATGCTGGTTATGTAGGTCCTACAGACAAGCTTATTTCTACCTCTCATACTTCTGCTCAAAAGGCAGAGTTAATTGCTGTAATTACTGCCTTACAGGATTTCCCCAAATCTTTAAATATTGTCTCTAATTCTACTTAACGTGGGAAAGAGAATATGCTTGTGTTTTACCAGGAGATCATCAAAACAAAACCACAGGGAAAAGACGTCTGTGTCAGAGACTGCCCTCAGACGTGGTGAGATCTATGCCAACTCCTTAGAAGCTGGCACACCAAATCACAATGGGTCTGATTCAATCCTCCCTGATGGCAATGGAGACCCATCTAACTAATCCCACTTCTAATTACCTTCCTTTTTCTCCTTACAAACCTAAAAATCTCACCATTTCTATTAGCCTAAAAATAACATCCCTCTGTTCTCTTCCTCCTTCAGCACTCAATCTCGCTTACAATGCGTTTTATTTAATGATTCTCCTCCTTACACTTTCTGTCTCACCAGTTTCCTCTCACACTGATTTACCTGCTACACATAATTATTCTTATTGGGCTTATGTGCCTTTTACGCCACTTATTCGGCCTCTCACTTGGATAAATGCTCCTGTGGAAATCTACACTAACAATATAGTGTGTGGATGCCTGGAGCTACAGATGACCATTGCCCTGCTCAACCAAGAGAAGAAGGCACTGCATTTAATGTTACCATGGGTTGTAAATACCCTGCTCTGTGCCTCGGACATGCACCTGGTTGTATCCATCTAGAAACTCAAGTCTGGGCTGCTTATCTTCTGGAGAGATTCAGCTACAGAGGAACCAGGACATTTGGTCTCTGGCCTCTCCCTTTCTCCTTTAAAACGAATGAAAGGGGAAGTAATGGGAGATACCCCATACTTTCAATATAAACCTGCAGGAAAACCATGCCCTAAAAATTTTGAGAACCCCTCTAAAACTTTAATTTGGGAAGACTGTGTTAACTCACATGCAGTAATATTAAAAAACGACTCATATGGTTTAGTAATAGACTGGGCACCAAAGGCTTATTTAAAAAACAATTGCTCCTCTGGCAGAAGGGAATGCCTGGAGGCTACTTATTTTATTTCTTACCGGGAGAATGAGAATCATCATTCTACTTTGCATAGGAGGTTCAGCTCATTCTTTCCCTTAAAATGGGAAGATAAAGGTATTACACCCCCCGAGGCCTCGTATGATACTCCCCATTTTGAGCCCAGAACACCCAGAACTTTGGAAATTGGCTATTGCCATGTCTGGACTGTGAGTATGGGAAGGGGAAACTATTCTGTCTGTTGTCCCCGCTACCACCCCCGTCTCTCAGTATCAATGTAGATCCAGACATTCTGCTTTACTTATCTCCAACCTGACTGTTCCCATAAAGAGTTGTGTTAAGCCTCCTTACATGCTGTTAGTGGGAAATATCAAAATTTGGACGAACAATCAAACTGTCCAATACATTAATTGTCATTTATACACTTGTATTAACTCCCATTTTGACTCCAGGAAAAGTGTAATGTTGGTTCGAGCTCGAGAAGGAATCTGGATTCTGGTAAGTTTGCCCAGACCTTGGGAATCCTCCCCCTCAATACATTTAATTAATGAAGTGTTACAGCAAATTCTAAAAAGATCTAAGAGATTTGTTTTCACTTTAATCGCTGTGATCATGGGCCTAATTACAGTCACTTCACTGGCCACCACTGCTAGAATGGCGTTACATCAATCTATTCAAATGGCTCATTTTGTTAATGATTGGCAAGCCAATTCCACCCAAATGTGAAATTCTCAACAAGGCATTGATCAAAAATTGGCTAATCAAATTAATGATTTAAGACAGCCTGTTATTTGGCTTGGAGATCGGGTAGTGAGTCTCGAACATCGCATGCAAATGCAGTGCGTCTGGAATACCTCTGATTTCTGCATCACCTCGTGTTCCTATAACGAGAATGATCATTCATGGGAAATGGTTAAAGGACACCTTCTGGGCAGGGAAGGTAATTTATCACTGGACATAACTAAATTAAAGAAACAAATTTTTGAAGCCTCTCAAGCTCACTTATCCATTGTGCCTGGAGCTGAGGCGTTAGATCAGGTGGCAGATAATCTTTACGGATTAAACCCCACAACTTGGATTAAGTCTACTGGGGGCTCCACGGTAGTAAATTTTGGAATTATGTTTCTCTGTTTAATAGGCCTGTTTTTAGTGTGCCGGACCAGACAAAGAATCTTGCGTCAAAATTGAGAGAACAAACAAGCCTACATCACCATGCTAAACATATACAGGTCTTTCTTTTTCTAATGATAACTTGATGAATAAAAATCATACATATTCATGGTGTACATTATGTTTTGTTACATGTATACACTGTAGAATGACTAAATGAAACTAATTAATATATCCATTACCTCACATACTTATCCTTTGTTTTTGTGGTGAGAACACCAAATATATTAGCAATTTTCCAGCATACAGTATATTGTTATTAATTATACTCACCACACTGTACCATGGGTCCTATTGAACTTCCTACTGTCTAATTAAAATTTTGTATCCTTTGACCAACATCTCTCTCCAATCTCCCCAAGTCCCAGGTCTGGTAATCACCATTCTACTGTCTCCTTTTATGAATTCAACATTTTTAGATTCCATATGTAAGATCATACAGTATTTGTTTTTCTGTGTCTGGCTTATATAACTTAGCATAATGTCTCCAGGTTAATACATGTTGTTGCAAATGACAGGATTTCCTTCTTTTTTAAAGTAAATAGTATTACATTATGTAAATACACCACATTTTCTTTATGCATTCATATATACACAGACACTTAGGTTGATTCTGTATCTTGGCTATTATGAATAATGCTGCATTATACATAAGGGAGCAGGGATCTCTTTAAGATCCTGACTTCAGTTCCTTTGGATATACACCCAATAGTAGAATTAATGAATCATGTTATTTGCATAATCCTTGCTACATTATTATATCTTATTCATTTTAACAGTGGATCTTAAAAATATTATAACCAAACGAAATAATATGAAAAGTTGTAATTTCACCAATGAAAGTAATCATGCCAATTATAAAATTTGTAATTTAATTGATTAAAACTGCTTTTGACATTTAGGATGAAATTTAGCAAAATGCTTGGTACTGGTGGAGATACAGATAGCACAGGTGCTTGTGGTAGCCACCTCTGGAGTGGAAATTTTTTTTATAAAACACTAGACAGGCCATCCTGGACTGTGGATTTTCCATTAGAAGTGACTGTCCATAGAACTGAAGCTTGAAATAATTGGTAAATGCCTAATATAATGCAGTCTATGATAAAATAGTTTACAGAAAATTATATATAGATATTAGAATAGCATGGAAGGTATCACGTAGGAATAATGTGAAGTCAAAAATCACCGCATTAAAGTAGAAAAAAGAGGACTCTCACACTACTGCAAATACAGTTACTTACCATCACCTCCTTGGCCAAGAAAAAAAAAAAGGCAGAGATCAAGTTACTTTACTGTCTAGTCCATTATTAGGGGTAGATAAACTGCTTATAAAAACCCTTGGGTTCTGGTAAATTGTGTTGCTTAACTGAAAGCATATAATGGAACTGGTTTTTACTAGCTTTTTAATAACACTTTGAAAATGGAGAGTAGTTATCTTTTATTTATCCTTCAAATAATTATTCTGTGAAGTGCTACATGTAATAAAGTACAGATGATCTATTTTGGTCATCTACACTTTAATTGGTGAGAACCATTATCAGATTTATGCAGATGAGATTTGAGAGGTTTTGTTTGTTTGTTTGTTTACTCTTTGAAATAATTCAAATAATGAAGCCCCATGATGAGTGAGCTGGAAGAATATAAGCATTGATTTTTTTAATCTTCTTAACAAGAAGTGTACACCTTACATGTTATTTTTGTAGCATACTTTAAATATTCAAATGGTATGCTACTTACAATGAAAGTATTTGGTTTATTTTAGTTTTTCAAATTTCCTGGATATTTACAAGTTAAATAACTAAGCAAATCTCCAAAAGAAGTGCACCACAACCATGCTCAAATATACCTCATATTTTTACTTAAAAATAGGAAGGAAATGTTCTTTTTCATTATTTACTAAATTGAAACATAATCTTCCACAGAACACAAAATAGTAAAGCAGCTATTAAATGCTTCTATTTGCTTTCACACTTTTTCAAAAAATCCCATGTTATCCTGAATTTAATCACTGAGATATTGCTAATGAATAACTTCGTTTCAAGAGCTTGAAGAAGTTAAATGTGCTTTACAAATTGAGATTCATTTTTGTTGTCTATTATTTTGAAAGGTGGAAAGTCAATCTATAGCGACTATGTAATAACTTTATACATGTACTAGGCAAAGCTGTTTGTGTTTGGTTTTTACAACATCAAGCAAATTCACCTGATTTTTTTCTACTTTGTGAAATTCTGAGTTTTAGAATTCAGGGAATTGCAGTATAACAGGATAAAATAGGAGCAGAATAGAGATGTATTAAGAAACACCTCTTGGATATTTCATCTATTGATCATTTTCTTAGTTAAATAAGAACGTTTTCTTTCTTCCCTATCTCTCAGGACCAATGATTGCCATTTTAAATAAATTTGTAAATACTCTGTTAAGATGTTCACTTGTCTTAGAGGCAAACTGCAGGGCTGCTCAAACTTCAGCCTTTGTAACTTAAGTCATTTTAGTGTCTGAACAGCTGGATGAGAACACAGAAACTGGCATGCGGCCACTTCCCTTTAAAGTCCCACTGAAAACAATGCCACACCATTGAGAATAAAGCAGCAACTGCTGATTTGTTCTACCGAATGGACAGTTGCTGTTGAAAATCTTCCAAGCTGTCTTTCTATTGTTTTCTTCCCCCACAATTTATTGAACTCACGTATAAGATATTGCCATTTTGGAAGTGTGGTTTTAGTCTGTATCTTAATTCATCACACTAGGGGCTGGGTGCACTGGCTCATGCCTATAATCACAGCACTTTGGGAGGCCGAGGCGGGTGGGTCGTCTGAGGTCAGGAGTTCCAGACCAGCCTGGCCAACATGGTGAAACCGCGTCTGGACTAGAGACACAAAAAAATTAGCTGGGCATGGTGGTGGGCACCTGTAATCCCAGCTACTGCGGAGGCTGAGGCAGAAGAATCACTTGAACCTGGGAGGCGGAGTTGCAGGGAGCCGAGATCATGCTATTGCACTCCAGCCTGGGCAACAAGAATGAAACTTCATCTCAAAAAAAACAAAAACAAAAACAAAAACAAAACAAAACAAAAAAAAAAACCAAAAAAACCCCACTAATTTTGTTTTTCCTATTATCAGAGCTAAGAAAATCAGAACTATGTACCTCAAACTAACCTTGATTTCTGCTGTTGTTATTGCTCTTTTGCAATTATATATGTAAACATTATCTTTTTTTTTTTTTTTTTTTTTGGAGACAGAGTCTTGCTCTGTCACCCAGGCTAGAGTGCAGTGGCGTGATTTCGGCTCACTGCAACCTCTGCCTCCCGGGTTCCAGTGATTCTCTCGCCTCAGACTCCTGAGTAGCTGGGATTACAGGTGTGGGCCACCACACCTGGCTAATTTTTGTATTTTTAGTGGAGATGGGGTTTCACCATGTTTGCCAGGCTGGTCTTGAACTCCTGACCTCAGGTGATCTGCCCACCTCGGCCTCCCAGAGTGCTGGCATTAGAGGCACGAGCCACCATGTCTGGCCAGTATTACCATTTTTTACCTTTGTGCATCTTCCCTCTTTATCCATCAAAATTCTGAATCAATCCTTTAAAATACTGTTGAACATCTTACCAATAGATTCACTGTAAAGTCTATACTTTCTCTAAAGCCTGTCAAGATCATAAAATGACCATACATATTCTTTTAGTTACCTTTAAAAAATTCAAACTTACAAAAATCCTGCAAGAATAGAACAAAGGATTCTCATATAATATTCACCTAGATTCTTCAAATGTTAATCTGTTACTACATTTTCTCCTGTATACTCTCACATTGCAGACATGATGCCTTTGTATTTCTAAATGTTGCAGTATTTCCTTTAAAAAAAAAAAAAAAGGAAATTCTTTCACTTAACCATAAGAGGGGTATCCAATCTTTTGGTTTCCCTGGGCCACACTGGAAGAAGAATTGCCTTGGGACACATATAAAATACACTAACACTAATGATAGCTGATGAGCATAAAAAAAAAAAAAAAACTCATAAGGTTTTAAGAAAGTCATCCTGAGCTGTATGTGGCCCAAGGGCAGCAGGTTGGACAAGCTTGTCATAGGACATTATCAAAATCAGGAAATTAACTTTGATACACTGTTATTATTTAGATCTAAAACCTTTTTCAGATTTCACCAATTAATTTCATGTCTATTATTGCAAAAGAATAACAACATCAAAAAATCACTTTTTATTTTCCTCGTTTAGGATCCAAATTATATGCATTTAGGTGCTGTATCTATTAGTCTCCTTTAATCAGGAAGAGGTCTTTCTGTCTTTCATGACCTTGATATTTTTGAAGAGTGCAGGCCAATGTCCTTCATGTTTTTATTTCAATACTCTAGAGTAGATACATTATAAAATAACCAGGCATATAAAGTCTTATTTGTACTTTAAATATCAATTCTATTAAATATCTGTGAACTTTCCCTTACACCTTGGTTTATATAGGCAGCTTACTCAACTGTGCAGCAAAATCAGATGTTGTAAGCATCAGAGGTAATAATTTAAATAAGACATAGTTACTGCCCTTGGGCATGGCTATATACAGAAGAATATTTTTAACTGTGGTACATAACATCGCTTTTCCTCCCAAATTTTGAGCAGTAGATAAGTACAATCCTTTGTTTGTTCATGGATTTTTCTGTTAGGTAGTTTATTTTGTACCTCAACCTAACCTCAATCTTCTACTCACGAAAGCAGCAGAAATTCTCATAGTAAATACATTAGCTGAATGTTCTGGTATTTAGGGAAGAAAAGTTAAACTGTTAAATCACTATGCATATTTGCTCAACAAATTTTGTCAGTCTAAGCTTTTCAGAGATAGGAGGTATTTTATTTTATATCATTGACTTAGACATTGACTCTTATCTTTTCCTCTTTACTCCATGTCTCGTGGTTAAATACATGGTAAAGGGAACAGATAGCTTACAAAGAAGATATAATTTCATCTAAAGACAATTCATGTTAGCTACACTTGAAAGTTGTCACATAAATTTCAGAGAATATAATCTTAAGTAAAACAAGTGTACCTAATAGTTTATTTAAATATATATTTATAAAAAGATCATGCCGCTGACCTCTGCTTGCATGTTCCATTAAACTGACTCTAAAATCTGTAGATTTTGAAATTCAATGCCAATATTAGTTGTTTTAAATCATAGATAACTTAAAATATATGAATTAAAATGAGGGATATTATATAAAACAGTAGCCATAGAGATGGTTTTGTATATTCAAATATATTGATAAACTATAGATATAGATTCAAAGATAGATAGGTAATTTCACAAAAAATAAATATGAATCACTTTAACAAGTAGAAAAGGGCATTTTGCAGCAAGGAGAAAAACAGTATCAGAGTGCTTATAGGAGAATTATCCTGGTTTTCCTGTTTACTTATGAGATTTTTCTCTTCTCAATAGCTCATACAATTTAATACATGTGGGCAGCAAGACTAAGAATTCAGAATACACGATGCTCTCCATTCGTTAAAAAAATTACTGATGATCTTTTAGAGCAATAACTTTCAAATCTATAACACAATACCAAACAGTAAAACATCCTTTAATTGCTATAGCAATTTTAAAGTAAAGATTCAAAAGAAATCTTAAGAGGATTATTGTAGTTAAACATTACTTTCTATTCTGAAAGAAATAGAAAAAAAGAAAGAGCACCAACACCAGCCATCATGTATATGAATAGACCAAAATTTCAAACTTGGAAAATATTGACACATTTGTTGAGAATTTTTAACCACTCTCTAGGGGAATTTGAAAATGTACTGTGGTTAACCTCTAGAAATTTCTTCTTATCTTTGACTCAAAATTGAAACTACAATATTCTGGACAAGTTTCATTTTTTAATTTGTCCTGCTGTATACCAAATGAGTTATTCCAATATCAGGATCCATATGTACTTTCAATTCTGGAAAATTTTTATTTATGAGTTTTTCAAATATTTTGGACCCATCAATTTTCAACCTTTTCATTCAGAAATCTTAGTAAAAAAATTAAGATGATCTATATATTTTTCCAGTCTTCTCTTTCATGGCTTCCCTTTATATATATATATATATTTTAAAATCTGTTTCAGAATACTGCTACACCTGACCTTTCTGCCTACTAACTTATTTTTCAGCTGTGTTTATTTAACGAAAAACTTGTGTTAATATTTTTGGTGTATTTCAACACATTTTTTTAAAATACCAAAACATTTTTTCTTCAAAAATGTCTACTTATTGTTCCCTGGTTCATTTTGTTTTCGTAATTTCCAACCAATAAAATGAACCTGATCCCTTTGTTTATTGAGGGTATGAAATGTATTTGTTTTTAAGTCAATATAGAGTACTCTAGTATTCCTAGTGTGTCAGTATGAGTGTTATCACTTATTGGAGTGTTTCTATTAATGGCATTGTGCTTCCTTGGGTAACCTATGTTTCTGGGTTAAGCACTCACTTTCAGAGTGAGAATTTCTTATGCCTTTGTATGCATTCTGGATTGTGACTGCTTCCAAGCCATGCTATTAGCATCAGCTGCAACTTCACAGAACCATATCAGTCCTGGTTCTTTGGGGACATCAATCCTTGCTTATGTTGTGGCTTTACAAGTGCTTTGGTTTATTATGTTCCTTTTGTTATTTTATTGTTTATATAGAAATGCCTTTCCATTTCTCCTTTTGTTTCGAAGGGGGACGGTAAAACTATCTGTGTATGTGTGTATCTAATATATATCATACTGTATTTCTGACGTTAATGCAAGTACGTGAGATTCAATGTAATAACAGGAAATTGGAAGCTTGTCACAATTGATATAACTATGTTGTCTTAATCTCATATTTCAGTCTGGAATTGTCATAACAACATGCTCCATGGCTTATGTAATTTTTACAAAGTTATTACCAACAGCACTCATTTGTCAAATTTCCTTCCAAATATCCTCATGGCTGCTGTTGCATTTTTTTTTTTTTTTTTGAGATGGGGTCTTGCTTGATTGCTATGTAAAGGAAATATTATTACAGCTAAAGAGAGAGAGATAGACCCTGACACAATAACATTTGGAGACTTCAACACATCACTTTCAGCATTGGACAGATCTTCCAAACAGAAAATCAATAAAAAAAAAATCAGACTTAATCTGTGCTACAGACCAAATTAATCTAACTGATATTTACAGGATATTTCATCCAAGAGCAGCAGAATACACAATATTTTCCTCAGCACATGGATCATTCTCAAGGATCGACCATATGTTAGATCACAAAACAAGTCTTAAAAACATTCAGAAAAATGGAAATAATATTAAGCATCTTCTCTAACCACAATGGAAGAAAACTAGAAATTAAGAACAAGAGAAAATTTGGAAACTATACAAAAACATTGAAATTAAACAATATGCTCTTGAATGACCAGTAGGTCAGTGAAGAAATTAATAAGGAAATTACAAATGTTCTTGAAAAAATTATAATGGAAACATAACACTCCAAAACCTATGGAATACAGCAAAAGAAGTACTAAGAGGCAAGTTTATAGCTGTAAGTGCCTACATCAAAAGGGAGGAAAAAATACAAACAGTCTAACTATGAATCTTAAAGAATTAGGAAAGCAAGAGCAAACCAAACCCCAAATTAATAGAAGAAAAAATATAATGAAGGTCAGAGCAGAAATAAATGAAAGTGAAATAAAACAATACAAAATATCAATGAAACAAAAACTTGGTTTTTTGAAAAGCTAAACAAAATTAGTACAACTTTAGCCAGACTAAGAAAAAAAGAAAGAAAATCCAAATAATAAAATCAGATATGAAAAAGGAGACATTACAACTGATACTGCAGAAATTCAGAGGATCATCAGTGGCTCCTATGAGCAAGTGTATGCCAATAAATTGGAAAATATAGAATAAATTGACAAATTCCTAGATATATACAACCTACCAATATTTAATTAGGAAGAAATCCAAAACCTGAACAGACCAATAAGTAATGAGATTGAAGCTGTGACACGAAGTTTCCCAGAAAAGAAAAAGGTCAGGACCTGATGGCTTAATTTATTAATTCTACCAAATATTTAAAGAACTCCTAATATTGATTCTACTCAAATTATTCCAGAAAAATAGAGGAGGAGAAAATACTTTCAAACACATTCCATGAGGCCAGTATTACCTTGTTACAACAAAAGAAAGACACATTAAAAAAAATTACAGGCAATATCTTTCATGAATATTGATGCAAAAGTCCTCAACAAAATACTAGCAAACCAAATTCAAAACTATATTAGAAAGATCATTCATCATCACCAACTGGGATTTATCCCTATGATGCAAGTATATTTCAACATATGCAAATCAAACAGTGTGATACATTATATTAACAGAACGAAAGATAAAAACCGTATGATTATTTCAAGGGATGCTGAAAAAGTATTTGATACAATCCAACATCCCTTCATGTTAAGAACTCACAAAAAATTGGGGCTAGAAAGAACAAACACCCACATAATAAAAGCCATATACAAGAGACTCACAGCTAGTGTCATACTCAATAGAGAAAAAATGAAAGCCTTTCTTCATGATCTGGAACATAAAAAGGATGCCCATTGTCACAGTTGTTATTCAACATAGTACTAAATTCCTAGCTGAAGCAATCAGACAAGTGAATTAAATAAGAGGCATCCAAATTATAAGGGAAGAATTGAAATTATCTCTGTTTGCTGATGATAGGATCTTATATTTGGAAAAACCTAAAGGCTCCACAAGAAAATTATTAGATCTGACAAACTAATTCTGTAAAGTTGCAGGATACAAAACCAATATACAAAAATCAGTATCATTTATATATGCCAACACTGAACAATGTGAAAAATAAATTTAAAAAGTAGTTCCATTTACAACAGCCACACATAAAATTAAATATCTAAGAATTAGCCAAAGAAATGAAAGATTTCTATATTAAAACTATAAAACACTGATGTAGAAAATTGAAGAGGACACCAAAAATATGGAAAGATATTTTATGTTCATGGATCACAAGAGTGAATATAGCTAAAATGTCCATACTATACAATGTAATCTACAGATTCAATGCAATCCCTATCAAAATACCAATGACATTCTTCATATAAATAAAAACAATCCTACAATTTATATGGAATCACAGAAGACTCAGGATTGCCAAAGTTATCTTAAGCAAAAAGAATAAAATTGAAGAAATCACTTTACCTGACTTCAAATTATATAACAGAGCTGTAGTAATGAAAACAGCATTGTACTGACATAAAACCATACACATAGACCCATGGAGCAGAATAGAGAACTCAGAAACAAATTCACCCACCTACAGGGAACTTCTTTTTTTTTTTTTTTTTTTTTTTTTGAGATGGAGTCTTGCTCTGTTGCCCAGGCTGAAGTGCAGTGGCACAGTCTCGGCTCACTGTAACCTCTGCCTCCTGGGTTCAAGTGATTCTCCTGCCTCAGCCTCTCAAGTAGCTGGGATTACAGGCATCTGCCACCGTGCTCGGCTAATTTTTTGTATTTTTTGTAGAGACAGGGTTTCATTACATTCGCCAGGCTGGTCTCGAACTCCTGACCTTGTGATCCGCCTGCCTTGACCTCCCAAAGTGCTGGGATTACAGGCGTGAGCCACTGCCCCCAGCTGACCTCATTTTTGACAAAGCTGCTAACAACATACACTAGGGAAAGGACAGTCTCTTCAATAAATGGTGCTGGGAAAATTGGATATCTATATGCAAAAGAGTGAAACTAGACCCCTATCTCTTGACGTATACAAAAATGAAACCAAAATGGATTAAAGACTTAATTCTAAGACCTCAAACTATGAAACTATTACAAGAAAACTTTGGGTAAAATCTCCAGGACATTGGTCTGGTCAAAGACTTCTTGAGCAGTACCCTGTAACCACAGGAAACCGAAGCAAACATGGACAAATGGGATCACATCAAGTTAAAAAGCTTCTTCACAGCAAAGGATACAATCAAAAAAGTGAAAAGACAATTCACAGACTGGGAGAAAATATTTTCAAACTACCTCTCTGACAAAGGATTAATAGTCAATATATATAGGAAGCTCAAACAACTCTATAGGAAAAGAAAATCTACTAATCCGATTAAAAATGGGCAAAAGATTTGAACAGACCTTTCTCAAAAGAAGACATACAAATGGCAAACAGGCATAGAAAAGGGTTCTCAGCATCACTGATCATTGGGAAATGCAAATCAAAACTGCAATGAGATATCATCTCATCCTAGCTAAAATGGCTTCCAAAAGACAAGCAATAGCAAATGCTGGTGAGAATGTGGAGAAAAGGGAACCCTGGTACATTGTTAGTGGGAATGTAAATTAGTACAACCACTATGGAGAACAGTTTGGAGGTTCCTCCAAAAACTAAAACTTGAGCTACCATAATATCCAGCAATCCCATTGCTGGGTATATACCCCTCAAAAAGAAAATCAGTATATTGAAGAGATATCCATACTCCTATGCTTGTTGTGGCACTGTTTACAATAGCTAAAATTCCAAAGCAACCTAAGTGTCCATCAACAAATGAATGCATAAAGAAAATGTGGAGCATGATTCAGCCATAAAAAGAATGAGATCCAGTCTTTTGCTACAATATGGATAGAATTGGGGATCATTACATTAAGTAGAATAAGTCAGGCATAGAAAAACAAACATCCCATGTTCTCACTTATTTGCGGGATCTAAAATTCAAATCAATTGAACTCATGGACAGAGAGAGTAGAAGGATGGTTGTCAGAGGCTGGGAAGGGTAGTGGAGACTGGTGGGGCGTGGGGGTAGGTTTGGTTAATGGTTACAAAAAAGAAAAATAGAAGAATGAATAAGGCCTATTATTTGATAGTGCAATAAGCTAGCTATAAGTCAATAATAACTTAACTGTATATTTTTAAATAGCAAAGAATGTAATTAGATTGCTTTTAACAGAAAGGAGAAATGCTTGAGATGGATACCCCATTCTCCATGATATGCTTATTTCACATTGCATGCCTGTACCAAAACATGTCATGTACCTCATACATATATACACCTACTATGTACCCACAAATATTTTTTGAATAATAATAAAAAAAGAAATACAAAGAAAATAGCAATGGATAGGACAAGAGCTCATAGCATCTAAAAGACATGAGTTTGTGTCATACATCTACTCATAACTTCTGTCTTGCTTTGAGTAATTAATATCTCCATGCTTTATCTACCTCATGAATTCTAGGTGAGATAAAATGATATTACAAAAGTTTTAATCCATTAGGCATTTGATGAATTTTACTTCTCTTTCCTAACAAATCAGTTGTATTTAATGTTGGTGAGCTTTTCTTGATGTTATTGTTTAATATCAAGTATTCCTGCTCCATGTTTTTTACCTGATGTTGTAGCTAGTAAGTGTGACAGTGATATGACTCAATATCTTTTTTGGAGACTCTGCATGTTTTTGCTTGGTTTTTGTTTCATTTTTCTGTATGAAACCATTTAAAGGTTTTTATCTTTATCTTCACTGTTCTAACATTTCATCATTATGTGTCTATGTGTGGATAGTTACCATTTATCCTTTCTGCCACGCAACTTGCTGGTGGTCAGTAAATCTGGGAAATTTTCTTCCATGATTTAGTTACTTTTCCTCTTCACCTTTATTTTAACCTCTCTCTCTGGAAATCTACCTAGAACAACATTGGTATATCTGGATCTCTTTTCACCAAGGTTCAGTTTTCCCTTTAGGTTCCAGCATGTACCCATTTCACTTGCCTTGGTAAAGAATTATTTGGTTCAATATTACTTGGTAATTCACCAATTATCAGAGAACATTCTACTCTTAAACCACGCCATATTAAGTGTCCCCCCTCCCCCTCATTTGGTGAAGGAGGGGAGTGTTAAATCTCCTGTTGTTTAATTTTAGCATTTTGCTTTCTATGATATTTCCCTCAGATATTTGATAGTTCATGTTGGTGTGCTCAGAATTGTTTTGAGCACCTCAGTCTCCATCTCCCGCCTAATCTGTTTACCATGGTCTGCTCTGGTGGAGTGAAGGGAAAGGGAACATGCTCCTGATGTGGTTGTCCTCTGACTGCCAGAGATTCTCCACCTCTTCTGGGTGTCTAAAGGTAATATGAGCTCTGCTGTTCATTCCCAGTCTCAGGACTAATACTCAATGTGTTTGCACATGGCCTTCTGCCAAGTATTCAACACAAATAAAAGAGATGGAGAGAGAGAAAAAAAAAAATTTGCTGCTCCAAACAAAGTTTTCTAATTATTCACCCTGATATACACTTCAAGACTCTCTTCTACTTCTTCATGAAGTGACCCCATGCTTAGAGCTTCCACAGAACCATTCTTACCTATTAAGAAGCTTCTCTGCATATTTTGGGATCTGACTTTGTCAATGCCATTCTACCTACTTTCCTCTTGTTAGAAGTCTCTCAACATTTCTAGACTACTGGTGGTACCATTTCTTATTTTCCACTGCTTTAATGACTTTTTCCCTTGCAAGGCTGTTTCCCCATGTCTTGAAAATTCAATGCAA
Source organism: Mandrillus leucophaeus (assembly GCF_000951045.1). NCBI lineage: Eukaryota > Metazoa > Chordata > Mammalia > Primates > Cercopithecidae > Mandrillus > Mandrillus leucophaeus. The sequence continues at coordinate 548,522 of NW_012107497.1, forward strand.
TAGGAAGTAAGAAATGCATGCCCAATTCACCATCTTGTTCTCAAGCCCCATTAATCCATTATTAGATGATTCCTTGCAATCTATTCACCACTTCATATGCACTGGCAATTTGGAAAGTTATTCTCATAATTGGTAAACATGTTCTGTTAACAGATAATGTGTTGAGTAGTACTGCCAGGGACCATTTTGCCCAGAAGTGCCTAGAAAACAATCCCCCTGATCACCTCCCCAATCCACGCCTAACTCCCAAGGACGGCCCTAAACAAATGACTGCTTGGTGTGCAGGTATGAACATCACAGTTCCTGCATCCTATAGCTGGAATAATATGAAATCATGCATTTTTTAAAGGTTTCACAGGATTTCCTTGCAAGATTAATATTTGGTTGTCCATTGTGGTAACTGGCTTAAGAACATACTCATTATCAGCTGCCTTGCCTTCCCTGTCTTATATATCAATGCCTCTGCTGGTGTTCACTGCCCCACCCAAGTAAATTCTTTGTGTTTAAATCTCTAACTTCAGGGAAACAGAAACTAAACTGTCACCATGCAGCAAATAGCCATTGGCTTATGAAATGTGTCCAGTCAGCATCCATCTAAGTATTATTTGAATAAAGTAGCCAACCAGATACACATATAGAAAGAAATCATTAATTTTTTCCCCATGTATTATGATTATTTGAATCTGAACATAAAACATATGGAGGGGAGCAGCCAAGATGGCTAAATAGAAACAGCTCTGCTCTGCAGCTCCCACCAAGAAGGATGAAAACTGCGATGAATTCTGCATCTTCAATTGAGGTACCAAGGTTCTCATTGGGACTGACTAGGTGGTTGGCGTGACTCACAGAGAGCAATAAAAAGCAGGGTGGAGTGAGGGCCCAGCCGAGAGCTACACAGGGCAAAGGGAGCTCCCTCCTCCAGCCAAGGGAGGTGGTGAGAGATTGTGCTAGCCTCCTTGAAGATCAAGCTTTTCCCACGGATCCTTGCAACCTGAGGATCAGGAGGTCCCCATGTGAGCCCACGCCACCAGGGCCTTGGATCCCAAGAACACTGCAGTGCAGACTCACAGCGGCTGTGCAGGTGGGCGGAAACTTGAGCAGGCACTGAGACACAGGAGTATTTGCATACTCTGGCTCTGGGAACTTTAGTAAGGCAAGAGATCCATCCACTCCGGGGGAAGGGGTCTGAAGCCAGGAAGCCAAGCAGCCTCACTCCCATGGAGCCCCACGAGGTAAAACTCACTGGCTTGGAATCCCAGCTGGCCAGCGCAGCAGGCTGGAGATTGCCTAAGAAGACTTAGTTACTGGGGGAGAGGGGCAGTCGCCATCACTGCGCTCCAGTTGGCCTTTTTCCCCTGCTGCTGGTGCCAGCGAGACTGGCCAGTATGGACCAGGAACAATTCCCCACAGCACAGTACAGCATCTGAAGCAGGTAGTGGCCAGAAGACTTCTTTAAATGGGACCCTGATCCACTCTTTCTCACGGGGTGGGGCCTCCCTACAGGAATTTCAGCATCCCCAGCCAGGGGTTTATGTATAGAACTCATATCCCTGAGAGGAGCCCCCAGGAGGAGGGATGGCTATGGTATCGTGGATCAACGGTCTTAATCTTTTCTGCCTGCTGGTTTTTGAGAGTCATGACAGCTTGGACGAGGGGGAATTCCCACAGCACAGCACACCTGCTCTGCCAAGGGGCAGCCCAACTGCTTATCTAAGTGGGTCCTTGATCCTGCTCCTCCTGACTGGGTGAGACCTCCCAATGGGAGTCTCCGGACATGTCATACAGGTACATTCTGGCTGGCAACAGGTCGGTGCCCCTCAGGGACAGAGGAGGGAGCAGGCTGCCATCTTTGTTGGTCTGCAGCCTCCACTGGGGATACTTCCAGGGGCAGGAGGGACCCAGGTGAACAGGGTCTGGAGTGGACCCCCAGCAAACTGCATCAGCCCTATGGAAGAGGGGCCTGACTGCTAAAAGAAAAACAAACAGAAAACAACAACAACAACAATGAAATCAACAAAAAAGACCCCACAAAAACCCTATCCAAAGGTCAGCAGCCTCAAAGATTAAAGGTAGATAAACCCATGAAGATGAGAAAAAAATCAAAGTAAAAATACCAAAAACTCAAAAAGCCAGAGTGCCTCTTTTCCAAGTGATCTCAACACATCTCCAGCAAGGGCACAGAACTGGGCTGAGGCAGAGATTGATAAATTGACAGAAGTAGGATTCAGAAGATGGGTAATAACAAATTTCACTGAACTAAAGGAGTATGTTCTAACTCATTGCAAGAAGCTCAGAACCATAAGACATTACAGGAGCTATTAACTAGAACATACAGGAGCTATTAACCAGAATAACCAGTTTAGAGAGGAACATAAATGACCTAATGGGGCAGAAAAACACAACAGGAGACCTTCACAATGCAAATACAAGTACTAATAGCTGAGTAGACCAGGTGGAAGAAAGGACATCAGAGCTTGAAGACTATTTTGCTGAAATAAGGTAGGCACACAAAATTAGAGAAAAAGGAATATAAAAGAACAAACAAAACCTCCAAGAACTATGGGATTATGTTAAAAGACCAAACCTATGACTGATAGGGGCACCTGAAAGAGATGTGAAGAATAGAATCAAGTTGGAAAACACACTTCAGGATATCATTCCAGAGAACTTCCTCAACCTAGCACAAGAGGCTAACATTCAAATTCAGGAAATCCAGAGAACTCCAGTAAGATAATCCACGAGAATATCAACCCCAAGACACATATTCATCAGATTCTCCAAGGTCGAAATGAATGCAAAAAATGTTAAGGACAGCGAGAGAAAGCCCAGGTCACCTATAAATAGAAGCCCATCAGACTAACAGCAGACCTCTCAGCAGAAACCCTACAAGTCATAAGAAATGGTGGGGGAGGGGGGGCATATTTAACATTTTTAAAGGAAAAAAAAAATTAAATCTAGAATTTCATATCTGGTCAAACTAAACTTCAGAAGCAAAGGAGAAATAAAATCTTTTTCAGACAATCAAGTGTTGAGGGAATTCATCAATACCAGGCCTGCCTTGCAAAACCTCCTGAAGGAAGCACTAAATATGTTTTAAAAAAAGTTACCAGCCACTACAAAAACACACTGAAGTATACAGACCAGGGACACTATGAAGCACCTACACAAGGAGGTCTGTAAAATAACCACCTAGCATCATGATGACAGGATCAAATTCACATATAACAATATTAACCGTAAAGGTGAATGGGCTAAATGTCCCAATTAAAAGACACAGAATGGAAAGCTAGCTGGGTAAAGCATCAAGATCTATAGGCATGCTGTATTCAAGAGACCTATCTCACATGTAAAGACACACATAGACTCAAAATAAAAGGAAGGAGAAAAGTTTACCAAGAAATGGAAAGCAGAAAAAAAGCAGGAGTTGCAAACCTAGTTTCCGACAAAACAGACATCAAACCAACAAAGATTTAAAAAGACAAAGAAGGGCATTACATAATGATAAAGGGGGTCAATTCAACGAGAAGATCTAACTATCCTAAATATATATGAATCCAATACAGGAGCATCCAGATTCATAAAACAAATTCTTAGAGATCTACAAAGAGACTTAGACTCCCACACAATAATAGTGGGAGACTTTAACACCCCACTGTCCATATTAGATCATTGAGACTGAAAATTAATAAAGATATTCAGGACTTGAAATCAACTCTGGATCAAGTGTACCTGATAGATTTCTACAGACCTCTCAACCCAACAGAATATACATTCTTTTCGACACCACATGGCACTTACTCTAAAATTGATCACATAGTTGGAAGTAAATCATTCCTCAGCAAATGCAAAAGAACTGAAGTCATAACAGTCTCTCAGACCATAGCACTATCAAATTAGAACTCAAGATTAAGAAACTCACTCAAAACCATACAACAACATGGAAATTGAACAATCTGCTCCTGAATGACTCCTGGGTAAATAATGAAATTGAGGCAGAAATCAAGAAGTTCTTTGAAACGAATGAGAACAAAGGGACAACATACCAGAATCTCTGGGATGCAGCTAAAGCAGTGTTAACAGGGAAATTTATAGCACTAAATACCCACATAAAAAAGCTAGAAAACCTCAAACTGACCCCTTAACATCACAACTGCAAGAACTAGAGAACCAAGAGCAATGAAACTCCAAAGCTAGCAGAAGAAAGGAAATAAGCAAGGTCAGAGCAGAACTGAAGGAGATAGAGACACAAAAAAATCCTTCCAAAAAATCAATGAATCCAGGAGCTGGATTTTGGAAAATACTAACAAATAGACCACTAGCTAGACTAACAATAAGGAAAAAAAGGAAGAATCAAATAGACACGACAATAAAAAAATGATAAAGGGGATATCAGTACTGACTCCACAGAAATACAAACAACCATCAGAGATTACTATAAACACCTCTATGCAAATAAACTAGAAAATCTAGAAGAAGTGGATAAATTCCTGGACACATACACCCTCCCAAGACTAAACCAGGAAGAAGTTAGATCCCTGAATAGACCAATAACAAGTTCTGAAATTAAAGCAGTAATAAATAGCTTACCAATCCAAAGAAAGCCCAGGACCAGATGGATTTACACCTGAATTCTACCAGTCATACAAAGAGAAGCTTATACCCTTCCTTCTGAAACTATTCCAAACAATTAAAAAGGAGGGACTTCTCTCTAACTCATTCTATGAGGCCAGCATCACCCTGACACCAAAATCTAGCAGAGTCACAACAAGAACAAAAAGGAAACTTTAGGCCAATATCCCTTAATACTTAGGTGATGGGTTGATAGGTGCAGCAAACCACCATGGCACACATTTACCTACGTAACAAACTTGCACATCCTGCACATGTACCCCGGAACTTATAATAAAAATTTAAAAAAAAAACATATTACAAGCATTTTTATTGTATGGCATACAGCAGAATATTCAAATATATTGTATAGCCTAATATTTGGGTCAAAAGTTTACATGATAAAGGATTCTGTGATAACATAACTTTAATAAATACTACATACTATCTTTTTAGAAATTTGCAGTGCATATGTGCATATTAAAAGTGAAGAGAAAGTTTATAATAAAAACTAAACAAAATGAAAATCTGAAGTTGGTATTTTGAAGTAACTGGCAGTAAATTTGAAGTTAGTACTTTCTCAAACTAAGTTGACCAGAGAATCTCTTTCTAACATAATTCTTATCAATATCTATTGAAATCAGTGGTTTGTTGAGCATAATTTTCATCAATAGCACTGAGAAAAGATGGTGTATCTGTGGAAAGCTAATTGACTTATACAATTATAAAAATATGTAATTTTGCTTTTATTAGCCCCAAACTCTTACCAGAAAAACATGGAGACATTAGTAATTAATCATTAAATCTCAGCTACAATGGAAAGTAATATTGCTTAAAAGAGCGCCTTTCAAATTTGATTTTTAGTTCAGATCAAATCTTATCGAGTAGACTTGTAAAATCTTTGATCTTTTTATTTTGCTCCAGATTCTTATCTATTAACACATTTATAACATAAAGTTGAGGTGACAAAAATTAGTGTCTATGTAAGCTCCATTAAAGACCATAAATAATTATAGGATTCATTCAAAAGAGAGGTCCCTTGGATTAGGGTGAATCTATCACATTATTAGATAACTATAGTTTCTTTCTTTTTTCAAGGATTAAAATATAGTCATCAAATACTCATTACTTAATAGATATAATGTAACTATCAAATAATGATATTTTTTGAAGATTTTTATGTGTTTGACAGCAAAAGACATTTAAATATCCAGCTTTTTAAAAGGGGACATACATGTCATTGGCTTCTAATTTCACTGTACCTTGAGCACTGATGCATAACTGGACTATGGATTCGTAGACTTGCTTAAGTTATAAGAATTTATAGAGTTATTAAAATCTGCAATTCTCAGTTAATGTGCCAATTATTCATTAAAGATGCATTTAACATTTAATTTTATTCTTCTTGATGACAGGTATTTTTACTCTCTGATCTTCAAACTTCTATCAGAAATCTCTTCAAAGTACATTCCTAATCATATTACCCCCTCACAAATCTCTTGTTATTTTGATGCCAATAATATTGTATTCTCCAAATACATCTGTAAGTTTCCCACCCATTGTAATAAAGACCTAGTTTAAATGTTTCTTCATTAATAAGGCAGGTCTTAATCCCACCCCACTAATATTAATCTTTTATTTCTCTGAGTTTTTATTTCTACTGAAATGGTAACAACAATATCACTAGTTCTTATGTGCAATAAATAAGTTAATGTGTGTGAAGTATCAAGCATGGAGCTTGGCAGATATTAAAGTCCAATAAATTGTAGCTATTAATATGTCTTATCATTATAGCACAAAATCTGCTTTGTGTTAGAGTTATTTATGAACAAATACGTCTCTTCCTATTAGCATATAAACCCACTAAGGACAGATTTTACCATGTAAATCCATCCTAGTATCTCCCAAGGTGTTGACGATTTCTCTGGTATACATTCCTTATTTGTTTTACTTTTAATCCATAGTTAATCAATGCAAAAAATGAACTTATATGAATTCAAATGTAATATCTCTGTCTTGAAGGGAGCAGAATCAATACATTTTAAAATTCACAAACATACCAAATATGTACTATGTGTTTATCATATTGTATGTTCCATGGCAATATTAGAATAGGATTAGCTGTGACAAAGTTATTTTTTGAAATATTTACCTATATGTGCGTGTGTCTGTGCACATCTACCTGCAATAACTTTATCTCCCAAATTGTTGGTCACTACTGAAGCTAGTCTTTGGTTGTCACTGTTCAATGGAAGGGAGGCCACAGCAGACATTTCACTAAAACTCCTTGGCTTGGCAAGAGGAGGCAGAGGCTGAGTAAGAAAAGATATATACATATTAGATGCTGGAGTGAGTTTCTTAAAAGGATCTTGAATTATGCCTCACTTAAAGCACATTCAAGTTTTGAGGAAGGTGAGGGGAATAGAACTTCCAAATAGAATACAATTTACAAAGAGTAGAAATCTATGCTTTGTTTGTCATATGACTTAGCGATCTTCAAGACTCCAGCCTTTACTACACTTCAGCATCATGTAACAGCAGACAAATTAGGCAAAAATGTCAAGTTTTACCAGAAAGATCAGTTTGCTCTGAGACAGTTTGTAAAGCTTTTTGTGGATGCAGTGTGACAGAAGAGAAAAGCAAGATTTTTCTCTGCTCCCAGGAAAGGCATAAAAGTAAGCATAAAAAAAAGAGAGAGAGAGATTGTAAACAAGCAAGAAAGTTAGGTGGTAGTCCAAGGATCTCATTGTTGAAATAATGTCATGTTGTAGTAGAAAACAGCATTAATCTTACAACTAGGATTTCAGAGATAGCATGACTATCTTAGGTAATATCAGGGTGAAAAATGATTACAGCTGAGAGTAATACAGAACAATATTTATTGTAAAGGATATATGAGATGGACACATGACAATCTAGAATCAGATAACTCCTCCCTCGACACATCTTTGACTATAAATGAGTCTGTCATCTACACCTGTAATTAAATACCATCTCAGAAAATAAAAGGAGATGGAACGTAAAACCTTTCCTAATGTAGAAAATTACAAATTGAATTTAAAAAATTACTGAGTTGCTGGGCACCGTGGCTCACGTCTGTAATCCCAGCACTTTGGGAGGCCGAGTCAGATGGATCACCTGAAGTCAGGAGTTTGAGACCAGCCTGGTCAACATGATGAAACTCCACCTCTACTAAAAATACAAAAATTAGCTGGGCATGGTGGTGGGCACCTGCAATCCCAGCTACTCGGGAGGCTGAGGTAGGAGAATTGCTTGAACCTAGGAAGCGAGGTTGCAGTGAGCTGAGATCGTACCATTTCACTCCAGCCTGGGTGACAAGAGTGAAACTCCACCTCAAAAAAAAAAAATTACTGAGTTAATAGTTCTACAGAAATGACTAGGTTCAGTTATGTTCTACCAGACTGAAGAGACTCAATAAAAAGATCTCTATAAGTTATAGAAACAAAAAGAATATTTGTCCATCTGATTCATGCACTGTAAAGTTTGTACTTGGAACGTACTCAATATGCCTTGAAGAGTGTCATTCAAAACGCCAGATGACTTTTCTATCCCTTGTAAGTTTGGAGAAATGTATAATATTAAAGACACCAGTTTAAAATGCAGTACAAAATGAGAGATGTAGGTCTGTAGCAGGATGAGCCACAGACAAAACCCCTCAGACACCGAGTTAAAGAAGGAAGGGCTTTATTCGGCCGGGAGCATTGGCAAGACTCATGTCTCAAAAACTGAGTTCCCTGAGTGAGCAATTCCTGTCCCTCTTAAGGGCTTACAACTCTAAGGGTGTCCACGTGAGAGGGTTGTGATCGATTGAGCAAGCAGGGGGTATGTGACTGGGGGCTGCATGCACCAGTAATTAGAACCGAACAGAACAGGACAAGGATTTTCACTGTGCTTTTCTGGACAATGTCTGTAATCTGTAGATAACATAACTGATTAAGTCAGAGGTTGATCTTTAACTACCAGGCCCAGGGTGTGGCGCTGGGCTGTCTGCCTGTTGATTTCATTTCTGCCTTCTAGTTTTTACTTCTTCTTTCTTTGGAGGCAGAAATTGGACATAAGACAATATGAGGGGTGGTCTCCTCCCTTAGGTCTATATTATTTCCAATGTGCAACATTATTTTAAATAATGGAATGTATCTTATGCAGAATCCTGATATATAAATAAAATTGACTGGGTGATCCTATCTTTCAGTTATATTTTTCTAGAGTGGTATGCAACGTGAATTTAATATGTGTATCAGTCCATTCCCACACTGCTATAAAGAATGACCTGAGACCAGGTAGCTTACAAAGAAAAGAGTTTTAATTGACTCATAGTTCTGCAGGCTGTACAAGAAGCATGGCTGGGAGGTCTCAGGAAACTCACAATCATGGTGGAGGGCAAAGGGGAAGAGAATACATCTTCACATGCTGGAGCAGGAGAGAGAATGAAGGGGGAAGTGCTACACACTTTTAAACAACCAGATCTTGTGAGAACTCACTCTCTAGAATTCAGACTCATGTTATCTCTGAATTCCTAGTTGTAAGATTCATGACGAGAACAGTAAGGAGGAAATCTGCCCCCATGATCCAATCACCTCCCACCAGGTCCCTACTCCAACACTCGGGATTAGAATTCAATACCAGATTTGGGTGGTAATACAGAGCCAAACCATATCAGTATACTCAAGAGAAAACCCAGCTATACAGAAATGGGCTAAAGTGAACATAGTAGGGACACAAAATAAATATAGCATATTAAAAATAATGACACATTGGTGAAAAATATCTATAATGAAAATTAAAATGTCAGAAAAGATGAATGAGTTATAAATGAATCCGAGATTTCACATTTAGCTATAAAGAAAATCCATTCTGTTGTAGAAGGAAGAAATCATGATACTCAGGCAGATCATTAGTCCTGTTATAGTCATAGAATCAGAATTTTAGAAACAGGAAATACTTTATTGATCAGTTTGTTCATTCTAATTATTTTAGAGATTATAAATCAACATTTAATAATTTGAGATGTACATTTCAGATATTTCTGTATGCCAAGCAGTCAAAATAACAGCATACCCTGCCCTCATAGAGCTTACACTACATTAAAAGAAAAACAATGAACTAACAAACTAATTTGCTATATAAATGTTAGAAAGTGATAAGTGCTAAAAGACAAAGCCAGAACTGCTGGATTGGAAGTAAGTGGAGGGTAACCTTTTAAATAGGATGGAAAAATAAGGGCCCCTCAAATTAGTTACATTCAAGTAAAACCTAAAGAATGTGAGGGAGCAAGCCATAGATAAAAGGGAACCATAGAAACAAGTCTCTGAGATGGGAATATTCCCCAATTCTTACAAAAATAAAAGGTTAAGTTACATGTTCAAAAACCCAATTTTAGTTAGAGACAGAGACAACTCAATAATTCAGTCTCTAGATTCCCAGCGTAGTTTTTTCCACACTACCTAATGAACTTTAGTTGTTGGTAGAATATCACTATGCAATTGCCCTAAAAGCAGTTAGAGGACCAGCCCTAGATATGTACATTTATAAACTGTTAAAGTAAATAAATGAAGGAACTAACAGAAAGGGCAAACTCTTCTTGACAGACAAATGCCTTTTTAGTCTTGCTAACACCTACAATTTTCATCTGTAGGAATTGGCGAAAGATTTCAGTTTGAATAATGTCCATTCAATTCTGAAATGTGACTCTCAGATTTTTTATTTATTTTTGCAGCCCCAGGATGACAGAGTGATTTGTCATAGACATAAATATCACTTCTTGTCTTTGCTAAAATAAAGAAATCCACAAGAAGAGCATGGTAATATAATATAATCATTAATTCTGCGTATTTTTAATTTTTTTCTTTATGTTAAAATATGATATCATTTTGACAATATAAGGGTATTAAGACATCATATAGTCACTTACTGGCTAAAATAAAAAAGATAAAAAATAACAAATGTTGACCAGGATATGAAACAACCAGAACTCTTACATACTTCTGGTGACAGTCTAAATTGACACATGTAATTTTTATGGTTGGCAGTATTAAAGATGAATATATGCATATCCTGTGATGCAAAATTTGCTCCCCTCTATACTTAACAATTTGCATATATTCACCTAAAGAAATGTACAAAATGTTCATGGAAGCACTATTCATAGTGGCTCTAATTGGAAATTACCTAGGTGCCTATCAAGAGTGAACGGAATAGTAAATCGTCATATTTGTACAATGGAAAACCATACAGCAATAGAAAGAAAGAAAAAAAAAACACAGTACAACATGCACCAATGCAGATAAACCTAATTTCACTTACACCACAAAAATGTCCTTCTGAGCCCTCCAAACTCTTTCAAACTTTGCCCACACTCAGTTCCAAAGCCACTTCCACATCTTCACGGGTCTTTATGTCAATACTCACTCAGGGTCCAATTTTCTGTGTTAGTCCGTTTTTGAATTGCTATAAGGAAATATCTGAGGCTGGGTAATTTACAAAGAGATTTTTTTTTTTTTTTGGCTTGCCATTCTCTAGGTTGTACAGAAAGCATGGCACCAGCATTTTCTCTTAGTGAGGGCTCAAGAAACTTTCACTCATGGTGGAAGAAGGTGAAAGGGAAGCAGGTACATCAAACGGTGAAAGTGGGAGCAAAAGAGAGAGGGGAGCAAGAGTGAGAGGAGGAAAGTGCCACACTCATTTTAAACAACCAGCTCTCACATGAACTACCAGAAGGAGAACGCATTACCATGGGGATGGTGCCAAGACATTCATAGGGGATCTACTGTCAAGACCCAAACACTTCCCACTAAACCCACCTCCAATATTGGAGGTCACATGTGAACATGAAATTTGGAGAGGACAAAACTTGCAAATCATGTCATTCAAAATAGCTAAGATACGAAAACAACCTAAGCATCTTTCTACAGATAAATGAAATGTTTATATATATATGTGTGTGTGTGTGTATATATGTATATACATATACATATATGTATATACATATATACACACACATATATATAAAATTAGCTGTTGTTACTCAGCCATAAAAATAAGAAAACTACGCCATTTGTGACAATATAAGTGAAACTGGAGTATTTTATGTTAAGTGAAATAAGCCACATACAGAAAGACAAACAAAGCATGATCTCACTTATACATGGAACCTAATAAAGTCAAACTTTGCTGGGCGTGGTGGTTCAGGCCTGTAATCCCAGAACTTTGGGAGGCCCAGGTGGGCAGATCACTTGAGGTCGGGAGTTAGAGACCAGCCTGGCCAACATGGTGAAACCCCATCTCTATGAAAAATACAAAAATTAGTTGGGCGTGGTGGCACAGGCCTGTAATCCCAGCTACTTGGGAGGCTGAGGCAGTAGAATCACTTGAACCTGGGAGGCGGAGGTAGCAGTGAGCCAAGATTGCGCCACTGCACTCAAGCCTGGGCTACAGAGTGAGACTCTGTCTCAAAACAATAAATAAATAAAGTCAATCTCATATAAACAGAGTAGAGGGGTGCTTGCCAAGTGTCAGAGGTAGGTAAATTGGTAGATGTTGTTAAATTATATGTATTTTCTATTATAAGTTTTGGAAATCTAATGTACAGCATGGTAACTATATTTAACAATAATGTATTGTATACTTGAAATTTGCTAACAGAGTAGATCTCAAGTGTCCTCACCACAAAAAAGAAAAAAAGGTAACTGTGAGGTGGTGACTATATTAACTTGAATTGATTTTGATAATCATTTCACCATGTGTATGTGTACTGAAACAACATATTGTATGTCATAAATATATATGTGTGCAGATCACTTTTTCTGTCATCAAACTTATAAAGTATAAAATTATTATAACTATAAAACTATGTTATTGAATACAAAAAGTAAAAATATGTAATTTGTGATATTAACACAAAGTGGGGGAGATGTAAAATGGCAGAGTTTCTGTACATTGATGTAGTTACATAGTTATCAGATTAAAATAAATTGTCATAAGTATAAAATGCTTTTTATATGTTTTTTATAAGTTCCTGGAAACCTCAAAGAAAATACTCACAGATGGCATAGAACAGAAAATGAGAAAATACTGGAAAGATGTCACTACAAAATATCAACAAAACACAAAGGAAGGCAGCAAGAGAATAAAAGGGGAAGAAAATAGCTACATCAAGAAAGTAAACAGTACCAAAATGAGTGCGGCAAGTCCTTCCCTATCAATAATTTCTTTACATGTAAATGTATTAAACTCTCCAATCAAAAGAGGTACAGTGGTTGATAGGAAAAGAATAAAACAATATCAAACTATATGCTGTCTATAAGACACTCACTTTAGATTGAAGGACACACATAGACTGAAAGTAAAAGGGAAAAAGTTGTTGCATGCAAATGGCATCAAAAGAGAGTATAGGTTGCCATACTTACACAAAAAGTACTTTAAGTGAAAACTCTTACAAGAACATAATGATAAATGGGTCATTTATCTGAGAATATATAACAATTATAAATACATATATGCATTTAACATAAGAGAACCCAAATATATAAACATTGACATAATTAAGTGAAGACATAGTAAAACAATAATAGAATATTTCAAATCCAAAATTAAATAATGAAAATAAACAGTTTAATGAGGAAATAAAGGATTGAAAAATACTAACAGGTCAAAAGACATATTACATTGAACAGCAACAGAATACACATTCATCTCAACAGCAAATGAAACATCTTCCAGGATAGGTCACATGGTAGGTCACAAAGCAAATCTTAACAAATTAAGAAAATTGAAATCCTAACAAGTACCTTTTCCAAACACAACGAAATGAAACTAGAAAGCAATAGTTGAAACTTGGAAAATTCACAAATATATTGAAATTAATCAACACAGTTTTGAACAACAAATGTACAAAATGAAATTACAAAAATAATTAGAAAACATCTTCAGACTAATGAAAACAAAAAAAAATACAACATACCAAAAGTTATGGAATGCAGCAAAAGCAGTACTATGAGGGACACTAACGGCAGTAACTACAACCATTGAATAAGAAGAAGGATCTCAGATAAACAACCTAACTCTGCACCTCAAGAAAGCAGGGGGGAAGGAAAGATGGTCAACTAGACACAGACAAGTGAAGAGCTCCCATGGAGAGACTGAGGCAACGGGTATCCTTTCAACAGATCTTCAGAGGGAAGGCACTGAAAGTGGACAGAGGAAAGACACAGGAGCTGGGATTAAGGGGGAGAAAGTTGGAAACCCTGCATGGGCTGCCACACACTGGGATTCATTTTTGCACCACAACCACTTCAGGAGAAAGGGTGAGTTGAACTGGCAAGGAGCAACCCACTCTCACCACAGGCCTCTGGAAGTCTGCGAAGAAGACCCATCGTCCAGAACGGACACTTGAGGTGGCAGAGGTGGCAGGGAGAACTGCTTAGAGAATTGGTGGAACAATAAGACCACTGATGTAGAGCACAGAGGCTTTGGTGCAGGGGTGTCTGTAGTTGAGCATGGCCAGCGATAACCATCCCTATAGGCTTGACTTGCTCCCATAGGGGACTTTAGCCCTAGGGGAACTGTCGGACCCAATCTCTGCTGAGCGGTCTTGCTCATCCAATGGGCCTGGTCCAACCTGAGCACTCCTTGGTCTTCCCAGAGCCCCAGCCTGGCCACACCTGCTTACAGGTCAGTCTTGAGAGCCCTGGGGGCCCACACCATAGCTTCTGTGCTGGCGCACTACGGCTTACCAGCATAGAGCTCCAGCAAGGCAGCCCCTAGGGCTGTGCACCACCCCAGATGTACCTTCCCCATACTGCAGCTGGTGCGTGTTTGCAAGAGTGGGTTTTGTTTACCCGTCCCACCAGCACACATGAGTGTAGTCTCCTCCCTCTGTCCCTGGGGACCACCATTGCAGTTGGAGTCTTGGCAGGCACAAAACCAGCAAGCCCTACCTCCACCAGCATCCAGCCCTTGCGTTAATACTTTGAAGAGAACAGAGGATCCTCTCACACCCTGAGGGATCACTCCTGTGTGTGATCAGCTTCCTTGCTTGTGCCACTGCTGTGAATGTCTGCAGTGATGCACCCACCCCTATATCCACTAGCATTCTGCTGAAGCTGCTGCACCTTAACACTGCCAGCGCAGTGGACTCCAAACCTCAAGGAGTCAGAGAACAAAGTCGGGGCTCAATACAAGTCCCCCAGAGTTAGAGCACACAGCCCAGGAGTTGAGAACTGAGTGTTTGCCTTCTAACATTTCCCAGAAACAAAGCCAGTTGGCTCAATCAACCTTATGCCACAATCACACACTCAAGATAATCAAATAGGAGAAAATAAAAGAAAAACCCATCCAAAGGTCAGCGGTCTCAAAGACTGCAGTCAGATAAGCCCACAAAGATGAGAAACAATCAGCACAAGAATGCTGAAAATTCAAAAAGCCATCTTTGACAAACCCACAACCAACATCAAAGCGAATGGGAAAAAGCTGGAAGAACTCCCCTTGAAAACCAGCACAAGACAAAGATTCCCTCTCTCACTACTTGTATTCAACATAGTATTGGAAGTGCTCACCAGGGCAATCAGACAAGAGCAAGAAATAGGGGATATCCAAATAGGAAGAGAGGAAGTCAAACTATCCCTGTTTGCAGGCAAAATGATCCTACATCAAGAAAACCCCATAGTCTCAGTCAAAAAGCTTCTTAAGCTAACAAACAACTTCAGCAAAGTCTTAAGATACAAAAATCAATGTGCAAACATCACTAGCATTTTTATACACAAACACCAGTCAAGCTAAGAGCCCAATCAAGAATGTACAACCCTTCACAATGGACACAAAATGAATAGAATACTTAGGAATACAGCTAGATCTCTACAAGGACAACTACAGACCAGTGTGGAAGGAAATCAGAGATGACACAAACAAATGAAAAAAATTCCATGCTCATTGATAGAAAGAATCAATATTGTTCAAATGGCCATACTTTTCAAAGCAATTTATAGATTCAATGCTATTCCTATTAAACTACCATTGACATTCTTCACAGAACTAGAAAAACTATTTAAAAATTCATATGGAACCAACAAAGAGCCAAAATAGCCAAGGCAATCCTATGCAAAAGGAACAAACCTGGAGGCATCACCCTACCTGACTTCAATCTATACCACAGGGCTACAGTAACCAAAACAACATGACACTGGTACAAAAACAGGCACAGAGACCAATGGAACAGGACAGAGAACTCAGAAATAAGACTGCATACCTACAACTATCTGACCTTTGACAAATCTGACAAAAACAAGCAATGGGGAAATGATTCCCTTTTCAATAAATAGTGCTAAGATAACTGGCTAACCATAAGGACAAGATTTAAATTGGACCCCTTCCTTATACCAGATACAAAAAATAACTCAAGATAGATTAAAGACGTAAATATAAAACTCAAAACTATAAAAATCTTGGAAGTAAACCTAGCAATATCATTCAGGAAGTAGTCACAGGCAAATGTTTCATGACAAAGATGCCAAAAGCAATTAGAACAAAAGCAAAAATTGAGAAATGGGATCTAATTAAACAAAAGAGCTTATGCACAGCAAACAACACTATCAACAGCACAAACAGATAACTTACAAAATGGGAAAAAACATTTAGACAAAAGTCTAAAATCCAGCATCTATAAGGAACTGAAACAAATTTATTAAAAAAACTAACAACCTCTTTAAAAAGTGGGCAAAGGATATGAATAGACACTTTTCAAAAGAAGACATATATGTGACCAACAATCACATAAAAAAAGCTCTACATCACTGATCATTAGAGAAATGCAAATCAGAGCCACAATGTGACACCATCTCACACCAGTCTGAATGGTCATTATTATAAAGTCAGAAAATAACAGGTGCTGGCATTAGACAGATTGTCAAGGCTGAAAACTGGCAAAGATATTCCTGAAGTTAAACTCAACACTTGACCAACTGGATCCAATAGATATCTTTAGGATACTACACCCAACATACACAGAATATACACTCTTCTTATCTACTCATGGCATCTATCCTAAGACCAACCAAATGCTTGGCTATAAAGCAAGTCTCAACACATTTCAAAAAAAAATCACAATAAGCACACTCTCACACCACAGTGCAATAAAAAATAGAAAGCAATTCCAAGAGGATATCTCAAAATCATACAATCACATGGAAGTGAAATAACTTTTTCTTCAATGACTTTTGGGTAAAGAACAAAATTAAGGCAGAAATCAAAAACTAGTTTGAAATTAATAAAAAAGAGACATGATATAACAGGATCCTTGAGAAACAGCTAAATCAGTATTACAAGAAAAGCTTACAGTACTATATTCATCCATTTTCACACTGCTACCAAGACACACCTGAGACTGGGTAATTTATAAAGAGAGGTTTAACTGACTCACACTTCCACATGGTTGGGGAGGCCAAACTTACAATCGTGGCAGAAGGGGAAGAGGCACGTCTTACATGGCGGCAGGCAAGACAGAACGAGTGTGTGTGAGTGCAGAAAAATACTACCATTTATAAAACTATCATATCTGAGTATTTACTCACTATCACAAGAACAGCATAGGGAAAACTGACCCCATAATCAAATCACTTCCCACCACATCTCTCCCTCAACACCTGGGGTTTACAATTCAAGATGAGACTTGGGTGAGGACACAGCCAAACCATATCAAGCACTAAACACCTACATCAAGAAGATAGAAGGATCTCAAATTAAGAACCTAATGTCACACCCAGAGGAACTAGAAAAATAAGAGTAAACCAAAATCTAGCAGAAGAAAATAAACAACCAAAATTCAGTTCTTCGAGAAGAACTGAAAATTGAGACATTAAAATACAAAAAATCAATAATACCAAAATCTGTTTTCTGAAAGAATAAATAAGAATAGACCACTAGCTTGAATAACAAAGGGAAAAAAGAAGATCCAAATAAGCACATCAGAAACAACAAAGCTACAATATAATTAACTCCATAGCAAAAAAAAAAAAAAAAAAAAAATCCTCAGGGACAATTATCAACTCTTATAAGCACACAAACTGCAAAAACTAAAAGAAAATAAATGGGTAAACTCCTGGAAACACCTAACATCCCATTATTGAGCCAGAAAGTAACTGAACCACTGAACCAACCAATAACAAGTTCTAAAATTGAATCACTAATAAAAAAAACCTACCATCCAGAAAAAAGCTATGGGCATGATGAAGCCACAGCCAAATTCTACCAGACATGCAAAGACCTAGTACCAAAAATCCATAGGACAATCTTTCTTCATTTTTAACCTTTTAAGCTATGTACTCATTTCTGTAACTGTAATTAATCATGAAGAGATAAATATTCGAATGGGATACAGCAAACTGAACGCAATATTTTTTGACTTCTGTATAAACATAAATGTGAAAGTATGCCTAGTATGTACTTAAATACCATTTATAATCCCACAGATAACCTCTTTACATTCTTTTAAACACAGACTTTCATTCTCTGTAAAAGATTCTCTATAAACCCCACAGAGATTGTTAGTTGAGTAAAATGGACTGAATTTTATCAGAAACTATTAAGATCTTTTCTTGTTAATAAGCAAAGAAGCAACTGAAAATGGCTCTCCACCAGTAAAGAAGTGAAGTTCCACTTCCTCTCTATTATACAAACAACATGTTAACAACCATTTTCTATAAAAGAGCAAACTATATTTTTAAAACAATGGCCTGGAAACTTTGGAAGGAACACCGTGGGAAGCCACTAAGGCTACCATTAGCAGTGAGATAACAGCCTACTAGCATCCCAAAGCAACAAAAAGCAGCCCAGCATGTAACTTATGGTCCAATTTGATCATGGAGATGGGAAAGCAATGCATTTCTGAACCAGACCCCATAAAATGAAGCATTTTATGTTAATATCATATTAATTCTACAAGAAGTTTGTGCTTCTCCAAAATGTGGCTTTTTGGGTTAATGATAGTCAACACTTATCAAATACTATAGCATGAATCTAGAGAGTCATTTATCTCAGATCATGGATTTGTTAATAAATTCAGATGACTTGAGATTAGTCCCCAGAAGCTATAAGGATGTACTTCATCCAAGAACTCACCCAGAAGTAAATAAAATTAGATACTATAAGTGTCAATTTTAGATAGAAATGTCACTCAAGATAATATTAGCAACAAGAAACAAGTCCCTTAAAATTGAAATGAATCTAGGCTCAGAAAATTTTCTCTCCTAAATGTAACTTTCAAGGGGATTTCTTCCATAATTGGTGGTTTTGTCTAATGTTTTAGTCAGGAAACTAAATCAAAATTTATTCAAACTCTTTTCTCACAGAGTTTGGTCCCTTTGAACTGATATTTTATAATTTAGAAAAAATATTTTAAAGTCACTACAAAGTTTAAATTTTCTCATCTCTACAATGTAAATCTAGATCTTTTTCTAATACAGAAAACTCCCATTTATTAAATGATAGGTAGGGATCAGAATACTCAAGGCCTTACAATTTTGGAGTTTATCCTAAGGATGATATGTTTGAAAATTATAACAAACAATATTTACTGAACACTCAATTACATACCAAGTATTATAACAAGTTCCATGGACTGCCTTATTTACAAAAACCTTATGAGACAGGTACTATTTTACAGATGGAGAAAGAAATATTCATTAAGAAGTAATTTGAAGAAGCTCATATAATCAGTGAATACCCAAGTGGGGTTTCAACTTTGGCTAATAGAAACCACAAAACATAATCTTAACAGCTCTATTAGTCAGATATTTGCTATGCACTTCTCAAATACATATGGCATACTTAGTATAAAAAATGTAAAAAGATCACACTAGATTCTGTTTCTTCATGTCTATTATCTTTTGATTGAATTATAAATTTAAAGCTATTCATATGAAAGTCTTAAAAGATTTTCTTTTAATTAAAAAATGATTGTAGATTTATAAGCAAGAATAAATTGATAAGAAAAGTGCAGTTTATTTAAGTTTATTGTTGTTTTCTCTAAACAGATAAAGCACTGTATAGGAGGGGGATTCACAATGTCTAAATAGAGGTGACCGGGACTTGCCTCCTCCGACAAAGAACAACTAACGGTGAGCTAATCGCACTATTTTATAGAGCTTCTAAGAGAGAACACTGGAATTCCCCAGTGAAGTGACAGGGAAACTCTGAGGCACAGAACAAGAGGGAAGCAAAGCAGCCAGCCCCGCTGGAATTGGCTTGTAGCCAGGAGGAACTCTCTATTGCTGGGAAAAGGTAAGCAAGATGTCTCCAGCCATCAAAATTCGCACTGTGGATTCTTAGAATTGTAGCCACAGGAGAGCACCTGCAGGCCCTAAGGTTAGTATGCAGAGGTGCGTGGAATCCACGTGATGGTGTTGTTCCAGAGAGAAAGCTCACACTGAGTCCCACACAGCCCCTGAGACCCAAGTACCTGCAGCACAGTGCCATTTTGAGAGTCCAGCACCCCAGACTGCATCCTGCCCTAGGGTCCAATAATCCCTGCATTTCTTCATTTCTGAAACCCCACTGACATCTCTCCACATCCACTCAGAGGGTTGCAGCATCATACTGCCAACTGAATCCAGTGGTGTAGGAGGGTCGCCAGCACTCTAGCTCACACAGTGTCTTACACTCTGGGTAGTGGATGGTGCAGTCCATCTGGAAGGCTGCCTCCAGGATAAAGGGAACCAATGTGTATGCTCCCCAGATCCTGAGACTTGTTTGCCTGGGACCATTGCCATTGATAGCAACCCCTCCCCTACCAATGGCAGGACCACCAGGCACCTGCAAATGCCTCCAGGGGAACTGGGAATCAATCTAATACATCCATCACTACTAAAGCCCACTCATGCTGATCAGTGGCCTGAGAATAAATCTGCACCACTGACGACCACTACTGCCACCAGAGACCCAGTAAACCATCTGGAGGCTTAGGGATCAACCTGCCCTGCCTGCCACATCAGGCACTTGTACACATGATCCAGGGACATGAGGACAGATGTGTTCCACCCACCATCACCACCCCCCAGTGCCCACAAACATAATCTGAGGCCTAGAGATAAATCCATCCTGCCATTGGATGCTGGTGCCCTTGCACATTCTCAAGAGCTTGAGGACAGGCATGTACCACTCAACATGACCACCACCCACAAATGTTATCTGGGTTCCTGGGTAGTAGTGCAACCCAGCAACCACCACTGGTAACCAACCACACCTTCTGGGGACCTAAAAATAGGCTCATTCAAGCCACAACAAGTGACTGTATGCACATCCCCGGGGCCAAGTGACAAGTCTACCCAGCCTACTGCCACTCTCCTTTAGGCACCACCTCATGGCCTTGGAATAGTCTGTCTAGCCTGCTGCCGCCACTATTGGTGCTCATGTGCTCTGCTCAGGGACCCAACAGTTGACCTACCACTGCTACTGCCACTGCTGATGCCTGGGCAACACGGTGAAATCCCGTCTCTACTAAAATACAAAAAATTAGCCAGGCATGGTGGCACACATGTGTAATCCCAGCTACTCGGGAGGGTGAGGCAGGAGAATAGCTTGAACCTGGGAGGTGGAAGTTGCAGTGAGCCGAGACTGAACCACTGCACTCCAGCCTGGGTGACAGAGTGAGACTCCAACTCCAAAAAATAATAAAAAACAAAACAAATGCCTAAAAAAAAAAAAAAAAAAGAAATAATGTTATCAAAAAAGCTCAGTAAGCTACAAGACAATACAGAAAAATAATACAAAGACAGCAGAAAAACAATTCAGGATACAAACGAAAAATTCAACAAAGAAATAGACATCTTAAAAAAGAAACACATGGGAACTCTAGAACTAAAAAATTAATGAATATAATAAAAAAAAATACAAACAAGAAAACATATGAGAGAGAGGGGAAGCAAGGTGGCAGAATAGAATGCTCAACTGATAGTCCATGTGAAGACACCAGTTTTACAACTATCTATACAGAAAAGAAAAAAATATATACCTTCATAAGAAACAAAAATCAGGTGAGCCCTCATAGTACTGGTTTTAACTTCATATCACTGGGATAGACACCGAGGATGTAGAAAAAGTAGTCTTGAATCATTGACATGACCACTTTCCTACCCCCCAGCAGGATTGGCATGGTGTGGAGAGCATCTCAGGGTACTGTGGGAGAGAGAGTATAGTAATTGTGAGACATGGAACTCAGAGCTGTGCCGTTAGAGCAGAAAGGAAAACCAGACCAAACTCAGCTGACTCCTGCCCATGGAAGGAGCATTTCTAGCTAAAGGGAACTTGCCATCCCAATGGTCAAAATTTGAGTTCTTACATATCTTGCTCACCACTGAGGGCTAAAGTGCTCTGGGTCTAAAAGTAAACCTCAAAGACAGGAGAGGCCACAAGGACTGTGACTCTGAGGCAAATCCTAGTGATGAACTGGGCCAAGAGACAGTGAACTTGGTTGTTGGGGGCGGGGAGGGGGGGCATTGGGGGTGGCCTGTAACTTACTGAGACACCAGCTGGGGTGGCTAAGGAAGTGCTGACATTACTCCTCCCCTAACCCCAGGATGCACAGCTCACAGCTACAAAAGACACCTCTTCCTTCTATTTGAGAGGAGAGAAAAGACTGGGCAGGACTTTGTCCTGCATTTTGTATACCAGTTCAGTCACAGTATAGGGTACCAGTAAGAGACATGAAGACCCTGTTCCAGGCACTAGCTACTGGAAGAAATTTCTAGATAACATCTAAGATGCAAGGGAACCCATTGACTTGAAGGGAAGAACCCATTCCTGGCAGTATATATCATTTGTTAACTAAAGAGCTCTTGGGCCCTGAATAACCAGCAGTGATACCCAGGTACCATGTTGAGGGCCATGGATGAGCCTCTAAGACATACTGGCTTCAGGTGAGACTCATTGCTCTACCAGCTATGGTGGCTATAGGGCAAAATTCTTTCTTCTTGAAAAAAGCAGAAGGAAAAGTAAAGGGCACTTGGTCTTGCACCTTAGGTACCAGCTCAGCTGCAGGATGGTAGAGCAACAAGTGAGCTCTCAGGGTCCCCAATCCCAGAACAGGGGGCTTAAATGGCATTTATGGACCTGTCCAGGGTCAGATGGGAGCTCAATGCCCTGAAGAGTGACTAACAGGCCAGGCAGCATTCACCAGAAACTGACTTAAGAGCCCTTGGGCCTTAAAAATACATTGGTGTTGGTCTGCAGTACTCTCTGTTGCCTGTGGTGGCAGTGACTATGGAGTGAGGCTCCTCTGCATTTGGAAAAATGTGAAGAGAGTGGAAAGGACTGTGCCTTATGGTTTCAGTGCCAACTCAGCTGGACTATAATAGAACACGAAGTAGATTTCTAAGGATTTGACTGTAGTCCCTGACCACCGAGCAGCACCACTGGACCAACCTGGGACCTCAGGGAATTTGCCACTCTGAAGAAATGGATATAGACCTGGCTGACTTTGATACCTGCTGATTATAAAGCCCGAGTCTTGAGTGAACATTGGCAGTAGCCAGGAAATGGTTACAGTAGGCGTTGGGTGAGACCAAGCACTGTGCTGGCTTCAGGTCTGATCCAGTGCAGCCATAGTGCTGGTGGCCACAGGGGTGCTTGTATCACTTCATCCCCAGCTTTAGGTAGTTCAGATCAGAGAGAGAGAAGCTCCATTTGTTTTGGAAAAAGTAAGGGAAGAGAATATATGTCTCTGCCTGGTAAACCAGAGAATTCTCCTGGATCTTGTCCAAAACCATAAAGACAGTACCTTTACGAGTCTGCAAGAACCACACTGGTACTGGGCATAGGGTACTCCCTAAAGCAGATACAGCTTAGATCACAACACCCAAGTCATTTCAAATATCCAAAAAGATTTCCTAAGAATAATGGCTACAAATAAGCCCTGAAAGTAAAACCTACAATAAATACCTAACCCTTCAATGCCTAGACACAGAAGAATATCTACTATCATCAACATCATCCAGGAATACATGACTTCACAAAATGAACAAAATAAGACACCAGGGACCAGTAATGCAGAAACAGAGATATGAGACTTTTCAGAAAGATAATTCAAAATAGCTGTGTTGAGGAAACTCAAAGACATTTAAGATAACAGAGAGATGGAATTAATAATTCTATCAGATAAATTTAACTAAGATATTGGAGTAGTTACAAATAATCAAGCAGAAATTCTGGAGCTGAAAAATGTCATACAGTGTGCAACTGGCATACTGAAGAATGCATGAGAGTCCATTAATAGCAGTATAGATCAAGCAGAAGAAAGTATTAGTAAGCTGGAAGATGGGCTAATTGAAAATATAGTCAGAGGAGACAAAAGGAAAAGAAATAAAAAGCAATGAAGCACACCTATAGGATCTAGAAAATAGCCTCAAAATAGGAAATCTAAAAGTTATTGGCCTTAAAGAGACAGTAGATAAAAAGACAGCAGTAGAAACTTCATTCAACGGGATAATAAAAGAGAACTTAACAAACCTAAAGAAAGATATAAATATTTAAGTACAAAAAGGTTATAGAACACCAAGCAGATTTAACCCAAAGAAGACTACCTCAAGGCCTTTAATAATCAACCTCCCGGACAGGGGTGGTGGCTCACATATGTAATCCCAGCACTTTGGGAGGCCAAGGCAGGTGGATCACCTGAGGTCGGGAGTTCGAGACCAGCCTGAACAACATGGAGAAACCCTGTCTCTACTAAAAATACAAAATTAGCCTGGCGTGGTGGCACATGCCTGTAATTCGAACTACTCGGGAGGTTGAGGCAGGAGAATTGCTTGAACCCGGGAGGCGGAGGTTGTGTTCAGCTGAGACTGCGCCATTGCACTCCAGCCTGGGTAACAAGAGCAAAACTCTGTTTCCCAAAAAAAAAAAAAAAATCAAACTCCAAAAGATCAAGGATAAAGAAAGTATCCTAAAAGTAGCAAGATAAAATATATATGTATCATACAATGAAGCTCCAATACATCTAGCAGCAGACTTTTCAATGGAAACTTTACAGGCCAGGAGAGAGTGGCATGGCATATTTAATGTGTTAAAGAAAAAAAAAGACTTAGTCTAAAATGGTACATCTGCTGATAACATTGTTCAAACATGAAGGAGAAATAAAGACTTTCCCATACAAACTATAGCTAAGGAATTTCATCAATGCCAGACCTATCCTACAAAAAATGCTAAAGGTAGTATTTCAATCAGAAAAAAGGATGTTAATGAGCAGAGAGAAATTATCTAAAAGTACAAAACAAATTCAATGTCTCTTCAGAATAAAAATTCTCAAAAAACTGCTTATAGAATGAACATGTCAACTTACTAAAAGCTAAATAAAACAGACTCACTACTAGTATTATACTAAATGGGGAAAACCTAAAATTTTTTCCTCTAAGATTGCGAACATACCAAGGATGCCCACTTTCATCACTGTAATTCAACATAGTTAGAAGTCCTGGCTAGTGTAATCAGACAAGAAAAAGAAATAAAGGGCATCCAAATTGAAAAGGAAAAAGTCGAAGTATCCTTGTTTGCAGATGATATGATCTTACATTTAATAAAAACTAAAGATTGCACAAAACACTATTAGAACTGATAAATTCAGTAAAGTTACAGGATCCAAATCAAAATACAAAAATCAGTAGCATTTCTATACGTCAAGAGTGAACAATCTGAAAAAGACATTAAAAGATAATCTCATTTACAATAGCTATACATAAAATTAAATAAAATTAAACACCTAACAATTAACAAAGGAAGTAAAAGACCTCTATAATAAAAACTGTAAAACACTGATGAATAAATTGAAGAGGACATATAAAAATGAGGATATTTCATGTTCATTGATTTCAAGAATTAATACTGTTAAAATGTCCATATTACCAAAAGCAATCTATAGACTAAATGCAATCCCTATCAAAATATCAAGGATATTCTTCACAGAAAAAGAAAAAAAAATCCTAAAATTTATATGAAAGCACAAAAGACACAGAATAGCCAAAGCTATTCTAAGCAAAAAGCAGAAAACTGAAAAATCACATTACCTTACTTCAAATTGTACTATAGAGTTCTAGCAACCAAAACAGGATGTTACTCTCATAAAAACAGACACACAGACCAATGGAGCAAAATAGAAAACCCAGAAACGAATCCACACACCTACAGTGAACTCATTTCTGACAAAGGTTCCAAGAACATACACTGGGTAAAACACAATCTATTCAATCAATGCTGCTGCAAAATTAGATATCCATGTGCAAAGGAATGAAACTAGATCCCATTTGCTATATATAAAATCATACCAAAAGGGATTAGAGATTTAAATCTAAGATTTCAAACTATGAAACTTCTAGAAGAAAGCTTTGAGGAAAATCTCCAGGACGTTGGTCTAGTCAATTTTTTTTTTTTTTTAGAAATACCCTACAAGTACAGGCAAGGAAAGTAAAAATGACAAATGGGATCACATCAAGTTAAAAAGCTTCTGCACACAAATAAAAAATCAACAAAGTGAAGAGACATTCCAGAGAATGAGAGAGAATGTTTGCAAATTTACTATCTGACAAGGGATTATTAACCAGAATATGTAATAAGTTCAAACAACTCTACTGAAAAAAAATCAAATAATCTGATCAAAACATGGGCAAAATATTTGAATAGATACTTCTCGAAGACATATAAATGGCAAATGGGCATATGAAAAGGTGCTCAACATCATAAATCATCAGAGAAATGCAAATCAAAACTAAAATGAGATATCATCTCACCCCAGTTAAAATGGCTTATATCCAAAGACAGGCAGTAACAAATGATAGTGAGGATGTGGAGAAAAGGGAGCCCCTGTCTAGTGTTGACAGGAATGTACATAAGTAAAATCACTATGGAGAACAGTTTGGAGGTTCCTCCAAAAACTAAAAATTGAGATAACAATACGATTGAGCAGTCCCACTGCTGGGTATATATTCAAAAGAAAGAAAATCACTATATTACAGAGATATTTGCCCTCCCATGTTTATTGCAGCACTGTTCACAATATCTAATATTTGGAATCAACCTAAATGTCCATCAACAGATGAGAGGATAAAGAAAATATGGTACATACACACAATGGAGTACTATTCAATGATAAAAAGAATGATATCCTGTCATTTGCAATAACATGGATTGAACTGGAGATCATTATGTTAAGTGAAATAAGCCAGGCACATAAAGAGAAACATCTAATGTTCTCACTTGTTTGTGGAATCTAAAAATCAAAACAATTGAACTCTACATAGAGAGTAGAAGAATGATTATAAGAGGCTGGAAAGGGTAGTGGGGGGTTGAGGGGGAGGTGGGGAAAGTTAATTGGTACAAAAAATAGAAAAAATTGATAAGACCTCCTATTTGCTAGCACAGCAGAGTGACTATAGTCAATAATAACTTCATTGTACATTTAAAATAACTTAATTGTACATTTTAAAATAATAAAATGTTACTGGATTTATATAACAGAAAGAATAAATGCTTGAGTGGATGGATACTCCATTCTTTATGGTGTGATTATTTTATGTTTCACGCCTGTATCAAAACATCTAATGAACCTCATAAATACATACACATACTATGTACACACAAGAATTAACAATAAAAAATTAAAAACGTAATTGAGTACTTCAATGACAGAATACATCTAGCAGAATAAAGGATTTCTGAAATAAAGATAGGTCTTTTGAAATAACAGTCAGAAAAAGAAGAAAGAAAAATAAGTTAAAAAGATGAAGAAAGCCTATGAGACATATAAAAAAAATAAAGCAACCAAATATTAAAGTTTTAGAAATTCCAGGGAAAAAGATGGGCAAAGGCATAGAAAATTATTTCATCAAGAGAAAAGCAAAAACATTGCAACTCTCCACAGGAAGCTCAAAATCTCTAAATTGATTCATCTCTGTAAACGTTTCTCCAAAGCAAATTAAAATAAAAATGCCAAAAAGCAAAGACAATGGGAGGATTCCAAAAGCTACAAGACACAAGAAACAAGTCACATATAAAGGAATCCACATTAGACCATGAGCATATTTCTCAGCAGAAGTCTGACAGGCCAGGAGAGCATGTCTAATATATTTAAAGTGTTGAAAGAAAAAGTGTCATCCAAGTATACAATACCTAGCAAAGATGTCCTTAAAATGGAAGGATATGTATAGTCTCTCCCAGACTAGCAAAAAATGAGGAAGCCCATCACCACTAGACTGGTGCTAAAATATGCTTTAAGAGCCCTAAACCTGCAAGTAAAAGGGTAATATCCACCATAATGAAAACACATGAAAATATAAAACTCATTGGGAAAGCAGATGCACAAATGAAAAGAAGAAAGAATTGAAGTTACCATTACAGAAAGTCACCAAACTTAACTATAAACAATAATAGAGAAACAATTATTCTCTATTAAATAGAGAAAGAAATAAAGGACATACAAACCAACCAGAAAACAATCACCACAATGATAATTATAAGTTCTTACCTATCAATAGTAATGTTGAATGTAAATGAATTAAATTTCCCATCTAAAAGATATACACTGGCTAAATAGATTACAAAAACATGACTGAAGTATATGATGTCTACAAGCAATCTACTTCATCTGTAAAGACACAGAATAAATGTAAAAGATTGGAAAAAGACAGCCCAATGTGAGCAAAAGTAGCCATACGAACATAAAATAAAACAGATTTTAAGTAAAAAATGATAAACAGAGACAAAGGTAGTTACTATATAATGATAAAGGGATCACTGCAACAAGAGTATATAATGATTGTAAATATATATTCACTGAACACCAGAACCCTCAAATACATAAAGTAAATTTTATTGGATCAAATGTGAGAGGAAACTCCAGTATGAAAATACTGGGACA
This sequence comes from Mandrillus leucophaeus, assembly GCF_000951045.1. Lineage (NCBI taxonomy): Eukaryota > Metazoa > Chordata > Mammalia > Primates > Cercopithecidae > Mandrillus > Mandrillus leucophaeus. The sequence continues at coordinate 577,041 of NW_012107497.1, forward strand.
CTTCAACATCCCACTCTCAGCACATGACATATCATCTGGACAAAAATAAATGACCAAAAGACATAAAATTGCATTTTCGAGCATAGGAACTCAACAAATATTTACAGAACATTTTATACAACAGCTGCAAAGAGCACATTCTTCTCATCAGCGCGTGGAACATTGTTTAGGAAAGATCGCATGGTAGAACACAAAACAAATCTCAGGATTTTTTTTTAATTGAAATCATATCATCTACCTTAGACCACAAAAGAATAAAACTAGAAATCAAAAACAAGAGGTACATTGGAATCTGCATGAAATTAAATAACAAGATCTTAAATGACCATTGTATTCATAAAGAAATTTAGAAGAAAATTTTTAAATTTCTTGAAATAAATAATAATGGAAATATAATATACCAAAACCTAGGAAATAGAGCAAAAGCAGTGGCAAGAGAAAAGTTTACATCAATAAATGCCTGCATCATAAATGTAGAAATATTTCAAATAAAACTCAATGAAATAGCAAAGTAATAACAAGCCAAACTAAAAATTACTAGGAATTCAATAATAAAGGTCAGAGCAAAACTAAACAAAATAGGGACAAAGAACAATACAAAAGATCAATGGAACACAACTTTGTTTTTTGAAATGATTCACAAAATTGCTAGAATACTAGCTAGCTTAAACAAAAAGAAAAGAAAAAAAAGAAAAAAAAAGGTCCAAATAAATAAAATTACATACATAAAAGAGATATTTTAACTGATCCTACGTTTAAAAAATTTAAAAATTATAAATGACTATGTGCTAAAAGTTAGATAAAATCCAAAGAAAATATATACATTCCCAGAAACATATACTCTACCATGATTGAACTGTGAAAAATTAGAAAACCTAAGTAAAACAATAATGACTAACAAGATTGACTCAGTAACAGAAAAAGCTCCAAACAGTGAAAAGCCTAGGGACAGATAGATTTCCAGCTGAATTCTACCAAACTTATAAAAAAAGAACTAAAACCATCTTTTTGTTCTCAAAGTATTTCAAGAAACTGAATAGGTGGAAAATGTTCTTAATTCATTGTACCAGGCAATAATTTATTTGATATAAAAGCAAGGTAAGGATGCAAGAAACCAAAAACTATAGGCTAATAACCCTGATGAACATAGATGCAAAAGTATCCAACAAAATACCACTAACGTGAAGTCAACAACAAATCAAAAAGATAATACAGGTGAATCTAGCGAAGATGGTAGATAGAAGACAGGGCTAACATGCAGTTACCACTTAGACAGACAGAACAGTGTGTAGAGACTCACACCATGAACTTTTGACCCAAGAACCATCACAGAAATGTACTAGAAAACTGAAATAATTTACAGATCCTTTTAAAGAAGTGGCACGCTGTTGCAAATTCCATGAGACAAGTGAAAAACTGTGAGTTCCCAAAGTGTGAAAGGGAGAAAGTCTACCTTCAAACACATATCCCCACTGGGGAATCTGAAAATCCAGATCATGGGAGAAGGATTTAACCTTACCTATAGCTGAAACAGATTCAGGGAGCTGCACAAAATGTAAAAGTAAAAACAGAAGCAAGAAGAGTCTTGTAGGCACTTCCAGTCTCCAGCTCGAGCCCAGGGAAGCCATCCCTGACTATATCTCACAGAGGCCCTTGGGGAAGGTAGCCAGCAGAATTAGGGAGGGGTTACCGTGTGAAAGACGTTTTGAATGAAATTTGTAATAATTTCAACTGGGCATAAATTTTCTTGAGCAGAATCCAGGAGGCAAACGAGAACTGATGCAGATACAAGTATAGGGAGACACAGCCAACATTGTGGGTAGATGAGGCAGGGGGAGGTCTGAAAGGCAAGCTTGCTTTCTCAACAGGGAAGCTGATAACCTGGGGCAAAATCTGAGCAGTGCACTGTGGGAACAAGACCGGCCTTAACAACAGCATGGACGCTGAGTGAAGCTTTTTGCTACCAGCCATCCCTGACTTTCTGGCAAACTATATAACACAACAGAGGCATCCATAATATTCTCCAGACCATAACCCCATTGGCCTGAGAACCACACCCCCATCTTTCACAATGGCCAAAGCAAACCCTTCCCAAGGAGAGTCTGAGCCCAGACCCACCTAAACCTGCCCCCACCTGATGGTATTTCTCTACCTGCAGTGGTAGACAAACACAAAAGACATAAACTCTTGGGAACTTAGTGGCCCCACCCATCACCTGAGAAACCAGAATACTTTCCCTGGCCAACTTAGGGCAAGTTTAGATCCTTCTGCTACTACTGTGGCTGGTGCTCTCTTGAAAGCACCACCTCCTGGTTGGAGGCCAGCTACCTCAGACCATTACAGCAACTCATGACAGAATAACCCTGCTCACAGGGATGGAAAACGACAGTGAATTCCACTGCCTGCGATGTCCTGACTACCTGAGGACACTCAAAAAGATACAAGGGTATAGATAATTTTTAAGCAAAGCAATTACCGTAGACTGAAATACCATGTGTTGTCTGTCCCAAAATTGATTTGTATGAGTAAAAGTGAGCATACACCTTTCACAGGGTGAAGGCATCATCTTGGTTCCCACTTCCTCTTCACCTTCACTATTTTCCTATTTTACAAAAGAAAGCCTTCCCTTTCACTAATTATACTAGGGTTGTCCAGTGGTTTAATACCTATAGGTCTAACAATTCAACAATTTGCAAAATTACTGCTCAAGTTAAAGAAATTAATACCACCAATGACTAGGTATCAAATCATTTTGCAATTTGAGTGATTTCGAATTATTTGCTTCCAACAAAATTGAAGAAGGCCTCATTTATTTACAAAAAGTACAAAGACTTGAGAAACATTGCTGTAACATAACTGTATTATCATCTATTTGTTTATGAAGAGGTTTACTCAACACTTACACCTATTAAATGAGAAAAAAAAACAGAATATTGTGTTTTGACTCATTGTAGCAGTAAGTAATATCTATCTACAGATACGTAATAAGCCAACTGAAAAAACAAAAGCATAACTCCATCACATTTAGAAATAATTATAACTATTTTTATATTTTGATTATTTCCCAAAATTGATAAAAGATGCATGTTGTTTTGACCTATTGTTTGCTACTAATAATTACAATTGGCAACCAAATAAAAGAAAACTTAGCATTTAGAGATTTACGGTAACTGCAAATTTACAAAATATAATTTCAATTTAGATACATATTATTTTGCTGAAGAAACTTAAGCTACTTTGATCAATAAAAATTTTCAAATACAAAATGTATTACATTAACTTTATGTGAAAGAAGTGCACTGTTTATATAATTACAAGGGGGAAAACAAATAATACATAATTTCAGATTTTGAAATAAGAGTTTGTTCATTCATTATATTGTATAACAGTTTGGTTATATCAGATCATTATGGAATTTGGATGATCTGAGATATTTTAAGCAAATGTAACTGTTTTATTTAAAATGACAATGTATGCTATTCAATATGCCCAAAATTCTATCTTTTGCCACTTCTAGATAATAAAATTTAGATAATAAAAATATATGACATCATAAATGTGCAACATCTAAAATGTTCTTTAAAATTCTTTTAGAGAGGACATGAACAAAAGGTTCACGAAACTGAAATAGAGGGGTTGAGTCATCAAACAAAAAAAGTATGCTCCATCTATGTTCCCATTATGTGAAGCGTTTGAAGTGCCATTAAAATACTTCAATCTTTTCTGTTTGTATGTCTTCTGTTTTGCATAACATAATTCATTGTTCAGTATTCAATTTCAGGATATATTCAGCTCAGTGTGGAAACACAGAAATTTCTTTATTGTTAGTATTTATGCATGGCCCAATATCACTGATAACACTAAGCATAATAGAAATTATAAAAAGTTAAAATATAGGCATAGTGAATCTTACTGGAATATTTTTAAATGTAAATATCTTTCATTTAAAGAGATTAAACAAATGGCACTAAACCTGTTATAATAGTATAACTTTAAAAATTTTCATACATAAATAACTTGCATGTGCTCTGCTGTTTATGTGCATCTCTGTGAATCTATGTGTGCATGGGTGTGTGTATGTGTACATGTGTCTGCCGATATTATTTATTTTATCTACCCAATAAAATAATAAAAATTGGAGATTTGTTTTTTTACTTGTAAAGTTTCTGAAATTACTCATTTTTTTAAGATTTATAATTGAAATTAAATGCAGTATTCCAAAACTTTCTTTTAAATTTGACAGTATAACTTAATATATTTCAAGTTAGTTTTAAAAATACTATGTGCTCATGTTAAAGAGAATGATACACATTCCTTATTTTTGTTGTACATTCACTTCAAGGTTCCATCATCTTTAGTACATATCTGTACAATTGACTCTTATTCCAATGTGTCTATGAGAAGGTAGCAAGATTTAGAATAGCTCACGATTAACATATAAAACTTCCTCAGAAATTACATCTAAGTCATTTGTTTATTTTCATTCATTCCTTTTAAACCAATTAAAAATTTTCTAAATTAAGTCAATCTTAAACATTTTAGTTTTTAGATTATCTAGATCTATTAACATAAGTTCAACATTTTTCTTATACTAAGTAAAACTATAAAATTATTTAGCAAATAATTTATATTACATTTGTTAATTGCTTCTGTTTTATTTGTGTATCTTTAATTTATCCAGACAGAAATAATTTTTATACCTCGTTTCATTGGCATGAAAAACCATGCCACCATGACTTTTGTCTAAATGTAAATGAGTTCATATGCTATCTCCTCCTTCAAGCTTCCCTTGATGCTTTCCTCCCCCAAACCACGCCACAGCTGAAAATAATACTTCCTCTAAATTCTACAATTGAAAATATTTTTCTCTAAACTCCCAAAGCCCTAATTTTCACTTTTTATTATAAGATTATAAGGATTATAATATTTAGAAATGAATTCCATATATTAGTCTACAAGTTTTTGAAGACAGAATAAATGTTGAGCTAATTTGCATCCCCAACAGCCCCACAGCACAATGTGATGTATTATGACACTAAAGAATTATCCAATAGATTAGTAAAAATTAATGGATGGATGAATGATTCCACTCCTGTTAAATTTTAATGGTCCCCAATATTTTTCCAGTTGCAAACGCTAATTATAATAATATATGCTCATTATATTTTCTATTTCAAAGAATGAATACTTAATTTCTAATTTTTTGATTAAGATATAAAATTTGCCTCCCATATTATTTGCCAGCAATTGTTTCAGGCCTGATCCAGACCCAGACAAATTTACAGAGAAAATAAAACATCAACTTTCCTACTTTCCACAAAACTTTCATTAGTTATTGTCATCCCTTAGGAATTTCCAAGTATTCACTCTTTCTAGCTTCATTAAAAAAAATTCTACTTTATAAAAACTAAAATGTTTACTTTTTAAATAAAAGTGTACTTATACATAATAAATGTACATGTTTTAGTATATCCATTGCATTCAATTTATATATCCATTACCTTAAATATTTATATATTTTTACTCTAGAAACATTTGAATTATTTTCTATTTTGAAATGTACAATAATGTTAATTATACTCACCTAGTGATCTATCAAACTAAAGATCTTATATTTTCTAACTATGTATTTGTACACATTAATCAGCTTTGCTTCATCACCCCTCCAGTAAGTTTACCAAATAATTAATGTACAACTATAAATGTTCAGGCAACAACAATAAAAAATGGCATTATTATCACTAATAGAATGAGTAAAAGTTTACCATTCATAAAGCATTATATGTTTGACTAAAATTATATCATTTAATGGTCATAGCAATCCCAAGCACTATTACCATCTCCATTTACCATAAAGAAACAAACTCACAAAGCTAAAATCTTCTCTATTGTTTCTCTGATTTTCTTGATAATAAATTTTCCTTATATTATTCTGGTCTTCCACTATACTTGTTTCCCTCTCAACAAGCTAATTGAATTGTCAGATATACTTTGGTCCAAATCTATGAATTTTGTGATGTTAATGAATCGAAATTCCTAAACTTTGAAAATTTGCACTCTACTCTCCTTCTCAATCCCCTCCTGCAGTGAAAGGCAACAATTCTGTCCAAGTCTTCCCTGAAGACTCAAGCTTTGCCTGCAGTGGACTCTGCCAATATCTAAATTGGTGGGGTCAGGAGTAACATGAAGCTCATTATTGCTACATATCTAATTCATATTCTCCAGCCCAGGTTTTATCAGCAATTATACTGATATATTGTTTTCTATCTGCAGAACTCCGGTGACTTTTTCAATTGTTATTTATAGATGGCCATAAAACTACAAAGGTTATAAATATGAAGTGTTAGAATCATGACTCAAACCCAAAGAATCTGAGCCCGAAGACCATGCCCTTCCTGGGCTTGTACTTTTAAGGATATTATCTTATAAGGTAAGAAGGTGTAAAAGAAACCTGAAGTTTCATCATAGCTTTTTCACTGTGGATGCATTACCATGAGAAGTTTCTACTGGACTTTTTTCTAGAATACACTACATCTTAAAATATTCTACTTAAAAAAACCATATTCTATATTGTTTTGATTTTAAATGTGGAAAAAATAAAATAAAAAATATAAAAGGATGTAGGAAATCTTTCAAATACCTAAAAAGATGTTAAAACATTTTAAAAATAACCACTTAGCTTCTATGTCAATTAGGATAAACTAAAATACTAAGAAATAAAGACCACTAAATATATAGATGTACACTGGACTAAACTAGAAGTTTATTTCATGCACTCATAAGTGTTGAACAGCTGATTGGCTCTCCTCACTAAGATGCAATGAACAAGGCCTCTTTGCATCTTGTCTCCACCATTATCTAAGCCAGTGCCCTTCAATAACAGGTTTTGCAATAATGACAATATAACCTTTATATTTTTGACATGTGGCTAGTGTAAATGAGAAACTTAATTTTAAATTGCATTAAATTTTAATTATTTTAGATTGAAATAGTCACATGTGGCTAATGACCACCATATAAAACAGTACAGCTCATAGGCCTTATCATTTTAAATATACAGCAAATCAATGAAGAGAAATGGGAAAAAAGTTGGCACATTTCTATTTTCAAAGACTTGATCCAAAAGTGGCACTCATTAGGTTCACCTACATTCCATTGATGAAAACTAATCATATGTTCGTAACTATGTGAGTGCGTGCAAATATGATCTTTTCCTGGCCAGCTGCTACTCAGTGATAGCTGTATAATGTGAAGATGGAATGTATTTTACTGCTCAGGGGAAATCTCTATTACACTTCACAAAAAAATAATTTATAGATTTTTAAAAATGTTAATATTTAAATAAAGTAGAAACTTAGAAGTAGGGAATTAGAAGAATGACAAAGTAATGGCTGGTGATGTCCATGGGGTTTCTCTACATTTCCGGTCTAATAAATAAGAAAAAGAAAACTGAAAAGTGAGAATTGGTAAAAAGCTCAAAATGGAGACGATATCTAGGATTTTTTGGAGCTCATTATGGATCACCTAAGGCAAAATAATCCCATTTCTGTAATAAACTACAAACAGATGGTTGGAGACATTTGCTGTTACTGAATTCACTAAGTAGTCATGAAGTTGCAGAACTGACAGGAGTTGTACTTAAGTAAAAGGACCCAGTTGTATCAATATTCCTTTTCATAACAGTATAAAAAGTAGATGTTTTCATAAAGAAAGAAGAACAGCAGAGGCAAAAGAAAAAGCATCAAAAAAGTTTTAAAGACATATTTAAAGTAAGACAACTGAATATTAGGATATTTGGTGATTTTTGTAACATTCACTAACTAGTAGACTAGTAAGGGATAATTTTCTTAACTTCTCTCAAGTAAATTTTATCTTCTGTAAAATTAAGGATATTAATACAAATGCTGAGGGATTTCATCAACACCAAACCTGTTCTATAAGAAATACTAGAGGAAGTCCACCAATCAGAAAGAAAAAGACATTAATGAGCAATAAACAATCACCTGAAGGTATAAAACTCACTGATAAAAGTAAGTACATAGAAAAACAGACGATATTATTAATATTGTACCTGTGATGAGTAAACTACTCTTATCCTAAGTAGAAAGACTAAATAGTCAACCAATGAAAAATAAGGACCACAACAGCTTTTCATGACATAGTACAATAGGATATAAACAGAAACAATAAAAAGTTAAGAAGCAGAGGGACAAAGTTAAGACAGAGTTTTTACTAGGTTACTTTTTGCTTTTTTGTTTGTTTGTGAAAATAACATTAACATAACGTTTTTTATCAGGTTAAATAATAGGTTACAAGATAATATGTGCAAGCCTCATGATAACCTCAAATAAACAAAGCATACAATAAATACCAAAAAAGCAAAAAAACAATATCATATTACCAGAGAAAATTATTATCACTAGAGGAAGGTGGAAAGAAATGAAAGGAGGAAGAGAAGACCATAAAACAACTAGAAAACAACAATATGGCAGGAGTAAGTCCTTGCTTGTCAACACTGACACTGAATATAAATGAACTAAACTCTCCAATGACAAGGGTTAGATTAGGTGAATGAATGAAAAAAAAAGGTCTCACTGAACTGTTGCCCAAAAGAAACACACTTCACTCATAAAGATACACTTAGACTGAAAATAAAGGAATGGAAAAAGATATTCCATGCCAATGGAAACTAAAAAAGAGCAGAAGTCGCTACATTTATATCAGACAAAATAGATTTCAAGGCAAAAACTATATGAGACACAGAAGACCACTATATAAACATAAAATGGGTTAATTCAGCAGGAGAACATAACAATTTTAACTATATATGAACTCAATACTGGCGCATCCCGATACATAAAGCAAATACTATGAGAGAAAAAGAGAATGAGAAAATACAGAACAATAATAGCTGGAGACCCACATGCTACCTTCAGCACTGGACAGATCTTCTAGACAGAAAATCAACAAAGAAATATCAAACTTAATCTATACTATAGATTAAATGGACCTAATAAATATTTACAGAGCATTTCATCCAAAAGCTGCAGAATACACATTCCTTTCCTCAGCACATGGATCATTCTCAATAACAGACCATATATCAATTTACAAAACAAGTCTTAAAACATTTGAAAAAAATTAAAATTATATCAAACATCTTCTCTGACCATAATAAAATAAAACAAGAAATTAATAACAAGAGAGATTTTGAAAACTATATAAATATATGAAAATGAAACAATATGCTCCTGAATGACCAGTGGGTCAACGAAGAAATTGAGAAAAAATAAGAAAAATTTCCTTAAACAAATGGTAATGAAATAACAACATACCAAAACCTATTGGGTACAAAAAAAAAGTTGTACTAAGAGTGAAGTTTTTAGCTATAAGGACCTACATTTACAAAGAGAAAAACCTTTTAAAGAACAATCTAATAATACACCTCAATGAACCAAAATGATAGTAGTAGAAGAAAAGAAATAAAGATCAGAGCAGAAAGAAATAAAATTGAAAGGAATAAAACAATAGAAAAGATCAATACAACAAATAGTTGTGGTTTTTCTTCTGAAAAGTTAAAAAAATTGACCAACCTTTAGCCAGACTAAGAAAAAAAGAAGTTCCAAATAAATAAAATCAGATATGAAAAAGGAGATATTACAACTGAAACTATAGAAATTCCAAGGATCATTAGTGGCTACTATGACCAACTATATACCAAATAAATTGGAAAACCTAGAAGAAATGGACAAATACCTAAATACATATAACCTACCAACATTGAACCAGGAAGAAATCCAAAACCTGAACGGATCAATAACAAGTAATGAGACTGATGTCATAATAAAAATTCTCCAAATAAAGGAAAGCCTGGAGCCTGTTGGCTTTACTGCTGAATTTTAACAAATATTCAAAGAAGAAATACTACCAATCCTACTCATGCTATTCCGAAAAATGTAGGCAGTGGGATTGCTTCCAAACGTACAATACAAGGCCAGCATTACCCTCCAAACATTAAAAAAAAGAAAGAAAGAAAATTACAGGACACTATTTCTAATGAATATTGATGTAAAAGTCTTCAACAAAATACTAGCCAACAAACTTCAACAATACATTAGAAAGATTATTCATCATGATCAAGTGGGATTTATCCCTGGGATGAAGGAATGTTTCAACATATGCAAATCAATGCATGTGATACATCATATCAATGGAACAAAGGATAAAAACATATGATCATTTTAATGGATGTTGAAAAAATGATAAAATTCAACATGTAGTCACATTAAAAACCCTAAACAAACTGGGCATAAAAGGAATATACATCAACCTAAGAAAAGCCATATATGACAGACCCACAGCTAGTATAGTATTTAATGGGAAACAAGTGAAAGTCTTTCTTCTAAGATATGGAACATAACAAGGGTGCTAACTATCACCACTGTTATTCAGTACAGTACTGGAAATCCTTGCTAGAGCAATCAGACAAAAGAAAGATATAATCAACATCCAGTTTGGAAAGGAAGAGATCAAATTATTCTGTTTGCAGATGATATAATCTTACATTTGGGAAAACCTAAAGACTTCAAAGTTAAACTATTAGAACTGATAGACCAATTCAGTAAAGTTGCAGGATAAAATATTAACATACAATATCAGTAGCATTTTCATATGCCAACAGTGAACAATATGAAAAGAAAATAAAAAAGTAATCCAATTTACAATAGCCACACATAAAATTAAATACCTAGGAATTAGCTTAACCAACGAAGTGAGAATTGCTATCATGAAAACTAGAAAACACTGATAAAAGAAATTGAAGAGGACACCAAACAATGGAAGGATATTCCATGTTTATGGATTAGAAGAATAAAAATTGTTAAAATACCCATATTACCAAAAGCAAGCTACAGACTCAATGTAATCTCTATCAAAGTAGCAATGACATTCTTTACAAAAAGAGAAAAAGCAACAATTCTAAAATTTATATGGAACCACAGAAGTCCCAGAATACCCAAGCCAATCTTACAAAAAAAAAAAAAAGGAGGAATGACATTACCTGACTTCAATCATATTACAGATATAGTAACCAAAGTAGCATATTACTGCAATAAAAACAGACACATAGACCAATGGCATAGAATAGAGAACCCAGAAACAAATCCACACACCTACAGTGAACTTATTTTTGAAAAAGCTACCAAGAACGTACACTGGGGAAATGACTGTCTCTTCAATGAATAGTGCTGGGAAAACTGGATAGTCATAGGCAAAAGAAGGAAACTAGACCCCATATTGCCATATAAAAATATAAAATCAAAATATATTAAAGACTTAAATCTAATATCTCAAACTGTGAAACTACTACAAGAAAACATTGGGGAAAATCTCCAGGACATTGTTCTCGGCAAAAATTTCTTGAGTAATACTCCATAAGCACTGGCTATCAAAGCAAAAATAAACAACTGAGATCACATAAAGCGAAAAGGCTTCTGTAAAGCAAAGGAGCTAAGCCAGTGGTCCTCAACCTTTTTGGCACCAAGGACCAGTTTCGAGGAAGCCAATTTTTCCATGGGACAGGAGGGGAGTCGGTTTGGGGATGAAATTGTTCCACCTCATATTATCAGGCATTAGATTCTCTTAAGGAGCATGCAACCTAGATCCCTCAAATTCGCAATTCACAGTAGGGTTTGTGCTTCCATGAGAATCTAATGCCAAAGCTTATCTGACAGGAGGTAAAGCTCAGGTGGTAACGCTCACTCTCGTGCTGCTCACCTCCTGCTGTGTGGTCCAGTTCCTAACAGGCCATGGAACACTACCAGTCCATGGCCCAGGGTTGGGGACCGCTGATCTAAACAACAAAGTAAAGAGACAGCACAGATAATTAAAGAGAAAATTTGCAAACTACCTATCTGACAAGAAATTAATAACCAGAATATATAAAGAGCTCAAAAAACTCTGTAGAAAACAATCTAATAATCTGATTTTAAAAATGAGTAAAATATTTGAATAGACATTTCTCAAAAGAAGACATACAAAAGTCAAACAGCCATATGGAAAGGTGCTCAACATCATTGATCATTAGAAAAATGCAAATCAAAACTACAATGAGATATCATCTTACCCTAGTAAAAATGCCTTACAGCCAAAACACAGGCAAAAACAAAGGTTGGCGAGGATGCAGAGAAAAGGGAACCTTCGTACACTGTTGGTGGGAATGTAAATTAGTACAACCAGTATGAAGAATCATTTGGATGTACCTCAAAAAAACTAAACATTGAGCTACCATATGATCCAGCAATCCCACTGCTGGGTATATACCCAGAAGAAAGGAGATCGGTACATCCAAGAGATATCTGCACTTGTATGTTTGTTGCAGATATTATTTGCAATATCCAAGATTTGAAATCAACCAAAGTGTCTATCAACAGACAAATGCATAAAGAAAACATGGTACATATATACAATGTAGTACTGTCATTTGCAACAACAGGGATGGAACTATAGAACATTAAATAAAACAAGCTAGGCACAGAAATACAAACTTTACATGTTTTCACTCACATGTGAGATCTAAAAATCAACACAATTAATCTCATGGAGATAGAGTAGAAGGATGGTTTCTGAGACTGAAAAGGGTAGTGAAGTGGGTAATATTTAACCTGATAACAACTTTATGGTATTTGCATAAACAAACAAAAAAGCAAAAAGAAACCTAATAAAAAATCCATGTCTTAACTTTGTCCCTCTGCTTCTTAACTTTTTATTGTTTCTGTTTGTATCCTATTGTACTGTGTCATGAAAAGTTGTTATGGTCATTATTTTTCATTGGTTGATTATTTAGTCTTTCTACTTACGATAAGAGCAGTTTTCTGTGATCTAAAATTCAAAATCTTTGAGCTCATGGAGATAGAGAGTAGAAGGCGGGTTATGTTACTAGAGGCTGGGATGGGTAATGGGTGTGTGGGTGAGAGACGTGGCAATTGTTAATGAGTACAAAAAAGTATTTAAAAAGAACTAATAAGCCCTAGTATTAGGTAGCACAAGAAGGTGACAATAGTTAATTACAATTTTATTGTACATTTAAACATAACTAAAATAGTGTAATTGGATTTTTCATAACACAAAGAAAAATGCCTAAGGGTTTGGATATCCCATTTTCTATGATGTAATTTTTATGCATTGCATACCTGTATTAAAACAGCTCATGTACCCCCTAAATATATACACCTATTATGACCCACAAAAATTAAAAATTAAAAAAAGAAAATCAATGAAGGCTAATTTTTACAAAGAAGGTAGTTTATTAGTACATAGAACTGTGTAAAGCCAGATTGGTATATTCAACAATCTAAAACTGTATAATTGGAACTTTCTCTCTCTTGGCAGTAATATTCATGAAAATAGTTGGTTAAGCCTGGGTAATGGGTAATGTGGCTATCCCGGTAATCAAAAGACAGTTTATTGTAATTCATAGCTTGATGAGAACCATCTGTCATGGAAAAAGATGATAAGTAAAAAAGAAAACCAAAAAAAAAGATGTGTAGTAAACTAAATAACTTTTAAATAATTTGTATAACTATAAAATACTTAATCTATGATAGAATTTTACTAAACTGCACCATACACGAAACTACTGGTAATGTTCACATGTATTAAATTTCCTTAATATAGTTATAGGTGACATCTATTTGCTATTGCAAGCACATAAATTGATTTATTACACTCTAATTTTCAGTTTCTAAAGATTCTTATTTTAAAATATATATCTGCATAAATATTGTAACTTTATAATATCACTTTCCTGGTATGCTCAATTTAATACCTATGCTTTATTAAAATATAGACATCTTAGTTAACTTTAATAAAACTTGTGAGTTTTATTTTACTTGAGAAAGAAGCAAGTAAGCAGGTATATTTATGGGTGGTAGAAGCAGCATGATATAATGATTAGGATTTAAATTATTAGAAAACAGAAGCCCCCAAGATGTAAAATGAAGAATCTGTATATGATATAAGTCCCCTAATACTAATTCAGTCATTCAATAAATGTGTATTCAACATCTGACAGTGTTATAGTTGCTCAAGTTCAGCAATGAACAAACATGAGAGAAAGCTTTGCCTCAATGGAGTTTACATTTTAGTAGAGAGAAACAGAGTAGCAATTTTTCCACAAAATATCTTAATTTTATTATTATTTTCACATCACTCTAGCATATTGACTTTAGAAACAAAAGACAGAATTCTATTTATAGCATTCTGTTTTTAGTAGTGGTACTTCTATTTACAAAATATAGTAATTATCAATCACTGAAAATGTGAAATCCTAGAAAACACAGCATTTCTACGCATGATGTTAACATTGTTCTCAAAGAGTTGTTGGCCAAAGATTCATTTCATGAATCTGATTTTTCCAAAATAGACAATTCTGATGATTCAAACGACTGTGATGTTAGATTTGTTTAGAAACAACTCCAAGAACAGTTTTTATATTTTATTTTCATACTGAAAATCAGTCAGATTTGCTTCGGCCTCAAAGAGTGTCTTTATATAAAATTAAATGAGTACTGGCAGCAAGCTGCACTTTTTTTTTCTAAGTGGGAAAAGGGTCAAACCAATAAAAATAAGAAGGAAAAGGAAGGGCATTATATAATAATAAAGGGTATAATCCAACAAGAAGACTTAAGTATCCTATATATATATATGCACCCAATATTGAAATAATTAGATTTATAAAACATGTTATTCATGGCCTATGAAAAGACTTGGACAGCCATATATAACAGTGGGACATTTCAACACACCACTGACAGTGTCAGACAGATCACTGAGGCAGAAAACTAGCAAAGAAATTCTGGATGTAAACTTGACACTTGACCAATTGAACCTAATAGACCTCTACAAAACACTCCAGGCAACAACTACAGGTTATACATTCTCCTCATCTGTACCTGGAACATATTCTAAGATTGACCATATGCTTGATCATAAAGCAAGTATCAATAATTTTTTAAAAATTTAAATTATAACAAGCATTCTCTCAGACCACAATGAAATAAAAATAGAAATAAATATCAAGATGACATCTCAAAATTACACAAAATACATGGAAATTAAACAACTTGTTTCTAAATAGCTCCTGGGTGAACATTAAAATTAAGGTAAAAATCAAAATATTCATTGAAATTAATGAAAATAGAGACACAACTTATTAAAATCTCCAGAATGCACCTAAAATAGTGTTAATAAGAAAGTTTATAGTGCTAAACACCTTCATCAAGAAGTTGGAAAGATCTCAAATTAACAATCTAACTTTGCATCCAAAGGAACTAGAAAATAATGAGTCAACCCCAAAACTAATAGAAGAAAAAAACAAAACTGGAGAAGAGTTGAACAAATCTGAAATGCAAAAAGCCAT
>NW_012107497.1:592508-595509 GCF_000951045.1 Mandrillus leucophaeus
TATATTTTATTTTCATACTGAAAATCAGTCAGATTTGCTTCGGCCTCAAAGAGTGTCTTTATATAAAATTAAATGAGTACTGGCAGCAAGCTGCACTTTTTTTTTTCTAAGTGGGAAAAGGGTCAAACCAATAAAAATAAGAAGGAAAAGGAAGGGCATTATATAATAATAAAGGGTATAATCCAACAAGAAGACTTAAGTATCCTATATATATATATGCACCCAATATTGAAATAATTAGATTTATAAAACATGTTATTCATGGCCTATGAAAAGACTTGGACAGCCATATATAACAGTGGGACATTTCAACACACCACTGACAGTGTCAGACAGATCACTGAGGCAGAAAACTAGCAAAGAAATTCTGGATGTAAACTTGACACTTGACCAATTGAACCTAATAGACCTCTACAAAACACTCCAGGCAACAACTACAGGTTATACATTCTCCTCATCTGTACCTGGAACATATTCTAAGATTGACCATATGCTTGATCATAAAGCAAGTATCAATAATTTTTTAAAAATTTAAATTATAACAAGCATTCTCTCAGACCACAATGAAATAAAAATAGAAATAAATATCAAGATGACATCTCAAAATTACACAAAATACATGGAAATTAAACAACTTGTTTCTAAATAGCTCCTGGGTGAACATTAAAATTAAGGTAAAAATCAAAATATTCATTGAAATTAATGAAAATAGAGACACAACTTATTAAAATCTCCAGAATGCACCTAAAATAGTGTTAATAAGAAAGTTTATAGTGCTAAACACCTTCATCAAGAAGTTGGAAAGATCTCAAATTAACAATCTAACTTTGCATCCAAAGGAACTAGAAAATAATGAGTCAACCCCAAAACTAATAGAAGAAAAAAACAAAACTGGAGAAGAGTTGAACAAATCTGAAATGCAAAAAGCCATACAAAAGATCAATAAAACCAAGAGTTGACACTTTGAAAAAATAAGATGATCAGAACACTAGCTAGATTAACAAGGAAAAAATAAAAAAGGGAAGATCCAAATAGGTACAATCAGAAATGACAAAGATCACATTACAACTGATTTCATAGAAATACAAAAGATCCTCAGAGAATATTTTGAACAATTTTATGCACACAACTTAGAAAATCTAGAAGATTTGGACAAATTCTTGGAAACGGAAACAGCTCCCATAATTGAATCAGGAAGGGATTGAAACTGCGAATAGACCAATACTGAGCTCTCAAATTGAGTAAGCAATAAAAAACCTACCAACCAAAAATACCCTGGACTAAATGGATTCACAGCCAATTCTACTAGACATACAAAGAATAACAGGTATCACCAATTTTACTCAATGTATTCCAAAATATCAAGAAGAGGGGCTTTTCCCTTACTCATACAATGAGTAAGGTATCTGGTATCTGGTATCATCAGCCAGATACCAAAATCTGACAGAGACACAACAAGGATGATAACAAAAAAATAAAACTTCAGGCCAGTATCCCTGATGAACATAGATGAAAAATTCCTCGACAAATTATTAGCAGACTGAATCCATCAGCACATCCAAAAGTTAATACACAACAATGAAGCAGGCTTTATTCCTGGGACGCAAGGTTGGTTCAAGACACATAAATGAATAAATGTGATTCACCCCATAAACAGAATTGAAGGCAAAGCCATAGAGAAAAAAATTTTTGATAAATTTTAAAATCCCTTCATGATAAAAACCCTCAACAAAATAAGCATGAGAGGAAAATACCTCAAAATAATAAGAACCATCTATGAAAAATCTATAACCAACATACTGAATGGGCAAAAGACAGAACCATTACCCTTGATAACTGGAACAAGGCAAGGACGCCCACTCCTATTTAACCTAGTCCTGGAAGCCATGGCCAGAACAATTAGGCAAGGGAGATAAATAAAAGGCATCTACATAGGAAAAGAAGAAATCAAACCATCTCTCTTTGCTGATGATGTAATCATACACGTAGAAAATCCTAAAGACTTTGCCAAAAGGCTTCTAGAACTAATAATTTTAGTAAAGTTTCAAGATACAAAGCCATTATACAAAAGTCAGTATTATTTCTATACACCAATAATGCCCAGACTAAGAGGCAAGTTAAGAACAAAAGCCCATTTTAAGTGGCCACAAAGAAAATAAAATACCTGGCAATACAACTAACCAAGGAGGCGAAAGATCTCTATAAGAAGAACTACAAAACACTGCTGAAGGAAATCAGAGATGATACAAATAAATGAAAAATTATTCCCATACGCATGAACTGGAAAAATCAATATTGTTAAAATGATGACACTTTACATGCCATAAACTTCACCCCTTGTAAATGTACAATTCAATGATTTTTAGATGTGAAATCATCATCATAACCCAGCTTTAGATCATTTGAATCACCACAAAATGCTCTCTTGTATCCATTTGTGATAATTCCACATTCCCACCCCCCACTGCAGGCAAACACTGATCTGCTTGCCGTCTCTATAAATTTACCTTTTCTAGAAATGCCGTACAAACAGAATCATACAATATGTAGTCTTTTGGATCTGGATTCTTCAACTTAGCAAGACGTTTTTGAGGCTGAATGTCACATTATACTTCAAAATATCTGTTTAAAAATAAGAAAACTAGGCCGGGCGCGGTGGCTCAAGCCTGTAATCCCAGCACTTTGGGAGGCCGAGGCGGGCAGATCACGGGGTCACGAGCTCGAGACCATCCTGGCTAACATGGTGAAACCCCGTCTCTACCAAAAACACAAAAGAAAAAAAAATTAGCCGGGCATGTTGGTGCATGCCTGTAGTCCCAGCTACTCGGGAGGCTGAGGCAGGATAATGGCGGGAGCCTGGGAGGCGGAGCTTGCAGTGAGCGGAGATTGCGCCGTTGCACTCCAGCCTGGGTGACAGAGAGAGACTCCGTCTCAAAAAATAAAATAAAATAAAATAAAATAAGAAAACTAAAGCCTGACCAAAATTTAAAAAAAAAAAAAA
>NW_012107497.1:597519-599045 GCF_000951045.1 Mandrillus leucophaeus
GAAGTCAAATTGTCTCTGTTTGCAGATGACATGATTGTATATTTAGATAACCCCATCATTTCAGCCCAAAATCTCCTTAAGCAGATAAGCAACTTCAGCAAAGTCTCAGGATACAAAATCAATGTGGAAAAGTCACAAGCATTTCTATATACCAATAACAGACAAACAGAGAAGCAAATCATGAGTGAACTCCCATTCACAATTGCTTCAAGGAGAATACAATACCTAGAAATCCAACTTACAAGGGATGTGAAGGACCTCTTCAAGGAGAACTACAAACCACTGCTCAGTGAAATAAAAGAGGACATAAACAAATGGAAGAACATTCCATGCTCATGGATAGGAAGAATCAATATTGTGAAAATGGCCATACTGCCCAAGGTAATTTAAAGCTACCAATGACTTTCTTCACAGAATTGGAAAAAAACTCCTTTAAAGTTCATATGGAACCAAAACAGAGCCCGCATTGCCAAGACAATCCTAAGTAAAAAGAACAAAGTTGGAGGCATCACGCTACCTGACTTCAAACTATACTACAAGGCTATAGTAACCAAAACAGCATGGTACTGGTACTAAAACAGAGATATAGACCAATGGAACAGAACAGAGCCCTCAGAAATAATATCACACATCTACAACCATCGGATCTTTGACAAACCTGACAAAAACAAGAAATGGGGAAAGGATTCTCTATTTAATAAATGATGCTGGGAAAACTGGTTAGCCATAAGTAGAAAGCTGAAACTGGATCCCTTCCTTACACCATATATAAAAATTAATACAAGATGGATTAAAGAATTAAATGTTAGACCTAAAACCATAAAAACCCTAGAAGAAAACCTAGACAATACCATTCACGACATAGGCATGGGCAAGGACTTCATGACTAAAACACCAAAAGCAATGGCAACAAAATCCAAAGTTGACAAATGGGATCAAATTAAACTAAAGAGCTTCTTCACAGCAAAAGAAACTACCATCAGAGTGAACAGGCAACCTACAGTATGGGAAAAAATTTTTACAATCTACCCATATAACAAAGAGCTAATATCCAGAGTCTACAAAGAACTCAAACAAATTTACAAGAAAAAATCAAACAACCCCATCAAAAAGTGGGCGAAGGATATGAACAGACACTTCTCTAAAGAAGACATTTATGCAGCCAACAGACACATGGAAAAATGCTCATCACCACTGGCTATCAGAGAAATGCAAATCAAAACCACAATGAGATCCTATCTCACACCAGTTAGAATGGCGATCATTAAAAAATCAGGAAACAACAGGTGCTGGAGAGGAGGTGGAGAAATAAAAACACTTTTACGCTGTTGGTGGGACTGTAAACTAGTTCAACCATTGTGGATGACAGTGTGGCGATTCCTCAAGGATCTAGAATTAGAAATACCATTTGACCCAGCCATTCCATTACTGGGGATATACCCAAAGGATTATAAGTCATGCTGCTATAAAGACACATGCACATGTATGTTTATTGTGGCACTATTCACAATAGCAAAGACTTGGAA
>NW_012107497.1:599095-608456 GCF_000951045.1 Mandrillus leucophaeus
ACTCCGTCTCAAAAAATAAAATAAAATAAAATAAAATAAGAAAACTAAAGCCTGACCAAAATTTAAAAAAAAAAAAAACTATTTATTATTATACATTCAAGTTTTAAGCAATGAAATAATTTTTGAGTTTTAGTCCCATGTTTCCTAAATCTTAGATATATCTGCAATTTCTCAAAAACAATAGCTGTACTCCCCAAAGCAACTTAGAGATTCAACAGTATTCCTATCAAATTACCAGTATCTTCTTCAAATAATTAGAAAAACTATTCTAAAATTCACATGGAACCAAAAAAGAGGCCCAATAGCCAAAGCAATCCTAAGAAAAAGGAACAAAACTGGAGACATCAAACTATTCAACTTCAAGCTATACTATAAGGCTACAGTAATCACAACAGTATAGTCCTGGTACAAAAATGGACACATAGGCCAATGGAACAGAACAGAAATCTCAGAAATAAAGCCACACACCTACAACCATCTGATCTTCAACAAGGCCAACCAATAGAAACAGGACCCCCTATTAAATAAGCGGTGCAATAGGAAAACTAGCTCCTATTCAGTAAATGGCCCTAGGATAACTGGCTGGCCTCACTCAGAAAAATGAAAGTGAACACTGACCTTTCAACATATACAAAAATAAACTCAAGATGGATTTAAATGTATGACTTCAAACTCTAAGAATCCTAGAAGAAAACCTAGGAAATACCCTTACTGGCATTGGCCTTGGCAAATAATTTTTGGCTAAATCCCTTAAAGCAATTGGAACAAAAACAAAATTTGACACACAGGATCTAATTAACTAAAGAACATCTGCATAGCAAAAGAAACTATCAACAGAGTAAACACAACCTACAGAATGGAAAAAAACGTTCATAAACTATGCACCTGACAAAAATCTTGTATCTGGAATCTGTAAGGAACTTAAATTGACAAGCAAGGAGCAAATACCACCATTAAAAAATGGGCAGACGAAATGAACAGACACTTGTCAAAAGACATGTAAGAAGCCAAAAAACATATGAAAAAACATGAAAAAATGCTCACTATCACTATCTTTAGAGAAATGCAAATCTGAACTACAGTGAGATATCATCTCACACCAGTCAGACTGGTGATTATTAAAAAGTCAAAAAAACAACAGATCCTGGTGAGGCTGTGGAGAAAAGGGAACACATACACCGTTGGTGGGAATGTGAATGTAAATTAGTTCAGACACTGTGGAAAGCAGTTTGGAGACTTCTCAAAGAACCTAAAACAGAGCTACCATTTGACCCCGCAATCTCATTACTGGATATATACCAAACAGAAAATAAATCATTCTGCCAAAAAGACATGTGCACTTATAGGTTGATTGCAGCACCATTCACAATAGCAAAGACGTGGAATCAACCTAGGTACCTATGAATGGTGGACTGGATAAAGAAAATGTGGTACATACATACCATGGAGTATTGTGCAACCGGAAAACAAAATGACAAAATTCTGTCCTTTGAAGCAACATGGATGAAGCTGGAGGCTGTAATCCTAATCAAATTAACAGAGGATCAGTTAACCAAGTACTGTGGGTTCTCACTTGTGAGTGGGAGCTAAACATTGAGCATACATG
This sequence comes from Mandrillus leucophaeus, assembly GCF_000951045.1. NCBI lineage: Eukaryota > Metazoa > Chordata > Mammalia > Primates > Cercopithecidae > Mandrillus > Mandrillus leucophaeus. Next base: position 600,702 of record NW_012107497.1, read on the forward strand.
GACATAAACATGGAAACAATTGACAACGTGGACTACTAGAGGGGGGAGGATGGGAGTGGGGCATGTGTGATAAAACTATTTATCAGGTACTATGCTCACTACCTGCATGATGGAATCCATACCCCAAACCTCAGCATTGCACAATATACCCATGTAGCACAACCTGCACATGTACTCCCTCAATCTAAAATAAAAGTTGAAATTTTAAAAAGTTTTATAAAAAGCAACTTCAATTAATTTGATCTCTACAAGATTACCAATTTTATGATGTAGACTTGACTTGTCCTTGGCATCAATGATCCAATAAGGTATACATTTAAAACATGAATGTACTGTATTTCCCTAGAGAAATTCAGGGTATTGTGTCAAAAACTATTCTTTTTAGGAAGACAGAAGAAAGGAGTAAGAGAAGGAAGAGGCAGAGAAGGAAGAGGTAGGAGGAAGAAAGGAAGGAAGGAAGAAAAAGGCAAAGAAAGGAGGAGGAAGGAGGAAAGAGAGAGAGAGATAGGAGAGAAAGGAATAAAGAAAAAGAAAGAAAGAAAGAAGAGAGAGAGAGAGAAAGAGAGAAAGAAAGAAAGAAAGAAAAAAAGCAAGCAAGCAAGCGAAGGAAGGAAGGACAGAAAGAAGGAAGGAAGGAAGGAAGGAAGGAAGGAAGGAAGGAAGGAAGGAAGGAAGGAAGGAAACAAACACTAACTCTTGAGGGAAATGAGGTCATTTCTTCGCTACACAGATTTTCCTTGATATGGAGATTTGAGCCTATCTTATTCTCTCCTTCTTTTTCTATTATGTAAAGGCTGTATTCCCACACTTTTTGTTCAAGATGGTCAAATGTGCATTATTCTTATTACTCTCATTTTATCATATTATAGAAAAAATTATTTAAAAGCTGGAGAAAATGCCACAAAGGTGAACTTGATAAGATTCATCAAGTATAAAGCATTTTCAACAGCCAGACTGACCTACACAAGGAGGAACAGAATGTAGTAATGTCTGGATACGTTGGGCAAAGAATTACCTTGAAATCTCTGTCATCTTAAGATAATCTATATAATTGCTCTGATATATTTTTACCATACCTCTAGGTTAAAGCTCCTCCCATGCATACTTAATACTCACTTTAAAGAATAAGTCTTAAGTGATTATGCCAAATTAAAAATTCTTACATATGTACAAATAATATGTCCTATATCTTGAAACTGACTAAAAAAACTGTGTTTAATTATTTTAAGTGATTTCTAACAAAGTACAATTTAAAATGATAAATTCCCTTTTATAGGAAGAGTAGGCTTTTAAAGCACCAAAAACTCATTGCCTAAACTATAGGCAAATTAGAGGTAGATCTTAAGAAACATATAGCTTAACAACGATGTATGATCCTAGATTACCAAGATATGAATTTGATAAATTTTAGACCCAAGCAGTAGATTGTGTATCCAAGCATAAAAATATATCAGGAAGTATTTTGTGGGAAACAGAATAGCTTTATATTATTTTATTTATTTTTTCTATGTTTTCATGAACATGTATTTTGCTGAACTTCTTGTCACATCTCTGAATTTGCATATCTATCCATCCATTCGTCCATCCATCCATCCATTAATTCTGTCATTAAATTGTTGGGCAATCTCCCAGGAGTTAAGAATACAATGGTAAAAATTGGCAATGTCTCTGCTCACATGGAATTTAATAGAAGGAAAATATATAATAAACCAATAAACAAGAAAACTGAATTTTGTGATAACACCCATAAAGGAAATAAATACAATATTGAAACACACAAAAATACTGTAGTCAGGAATGGTTGCCCTGAAGACATGACCTTTAAATTGAGACTTGAAGAAAGAGGATGAACAACGAACGGAAGGAACAGAAAATGTTGAAAAATTGCAAGGAACAAAGGAGAATATAGTTACATAGACTAAAGCAATATCACATTTGGAATCACGATTTTGTAGAAATGAATCATTATTTTAATAATTTTTGTAAATTCAGATTAGATGGTAAATAATTTTGCTGTCAGCTACCACTTTCTGTATCACAATAATTTAACTATAGTTTGGATTATGTTTTTACTATACAAAATGTCTAAAACTTTATCAACTTTTGCTTTATATACATTTATTTACTGAGCCTCTGTTATATGTAGAGTACCATGCTAGGGGTTAGGTATCAAAAAGACAAGAAAGACACATCCCCTATTCTCATAGAATGAATAGTCTGGTGAGGAAGGCACACAGTTAAACAAGTAATTTAAATAGAATATGGTCATTTTATTTAAATTGAAATTTTATTTAAATTTAAAAGAAAGACGGGTGTGAAGGAAGTCCACTACAGAGGCATCCAACACAGTCCAGCAAATTTGAGAAGGATCTTTTAGTAAGATGTTTAGGAAGATGTTATTTATTCTAGAGCAAGGACAATATCTGCAATTAAATTATTTTATTAGGTAAATTTCTCTTAAGCAAACAAGACTTTTTTATGGGCTTTGCCATCAGCAGAGATTTAATAATTGCATATTTTGTTTTTTTGTTGCAAATAGTCTGATTTCTAAAATAAGAAATTAAATTTATATAATTTCAAATACAATTATGCATATAAAAATAATAAGTATAAATATCTGAACATATTCTAAATTCTTATGTATTTCTTAGAATTCTTATTACCATCAAGATCTAATCAATGAAGCTGCCTGAAACCTACAGAAAATCAATGAAAGGTTATTTTTTTCTGCTTTGTTACTTTATATTATTAATTAGTAATGACCTTAAGTTCTTTCATGACACCCATTTTGCCCTAAATAAACGTTTGATGAAGGGCCTTCTCACCCTTTTTAATTGCAAAATGAAAAGTCACCCATCTAAGAGAAAGCCCCTCATTATTTCTGTGGGCCCCTTTAGGGAATATAAGATTGATAGTCATCCTATACATATAGATTTGCATCTAGATATTTTCTTTCTAAAATATTAATTCTCAATAATCCTAAAGACAAGAACATATATATAAATATCATAAAATGTATATCATAAAATAATTTATAGTTTTAAAAATCAAGATATTTTATTGATATATAATATTTTTAAAAACATTCATTGCCAATATATATGTAAAATAACTATAGTTTTAAGGTCTAATGTGCCATCAATATTCACAGTGGTAAAATTAATAACTGTTTTAAGAATATCATGGAATCCTTATCTTTTCTTTCCAATATCTGGGCATTTGCTTAAAGACTCTTTCCATTCATACATTACGCTGCTCAGTAATCAATGTAAGGCATCGTTTTTCCAGGCCAAGAGCAGTTTACAAGGGCTAACAGTAGGGTATCCACTTCTTCCATTTAATCTAGACTAGTAAACGTTGTCATCAATAATTACACTGATGCAGTGGGCATAAACCAGGACTGTGCCCAGGACATAAGGACATCAATGTTCAGAGCCACAATGTAGGTTCACCTCTAGTAGAAAACTAAATTTAACAAATTCCTTAATCTTACTTTTTCCTTTTGCCCTAATTTCCGTGTTTCTTTTAATTTAACTTATTTTAAAATATCTAATATTTCTCTATGAATAGCGTTGAATAACTTTTAGAAAGTTAGAGAGATAGATACATGTGATAAATAAAAGTAAGCAAAATATCTCTAGGCTTAAGGGCAAACACAAGATACAGCCTCTTCTTTTATGAAGCTTACCATATACTAGAGTCTTGCTAGTCACAGTTAATTAAGCAGCAGCATTAACTAAGAACCTTATAGAAATGAGAAATCTTGGGCCATGCCCAGACAAAGTGAATCATAATGTGCCCAACTGTAAACAGACAACTATCCTTAAACTGAGGAAAGATTTTTCAACATATGATCCTGAAACAAATGCATATCCACACACAAAATACTGAATGTAACACAGGCCTTACACATTTTTAAGGAATTGACTCAAAATGGATCATAGACCTAAATATAAAGCACAAAGTTTTAACCTCTTCAAAGGTAAATATAACAAAATCTTACATTTGGGGTTTGGTGATAAGTTTTTAGATATATTGATATAATTGATAAGTTGGATTTCATTAAAACTATTAAAAATACTTCGTGAAAGAGACTGTTAAAAGCATGGAAAGACGATCACAGACCAGGTTAAAATGTTTATGAGTTACATATCTGACAAAGTACTTACATCCAGAATATACAACATACGCTTAAAATACAATGATAGGAAAATGTACAAGGAAATCCCCATGAAACCATCAGCGGAATTTGCAGCATACATAGAGTGACCGAATGAAACAAAAAACAAGATACAACTATATGTGTAAGAAACTCACTTTATACTTAATGATTCATATAAGCTGAAAGTGGAAGGATAAAGAAAAAATATTATAAGCAAATAATACCCAAAAAAGCAAAGGTGGCAATACTTGTATCAGTAAAAATAGATTTTATGTAAAAAGCTGTCACAAGAGACAAAGAAGGACATTACTAACATATAATGACAAAAGTGTATATACACAAGGAATATATAATAATTACAAATATATATGTACCTAACATTAAAGCATTTAAATACATAAAGCAAACATTTACAGCATAGAAGGGATAAGTAGACAGTAATACAACAATAGTATTAATAAAAGCTTTCAAATAATGAACAGAACAACCAGACAGAAAATCAACAAAGGAACAGTGGCTATGAATAACACTAGAGATCAAATGGATGTGACAGACCTATACAGATCATCCACAAAGAAGTAAGAGAATATACATTCTTCTTAAGCAGACATGGTACACTTTGCAAGATAAATCACAGGTTAGGTCACACAGCAAGTCACAAGAAATCAGATTGAAACCATACCAAATATCTTTTGTGACCACAAAAGGAGCAGAACTAGAAATCCATAGCAGAAGGAAAACTAGAAACTTCACAAGTATGTGGAAATTAAACAACTCATTTGATCAGCCATGGGTCAAAGAAGAAATAAAAATAAATAAATAAATAAAATGTTGAGACAAATGAAAACAAAAATACATGATACCCTAACTTTTGGGATTCAGCAAAAGCAGTAGTAAGAGGTAAGATTATAGCAGTAAATGCCTACGTTTAAAAAGAAAACAGGAAGGAGTTTCCAAGATGGCCAAATAGGAACAGCTCCAGTCTACAGCTCCCAGTGTGAGCAATGCAGAAGATGGGTGATTTCTGCATTTCCAACTGAGGTACTGGGTTCATCTTACTGGGGCTTGTTGGACAGTGGGTGCAGCCCACGGAGTGTAAATCGAAGCAGGGCAGGGCATTGCCTCACCCAGGAAGCATAAGGGGTCAGGGGATTCCCTTTCCTAGCCAAGGGAAGCCATGACAGACGGTACCTGGAAAATCGGGACACTCCTACCCTAATACTGCACTTTTCCAACAGTCTTAGCAAACGGCACACCAGGAGATTATATCCCGTGCCTGGCTGGGAGGGTTCCATGCCCACGGAGCCTCGCTCATGGTAGCACAGCAGTCTGAATTTGAACTGCAAGGCAACAGCGAGGCTGGGGGAGGGGTGTCTGCCATTGCTGAGGCTTGAGTAGGGAATCAAAGTGGCTGGGAAGCTCGAACTAGGTGGAGCCCACCACAGCTCAAGGAGGCCTGCCTGCCTCTGTAGACTCCACCTCTGGGGGCAGGGCATAGCTGAAGAAAAGACAGCAGAAACTTCTGCACACTTAAACATCCCTGTCTGACAGCTTTGAAGAGAGAAGTGGTTCTCTGAGCATGGAGTTTGAGATCTGAGAATGGACAGACTGCCTCCTCAAATGGGTCCCTGACCCCCAAGTAGCCTAACTGGGAGACAACTCCCGGTATGGGCCAACTGACACCTTATATAGCCAGGTGCTCCTCTGAGACGAAGCTTCCAGAGAAAAGATCAAGCAGCAACATTTTCTGTTCTGCAATATTTGCAGTTCTGCAGCCTCTAGTAGTGACACCCAGGCAAATAGGGTCTGGAGTGGACCTACAGCAAACTCCAACAGCCCTGCAGCTGAGGGTCCTGACTGTTAGAAGGAAAACTAACAAACAGAAAAGACATCCACACCAAAACCCCATCTGTACGTCACCATCATTAAAGACCAAAGGTAGATAAAACCACAAAGATAGGGAGAAACCAGAGCAGAAAAGCTGAAAATTCTAAAAATCAGAGTGCTTCTTCTCCTCCAAAGGATTGCAGCTCCTCGCCAGCAACGAAACAAAGCTGGATGGAGAATGACTTTGACGAGTTGAGAGAAGGCTTCAAAGATTGGTAATAACAAACTTCGAGCTAAAGGACAATGTTCGAACCCATTGAAAAAAGATTAGACCAATGGCTAACTAGAATAAACAGCACAGAGAAGACCTTAAATGACCTGATGGAGCTGAAAACCATGGCACGAGAACTACATGACACCTGAACAAGTTTCAGTAACTGATTCGATCAACTGGAAGAAAGGGTATCAATGATTGAAGATCAAATGAATGAAATGAAGCAAGAAGAGAAGTTCAGAGAAAAAAGAGTAAAAAGAAATGAACAAAGCCTCCAAGAAATATGGGACTATGTGAAAAGACCAAATCTACGTCTGATTGGTGTACCTGAAAGTGACGGGTAGAATGGAACCAAGTTGGAAAATACGCTGCAGGATATTATCCAGGAGAACTTCCCCAACCTAGCAAGGCAGGCCAACATTCAAATTCAGGAAAATACAGAGAATGCCACAAAGATACTCCTCGAGAAGAGCAACTCCAAGACACATAATTGTCAGATTCACCAAAGGTGAAATGAAGGAAAACATATTAAGGGCAGTCAGAGGAAAAGGTTGGGTACCCACAAAGGGAAGCCCATCACACTAACAGCAGATCTCTCGGCAGAAACTCTACAACCCAGAAGACAGTGGGGGCCAACATTCAACATTCTTAAAGAAAAGAATTTTCAACCCAGAATTTCATATCCAGCCAAACTAATCTTCATAAGTGAAGGAGAAATAAAATTCTTTACAAACAAGCAAATGCTGAAAGATTTTGTCACTACCAGGCCTGCCTTACAAGAGCTCCTGAAGGAAGCACTAAACATGGAAAGGAACAACCGGTACCAGCCACTGCAAAAACATGCCAAATTGTAAAGACCATTGATGCTAGGAAGAAACTGAATCAACTAATGAGCAAAATAACCAGCTAACATCATAATAACAGCATCAAATTCACACATAACAATATTAACCTTAAACGTAAATGAGTTAAATGCTCCAAATTAAAGACACAGACTGGCAAATTGGATAAAGAGTTAAGACCCATCAGTGTGCTGTATTCAGGAGATCCATCTCACATGCAGACACACACAGGCTCAAAATAAAGAGATGAAGGAAGATCTACCAAGAAAATGGAAAACAACAAAAAAAAAGCAGGGGTTGCAATCCTAGTCTGATAAAACAGACTTTAAACCATCAAAGATCAAAAGAGACAAAGAAGGTCATTACATAATGGTAAAGGGATCAATTCAACAAGAAGAGCTAACTATCCTAAATACATATGCACCCAATACAGGACACACCCAGATTCATAAAACAAGTCCTTAGAGACCTACAAAGAGACTTAGACTCTCACACAATAATAATGGGAGACTTTAATACCCCACTGTCAACACTGGACAGATCAGATCAACGAGACAAAGTTAACAAGGATATCCAGGAATTGAACTCATCTCTGCACCAAGCGGACCTAATAGACATCTACAGAACTCTCCACCCCAAATCAACAGAAT
>NW_012107497.1:611641-615179 GCF_000951045.1 Mandrillus leucophaeus
CGATTCCTCAAGGATCTAGAATTAGAAATACCATTTGACCCAGCCATTCCATTACTGGGGATATACCCAAAGGATTATAAGTCATGCTGCTATAAAGACACATGCACATGTATGTTTATTGTGGCACTATTCACAATAGCAAAGACTTGGAACCAATCCAAATGTCCATCAATGATAGACTGGATTAAGAAAATATGACACATATACACCATGGAATACTATGCAGCCATAAAAAAGAATGAGTTCATGTCCATTGTAGGGACATGGATGAAGCTGGAAACCATCATTCTGAGCAAACTATAGCAAGGATACAAAACCAAACACTGCATGTTCTCACTCATAGGTGGGAATTGAACAATGAGAACACATGGACACAGGGTGGGGAACATCACACAACGGGGCCTGTTGTGGGGTTGGGGGAGGGCGGAGGGATAGCATTAGGAGATATACCAAATGACAAGTTAGTGGGTACAGCACACCAACATGGCACATGTATACATAGGTAAAAAATCTGCATGTTGTGCACATGTACCCTAGAACTTAAAGTAAAAAAAAAAAAAAAAAAAAACTAAAGATAACATCTGGACATATGTCCCTGAGCTGTTTTTCAGAAACCAGGACCTCCCCCGAGCCCCCCCCTCCGCCAACCGGATGAAAAATTCTGATCACTGACACAAAGACCTCAGATAAGCAAAAACTGAGGACTAAATTCTGACTACTGTTTCAATTTCATTTTGAGAGGCCTGGAGAGAGTCATGCCCACAGGGCAAACCTTAACATTCCTTTCTGCTGACCCCAAGGTTTTATATAAAGCCTTACTTCCTTAATCAATTGCAAATAAAGAAAAATAATCTCTAAATCTACCTCTGACCTGTAAGCCCCTGCTTCAACATATCCTGACTTTCTAGGCCAAAGCAATGTATAATCTCCCTGTATTGGTTCATGATTTTGCCTGTAACTTCTACTTTCCTAAAATGTAACGCTGCCCTTAAAAACCTTCCCTTATAATCCATTAAGGAGTTCAGATCATAAGTGTTAGCTGCCCAATTCTCCTTGCTCGGCACCCTGAAATAAATATCTCAGTTTCTCTCACTGCAAAATAAATAAATAAATAAATAAAATAAAAAGAAAAGAAATCTCAAATCAATAGCCAAACTTTATACCTCACAAAACTAGTAAAATAAGAAATTAAACCCAAAATTAGCAGAAAGAAGGAAATAATAAATATTAGAGAATAAATAAATGAAATAGACCATAGAAAAACAACTGAAAAAAATTAACAAAATTAAGAGGTGGTTTTATGAAAAGAAATAAAACTGATAATATCTTTGCTAAATTAAAAAAATGAGAGAACATTCAAATAAATCAGAAATGAAAAGAAGAGAATAAAACTGAACCCACAGACATAAAAATGGTAATAAGAGACTACTATGAATGATTATATGCCAGCAAATTGCATAGCCTAGAAAAAAAAAAAGCAATGCATACATTCCTAGAAACATTCAACCTACTAAGATTAAACCATGAAAAAAATATATAAATTTTCAACAGACTTATAATCAGCAAAGAGATTGAATTAGTAATCCAAACCTCCCAACAAGGAAAGTTCCAGAACCTGGTGACTTTACTGGTGAATTCTAATATACACGTAGATAAGAATTAACACCAAATATTATCAAAATCTTCCAAAAACTTGAAGTGGAGTGAACACTTCCAAATTCATTTTTTGAGGTGAGTATTATCCTGATACAAAAGCTAGTCAAAGGCATCAGAAGAAAAGAAAATTACAGTCCAAAATTCATGATAAATATGGATTCCAAAATCCTCCAATATCATACTAGCAAACTAAACCCACCAGCACATTAAAAGGATCATACACCATAGCCAAGTGAGATTTAACTTTGGAATGCAAGGATGATTCACTACATAAAAATAAAATAATGGGATATATCACTTTAACAGAATAAAGAATAAAAGCCACAAGATCATTTCAATAGGTACATAAAAATCTCTTAACAAAATTTGACATCGTTTTACGACCAAAAAACAAAAACCTCTCAATGAACTAGGAATAGAAATAAATGACTTCAACAGAAAAGTTCATATAGAGCAAGCCCACAGCTAACATTATACTCAACAGGAAAATCTTAAATCTTTTCCTCTAAGAACAGGAAATAGGCAGGATGCCCAATCTCACCATTTGTCAATCTAGTAGTGGAAGTTCTAACCAGAGAAATTAGGCAAGATCAAGAAGTAAAAGTCATCCAGATGGGAAAGGAAGAAGAAAATTCTCCCTGTTTACAAACGGCATAATCTTCTACCTTCTACACAGAAAACTCCAAAAACTCCAGAAAAAACCTAGTAAAACTAATAAACAAATTCAGTAAAGTTCCAGGATATAAAATCAATGAGTAAAAATTAGTTGCATTTCTACACACTAACAATGAATTACCTGAAATGGAAATTAGGAAAAGAACCACATTTACAATAGTATCAAAGAGAACAAGATAATTATGAATAAAGTAAGTAGGTGGAAGACTTGTACGTTGAAATCTATAAAACACTGATTAAAGAAATTGAAAGAGACACAAACAAATAAAGAGATATTACACATTCATGGATTGGCAGACTTAATGTTGTTAAAACGGTCATACTACCCAAAGCTATCTACAGATTCTATGCCATCTCTATTAAAATCTTAATGATATTCTTCACAGAAATAGAAAAAAAAAATCCAAAGTTTATATGGAGCCACAATAAAACACCAGAAAGTCAAACCACTCTAGAGAAAAAATAATGAAACTAGAGGCATCACACTTCCTGATTTCAAAATATATTAGAGGGCTATGTTAATTAAAACCATATAGGATACACAATAGGGAGAGAATAGTCTCTTTAACAAATGATGTTGGGAAAACTGGATACACAAATGCAAAAGAATGAATTTGGACCCTTAACTTACATCACAGACAAAAACATCAACTAAAAATGAATTAAAGACTTAAGCGTAAAACCTCAAATTATAAATCTACAAGAAAAAAACACAGCGAAAAAGCATTATGACATTAATATTAGCAATGATTTTATGCACATGAAACCAAAAGCGCAGGCAACAAAAGCAAAATAAACAATTGGGACATCATTAAACTAAAAGCTTCTGCATTGCAGCGGAAATTATCAACAGAGTGAAAAGGCAACCTAAAGAATAGGAAAAACTATTTTCAAACAGTGTATCTGATAAAGGTTTAATTTCCAAAACATATAAGGAACTCCTATAACTCAAGAGCGAAAAAAAAGCTAATCACCCACTTTTTAAAATGGGTTAAAGGCTTTTAACAGACATTTCTCCAAATACAAATGGCCAACAGGTTTATGAAAAGATGCTCAAAGTCATGCAGCTGCTATGGAACACATTATGGTCATTCCTCAAAAAGAAAATGAAAATATAAACTACCATCAGAGTGAACAGGCAACCTACAGAATGGGAGAAAATTTTTGCAATCTACTCATCTGACAAAGGGCTAATATCCAGAACCTA
>NW_012107497.1:615831-643883 GCF_000951045.1 Mandrillus leucophaeus
GATAGCATTAGGAGATATACCTAATGTAAATGACGAGTTAATGGGTGCAGCACACCAACATGGCACATGTATACATATGTAACAAACTACCACCCTTCTACAATGGTGGCGACATCCCCACATCTTCACCAGTATTTTTTGTCTTTTTGATGATAGCTATCCTGACAGGTTGAGACAATATCTCATTGTGGTTTTGATTTGCATTTCTCTGATGATTAGTGACTTTGATAGTTCACTAATTTAGTCCATTTGTTATAACTGAACTCAAAGAACACAAATGTGTTACTGGTTTCATCGTAAGGTTAAGCTCTCCAGTATAAAATTTCATTACTTCTTATGTGGGAGAAAATAGTTTGGTCTACTCTATTGTCTTGATATATTCTGCTATTTCTAATTCAAATGCATGAAAAATGTTTCTTCACACTACACTACAAATATGATTATCATTCATAAGTAATGATTTACAGTAAAAGGCAATCAAGAAAAATCATGTTTAGAAGATGGAACAATAAATATGCATAAGTTTTTGAAGAAAAAAAGAAAATATAAGTGCGGTATGATTTAGCAATCTAATTTTTAGTTATTTCTCTAAAAGAACTGAAATCAGAATGTTGAAGAAGCATTAGTACTCTCATGTTCACTGCAGCACTAATCATGATAGTCCAGATGCAGTAAGAACCTAAATGTCCATGGACGGTTGACAAAATATGTGTGTATGTGTGTGTGTGTGAGAGAGAGAGTGTGTGTGTGTGTGTATACACATATAGACATATACATTAGAATATTCCATGCATGTGTGTACACATGGAATATACACACATGCATGGAATATTATTCAATCTTCAAAACTAGAAAATTCTGTAATATGTGACAACATGTATAAATTCTGTGAACATTATGCTAAGGAAAATAAGCCAGGAATATGAAAACAGATTCTGCATGATTTCACTTATAGGAGATATTTAAAATAGTCAAACTCATAAAATCAGAGTGGAATGAAGAGTGGTTGCCAGTAGCAGGGAGTAGAAGAAATGGAGAGTTAGGAGTTGTTAATAAACATACAGAAAGTCATGCAAAATGAATAAATTCTAAAAATCAGCTAAGCAACATTGTACCTATAGTTAACAAAATTATTTTGTGCTTAAAAATTTAACAGGATATATCTCATGTTGGGGACTTACCACAATAAAATAAATTTTGAAAAAATGCAGTATGTTCTAATTGGTTCATCTACTCAAACAAATGTACCACACTAATGCCAGATGCTAAAAATTGAAAAAAAAATGTATGTGTGGGGGAGTTGGAGTATATAATAACTCTCTGTACTTTCTGTTCATTTTTTTTGTAAACCTAAAACTGCTCTAAAAATAAAGTCTCAACACAACAAAATGTAAAACTGGAGGGCTTGTTCAAATACAGATTACTAGGCTTCATCCTCAGAATTTCTGAATCAGTTGTTTCTGGATAAGACTTCACAAGCTGTATTTCTAACAAGCTTCAAGGTGATTTTAATGTTGCTGACTCTGGGATGGCATTTTGGGATCTCATGCTTTAGACAAATTTAATTCACTGAAAATTTAAAAATAGCACTTTGACAATAAGAGAAAACTTTAGGGAGGCAAATATGGCCACAGCATGCAATATAAATAGAGGGGTTTAATACTACAAGCTGAGAGTTAAATTTAAATATAATTGGTGAAATTAAGAGAGGTGGAATTAAGAAAAAATTAATTGGTATTAAGAAAAGATAGTACAGTGGTAGACTCAATGGCATTTAACCAATCATTTGGATGTAGGAGTAAAGGAAATGGAAGGAAAAAGTTAAGTAGGTTTCAGAGTGGGCATATCTCAGAGAATAATCCTGCCATAAATAGTAATAGGGAAGATATATGGAGAAACAACTGAAGATGAAATAGTATGGATTTAATTTTTATGTGCATAAGAGGGAAAATATACATCTGCTAGTTTTTAACTTTTAATTGTAATCACTCACTAGAGATGGCTTTTCCCTTATAGAAATAAATTATTGTCTTTTCAAAAACTTACATTTACTTTCCCTTTTAAAACTTTTAAAAGAATTAAAGCAGAAAGATAATAGCATGTCTAAACCTAGAAAATAAATCTCATATTCCAGGACTTAACTAAGGCAGGTACTCATCCATCCAATATTAAATATCATAAAGGATTCAAAGTCTAAAACATTATTGGGAGTTTCTTTTCCAAATAATTTCCTTGACTATTTTTTTATAAAGTCATACTGGACCTTTCTGATAGATGTAAAGAAAGCATTGTTGTTTAAATGCTTTATCTATGCTGGCTCATTTCCCCAAAAATTGACTGCAAAATCCTACATGGCTTCTTTGGCAAGGACTATATTTAATTTTTTATTTGGTGTTATTCTTGTTAAATCTGGCACAGTGCAGTGCTATGAACATAACTGCATCAGTATATATGGTTGGTTAAAATGAAAATGATTAACAAGAACAGTCAGGAATCTCTTCTTAATAATTATCTAGTGCTTAAAAACTGACACTAAACTTTTGACTTTCTATATTGTTCAATTTCTCTAACTCATTTCTTTAAATAATTGTATTTTCTCCCCTTTTTTATGATATGAACTCTGCTCAGTTTCTACCAGTTTCTATAAATTATCTATACAACATAGAAATCAGTACAAAACTGTGTCTTAATGAAGGTCTGATTAATGTCCAGTGAGGGTTACAGATGTGCACCTATGTTAATAATTAAATTGAATTATCATTTTATGTTTTGCCTAAGTGATTCAGATTAGCTCTTTTTCTAATAATTAAAATCTGGCCTATATTTACCTGAGGTCTATATCTATGAGATTACCATTGATGCTCAGTAATTTTCTCCCAGAAAAACAACCACCACCATGCATCTAAACAAATTTATTTGGAAGTGAATCTAATATTTCACAATTGTCTTGAGTGCTATAATATTCAATATAGGTTTACAGAAATTAACTTAATTTGACAATTGCAGCTACCTGCATAGTAAGAAAGAATGGATACTCCTATTTTCATTATTTAGAGGAAACTGAAGGGCCACAAAATTTATTGTTTACCCAATTTCTTAAAACTAGTGACGGCTGTAAAACCAAAACTCCATATGCTGGTACTCTTTGTGGCCTACTGTGCTGTCTCCACACATTAGGTAGTAATACGGGACTGTTAAATGTAGTAAAATGTTGGTAAAGGCTGGCTGCTTGTTTATGTCATTAAAGTTACTGAGCGTTGATCGGGTCAATTTGATTTATGTCTCACTTTAGTTTGTGTGCCTAAGGACTACCGTAATGATTAATCACAAGGATCAAGAACATGTTACTTTATTTTTGGTAAAATGCATTACAAACAGTTTGTAATTCTTAAGACCTAGATCACTTTTCATGTCTCAAATGTCCTTAATTTCAGTTTTAATCACTTCACTTAAAGCTTTACCTATCTTGTGATTTTTTAAAAATCATCAGTCTTGGGTACATTTATTTTTCTAAATAATGTATTAGAAATTTTAAAAATTGTTATTAGAATTTTTTAAATCTACCACCATGGGATCCCCTTTTTAAATTTTCCACAAAAATATAAATTTCTGGCCAGGCGTGGTGGCTCACGCCTGTAATCCCAGCACTTTGGAAGGCCAAGGCAGGAGGATCACGAGGTCAAGAAATCGAGACCATCCTGGCCAACATAGTGAAACCCCATCTCTACTAAAAATACAAAAATTAGCCGGGCATGGTGGTACATGCCTGTAATCCCAGCTACTCAGGAGGCGGAGGCAGGAGAATCCCTTGAACCAGGGAGTTGGAGGTTTCAGTGAGCCGAGATCATGCCACAACACTCTAGCCTAGTGACAGACTGAGACTCTGTCTCAAAAAAATAAAAAAAAAAAAATATATATATATATATGCGCACACACACACATATATATATATATTTCTGATATCAGTGTCACACATAGCTCTACTATGTATTTTTTGTGATTGCCCATACTTCTTTTATTGCCCACTAAAATGTATAAATGCATTAGCAAGAGAGTGATATCAAATTAAAATTCTATAGAATGGATGCAATCAACATTATATAATGCTAAGGGACTTGGATTTGCTGAATTCACTGCATTTGCCACATTTAGCCTCTGGAGCTGTTTATTGCCAGTACTGATGAGCCTTAAGCCAATTACAGAGACAAATAAGGGAGACTTAGTACCCCTTTCCTATTTTTCTAATATATAAAATAATATGCAATCCCATCTGACTTTTGAAATATAACATCACTGTTTTGTGCTCTGAGCTTCATTCTCCAGCATTGTACTAGAAAGATTAGTACGATGTGTACGTTCACAGAAAATCAACCATACTCAATGATACAAGTGGCTGGGCCAGAAGCACTCAGTCCAAAAACCTGTACATAAAAGTCATTAGTGTGCTATAGAATAAAAATGCTAAACACATTAACATGATGAAGCAGGTACAGATAGTTATTTCTTATTTTTCTCCTATGAGAAGATAACAGACATTCCTTAGATGCTATCATACATCCTAAGGAGTTAAACTGAGAAATACATACATGACCGCAAAGTTAAGTGTGTGTGTGTGTGTGTGTGTGTGTGTGTGTGTGTGTGTGTAGAGGGGCATCAATAACTTGCTCATTTAAAGGCGGTAAATTTTCTATATGATGAAGGATCATAAAAAAACTCATTATGGTCAAGACAAGTATTCTGGGACATCTAGGGATAGTAAATGTATCCACTTCATTATTTTTAATGGTAAGAATATGGGCATTTTACCAGTAATTATGTATCATTTATACAACCACCTTAGTCTGGTATTGAATCTAGATCTCCAATTTGTTAACATTTTCTTATACAGGAAGACAATAAAAGGAGAGGCTTATCAAAATGTAAGAGTTCAGAACACAACTAGTTTGGAATCATGTTCTAAAGTTTAGCCTCCACAGAATATTTGTGGAATTTAGATAACAGCTGTCTTCCTCAGCTGCCAATGTATAATGACTTGCAATGAACAGGTATAAGTTTCCTGGAAGAGAAGATGCTTCTGAGATTCACTAAGGTATGTCTTTGACTAAGAAAAATATTGCTGGAAAATACATTAAAAAATAAAAAGCTATGGACAAATAAAGCTACATTGTGGTAATTCATAATTGAATTGCTTAATTTGAAGAAATCAGTGTGAAATAACAGACATCTATAATTTTTATCTTGGCATGTACAAATGGTTACATTCTGGTCAATGGTTTCTGTGTGTTTGGGGACTTTTGATTAGAATGAAGAATGGCATATGTCTAACATATCTACTCTTTTGGACAAGAAACTTATCTCCCTGCTTCTTCTTTCACCCTTATGCTGAATTTGATATTTCTTTTTTTCCCTCTTCCTCTCCTCTCCTCTCCTCTCTTCTCCTCTCTTCCTTCACCTCCCCTCCCCTCCTTCCCCCAACTTCCCTGTTTCCTTCCCTTTTCCCTTCCCTTCCTTTCCATCCATCCATAACTGAAAATAGGCTACATTTTGCTGCAATAAATAATAAACACTGAAATCTCAGTGGTGTAATAAACATAAATTTAATTTTTCCTCATGGCACATGCCAATATGGGTTGGGTTGTTACTCTGGGTGGTATCAGTACTCAGTGTGGTGATTTATGAATCCCTGTTCCTTTCATAAAGTGACTAAACAGTTTAAAACACATGACCTCCAAGATTGCCAAGGTACAGGGAAAAAAGAAGATAGATAAATTGTACGGGCAGTTTTATGGCCATACTTGACAGTGACACTTGACCTTAACTGAGCTGTGAAAGAGGTTGGGAAATACGGTCTTATCAAGAAGATGAAACAAATACAATTTGGTGCAAACATACCATTTTCTGTAACACAGTATCTATTTACCCACAGATTTGTTTTGTTTCTCTATATTATTTTGGCTCTATCAAACTAGCCAATAGTATATATTCTGTCTTTCCTGCTAACTTATTACCATGAGGTGAAAATTAGTAACAAAGAGCTTAGCACTTTGTAGATGTATGTATGAATGCCTGTATGAAAAATTAGAGAATTGGCCGGGCGCGGTGGCTCACGCCTGTAATCCCAGCACTTTGGGAGGCCGAGGCAGGCGGATCACAAGGTCAGGAGATTGAGACCACAGTGAAACCTCGTCTCTACTAAAAATACAAAAAATGAGCCGGGCGCGGTGGCGGGCGCCTGTAGTCCCAGCTACTGGGAAGGCTGGGGCAGGAGAATGGCATGAACCCAGGAGGCGGAGCTTGCAGTGAGCCAGGATCGCGCCACTGCACTCCAGCTTGGGCGACAGAGCGAGACTCCGTCTCAAAAAAAAAAAAAAAAAAAAATAGAGAATAAATATAAACATCCCAAATTCATTCTCATTCTAATCTTATATCTTCTGTGATTCCTAATTTGTACTCTAGTCCCTGTTTTTAATATTAATGTATGAATTAATCACTAGGACATGGAAATATCACTTTTAGTATCTATGATCAAAGGTATCAGGACAAATAGAGATCATAATTTTCCTTTAATTATGTTTCACTAATAATCCATAAAGAAAACTTCTAACCATGTTCTATTACCTAGTAATCACCTACTTATCTCACACTTAAACATGTATCAAAACCAAGATATTAAACAGATTCCTTAGTGTTCGAGATCTTGAGTGGGTCATGTCTTACTAGAGGAAAGGTTTATAGAATCTCATATGTTGAAGAAATAAATATAATAGTATGGGAACAAAATTAGTATAAAGTACATGTGTAAACTCCAATAAGTTTGATTTAGAAGTCATGTAAAGAAGACAGAGATTACATGGACATAAGTACTTGGAAAATTTTAAGTGTGTGCCAATATTGTCTTGGTCATCAACATGACTAGAAAGAATATATATGGCTGAAAGACAAAATAAGATAAAGAAGACTCAATTATGTCCAAAGAAAAGCCAAGGACATGGGAAGAATCTGGACAAGTAAATTTTCTCAAAGAAGATTAAGCTATATATGTTTAATTCGTGGTCACCATGGCTACTGCCTGGCATTATATTCATATTACAATGAGAGAATTCACATGCTGATGAGGCTAACAGTAAATAGGATGGTAGCCAATACTTTAGTCCCAACTTGGAGGGTTGTTTGGAGGAGGGTGAGATTTGAGGCACAGAAAACAATTGAAATCATAGGTGGATGGTCTTGAGCAAAAGGCAGTGTAGAAAGTCTGCATGCTCAGTATCTGTGTAAGTCCAGCAGACCTTTCTTTCTCTAATCTGTTAAATATTTAAATGAGTTAAATATCATATTCATCACAGATGCTCAATCTTTCTACCCAGCCGGACTTGCTGCATGGATATTATCCATATCAACTCCATTTTGAGATATATCCTAAACAGACATTTTACTATATTAATCACCTACACAAGAGCCACATTAGGCTACATCATCATCTTCACTGACCTGGACTACTGCAGAAATCGGAAGTTATCTCTCTTTTTATGGCCTGACCCTCCCACACTCCTTTCTCTCTCCATCACCCAGAGAGCATCTTTTAAAAGTTAAATCATGACATGGTACTTCTCTATTTAAAACTCTACAATGATTTATCTTCTCATTGTGAATAAAATTAAAAGCCTTTTACCATCTTAAAAGCTTCTACATGGTTCAACACCTGTAGCCTACCTGAAGATACTCTCTGCTTCTTTCACTGTATTCACACCATTCTGGCCTAGTTGTGGTCTTCCTCAGACATACCAAAAATTTGCTTCTCTTTAGATCTCATTTTACTTGTAATGTTCTTTCCTCAGATACTCATATAACTTACATTCTCATTTTATTATGGATACTGATTAAATAACATCAAACAAGTCACTTATGGACATGTTATATAAAATAGTAACTCACCCCTGGTACTCTCCAATGTGTTGTTATCCTGTTTTATTTTGCTTTATCTTTTCAATAATCACCAATTGATACATTGCACATATTTCATTACATTCTTATTGGCTTTTACTGTGTAGAATATAAATTCTATGAAAATAGGAAGGTGTTTTATTTACCATTACATTCTTATGGCCCCAAACAGACACAGCACATATAAGACATTCATAAATATCTATTGTATAAATAAATTAATATAAAACTTAATAAATGATGGGAGAGGCAAAGCTTATTTTCCTGAAGTCATGGTGTTTAAATTATTTATTGTAACATAACAAACCACACCAAAACTTGGTGTATTAAAACAATCATTTTTTAATCTCATAAGTTTGTGTGTCAAAAATTCAAACAGGACCAATGGTGTCTACACAAGTCTCTAAATAATATTTAGAAGACAGACAAACTGTTCTACTGAAATGGCTTCATTCATATAGCTATTGCCTTGACA
Source organism: Mandrillus leucophaeus (assembly GCF_000951045.1). Taxonomy (NCBI): domain Eukaryota; kingdom Metazoa; phylum Chordata; class Mammalia; order Primates; family Cercopithecidae; genus Mandrillus; species Mandrillus leucophaeus. The sequence goes on from NW_012107497.1 coordinate 624,248, forward strand.
TAGATGACTAGAAAGCTGGGCTCAGTGGATTCTGAATTCTGTCAGCTGGAACACATAGATATGGCCTATCCAGCAAGATAATGTCTGGGTATTCAGACTTCCCATATGGTGGCTCCAGGCTCCTAGAGAAAGTGTTCCAGTAAATAAGAACAAAGCTGTATGGCCTTTTACAAGCTAGCTTCAGAAGGAATATAGCATCACTTTTTACATACTATACGGTTGAAGCTTCGCAAATCAACCCAGATTTAACATTAGGGTATGTACACATCCAATTTCTCACTAAAATTGGTAAAGAATAATTTGTGATCATGTTTAAAAACCATTACAGATGGCTTCTGTAAATTGACTTAAATTAGGAGCAGTCTTTGTCATTTGATGCTTCAAGAGATTGGGCTTTTCAAAAGTAGATAAAACTAGATGGTCAGAAATGTACAAAAGTAAAATAATTTGCCACTGAGTTCTGAACTATCTCCTGAACTTTACATTTTCTATGTGCCAATCTGTCCTATATCCTTAACCAATAAACTGACCTGGGCCATGTTAGGGGTATGGAGTGGTCTGGGGGAGTGTTAAATGGCAGGAAGCCTTACTAACGTTTCTAAGTCCAAGAAATACATTGTCATGCAGATGAACAGAGAAGTGCTATATTAGAGATTATGGGGTTGCTTTTATAAGGTAGTACATTTTAAAACTTTGCTGTTGTATTTATTAGCACAACCATCATTATCAAAACCATCATTGGTGAACATTTAGCTGTGAGGAACTCTTATATAGATGAGAGGTCAGTGGTGAGATCTGCCAATCAAATTCCCACTCAAATGTTAATAAGAAGTCAGAATACCATAAAAAACAAAATAAACTAATTTTAATTTTAATCTGTATATTATAATAATTCATCAAAACTTACTTCTGACCACCATCAATATTTTCCCCAGTATAATTTTAATAAATAGTTGTATATTTTTATTTTAAATACTCTAAATATTGAGAGTATTTAAATAATGTAGTATTAGTATGATTTACATATTGTGAATATTATACATAAGAGCTTAGGAGAATATTGATAACTTTATGTAAAATAAAGTTTCACAATCATTAAAATATAAACCCATAATTAAAATATGTAAATAATATATAAACTTGAGGTAGCTTCTAGTTCCAGCTTTGCCACTGAATTAGGACTCTTCAACTCACTTTACTTTTTTGCCAAATCTTGTCATCTTTAAGTGGAAATAATAATCTTTAGTGTCAAAATCCCCAGGGCAAAACATTTCATAGCATTCTGCCATGTATATACAGCAGTTCAATAAATATTTCATGATGTTAAAGTATGTTAAATTTTTTGGAAAAATATACTAATGATAAATTTCCACTGTTGGTATCACCTTCCCAAGAGGACATTTAATATCTAATCTGAGAGAGTACATCAAGATAGCTGACTAGAGGTATTTGGTACTCACCTCCTCCACTAAGAATAAACGAAATAGTGAGCAGATAATCATATTTTGCCTAGCTCATTCAAGACAGAACTCTAGAATTCAACAGAAAACTGTCAAGAAGTACCTAAAGCAAGGAAGGAAGAAGTGAGGCAGTCTACTCTGTTGGGACTGGCTAGAAGTGAAGAGAGACTCCTCAAAACAGGGAAAGGGGAAGTGAGAGACTATCAGTAGCCTACATTCTCTTCTGGCTGCTTACAATCCTAGCCCTAAGAGAGCCCCTCAACCCTTGTGGGTCCTGAAACTAACATAGGGAGTTGCCAGGAGATTGTGCAATGGTACTGTTCCAGGAATGGAGCTAATGCTGGGTCCTACGCATTCCCTGAGTCATAAACAGGTACAGAAAGGCTCGATTTTAGAGCCCCATCCCCAACATACTGCACACTGTCCAGGAGCCCAGAGGCACTGGGGCTGAGGCATAGGAGAAGTGTGGGCTGGTGCTCCCAGGGCTGAGGCGTGAAGTATAGGATACCACAACCAGTGCTGAGGTGTGATTGAGGTGTGGGCTACTGCATTTGGGGCTGAGGCACAAAACAGGCAGTGTACTGCAGCAAAGCGTAAGGCATGAGCAGTGCCAGGGCTGAGTTGTGAATGGCACATGCTTTTTACCTCCTGGCAGCACTGCCTTGCCCAGCAGCTTGGCAGAAATGTGGTTACCGCTGCCCCCAACATGAGAATTCCATCAGTGGCATTGCCCTGCCCCTGCCTATCATGACTGGTGCCTGCACACACCCCTGATGAGGGGCATGAGGACAAGACTGGCTGACCCAGCTTCATCCCCACTCTTGGTGAGGGCACAGAATCCAGGGGCCAGAGGACTGTCCTACCAGCCTACCACCATTGACACCAAAACACTCCTCTGGTGGCCTAAGGTAAGACTTCTCTACCCAGCTATTAACATCTTAACTGGCAGCTACCTGCATGTACTACCTGAAGGTCTGGGCAGTAGTCCAGCCAACCCATTGCAACAACTGTTAACATCAGCACACACTGTTTGGCACCCAGAGGATCACTCCACAACTGCCACTGCCATTTTCCATGTCAGGCCAGCTGCACAGGGACCTGAGAATCTTCACACCCACCTGGGTCATCCCTGCCAGTATCAGCATCCAAGTAAGCCACCTAGAGGCTGATCCACTTGGATCTGCTAGCAATGGTGCCAGTGTATGGCACTTTGGGCCCCAAATGGCCCAAACTGGCTTACCTGATGTCACAGCCCCAGGGAAGCTTAACCACAGCCTCCACAAATAACTGTACTCTAAGCCACCAAAGAAATAACAGATACCACTGATACTATTCACAGCTGAAGAAATCATAAAGAAAATACATGCTATTGCATATACTCAGAATCAAAATCAAATTGCCTTACCCAGCCAACACAACAGATATATCTTCAGGAGAATATTTCTCCCTACAAAAGTAAATACAAAAAATTAGAAAAACTGACTGTTACACCAGATACACAGACATTGAGATAAGAATACATGAAACATGAAAAAGCAAATAAAATAACACTTCCAAAGGAAAACAGTTATTCTTTAGCAACATTTACCAATCAAAAAGAAATTTATGAAATTCTGGAAAATAATTCAATTATTGATTCTAAATAGACTCAGTGAGATGCAAGAGAATTCTGAGAGACAACACAATCATAAAAATAATACAGGATATGAAGGAGATATGAATAACTTACCAAAGAGGTAGCTTTCTAAGAAAAAAAAAAAGAACCAAACAGATATTCTAGAACTGAAGAATTCATTGAATGAAATACAAACTATATTATACAGCTTCAACAATAGACTAGAGGTGTGGGCTACTGCAGGAGAAATAATCTTATAACTTACAGAGATATCTTGAAATAATCCAGTTAGATAAAAATTAATACAAAATAATAAAAAATAATAAGCAAAAGCTTCATGTCATAAAGGACACCATTAAGTGATCAAATATACAAATTATTGGTGCCCTATAAGGCAAAGAGAGAGTAAAAGAGTGAAAATAAATGTTTAACAAAATAACAGATGGAAACATCCCAAGGTTAGTGAGAGATTTAGAAATTCAGATACTGGAGCATCTGAGATTCTCAAACATACAATGCAAAAACGCATTCTGCATGGCACATTTTATAGTCAAACTGAAGTCAAAGACAAAGACAATATTCTAAAAACATCAAGAGAAAGGCATCTAGACATCTGTACCTATATAGGTACACCCCATCAGACTAACAGCAGATTTCTCAGCAGAAACCTTATAGGCCAGGAAAGAATTAGATGATATATTCAAAGCACTGAAAGAAAACAATTGTTAGCCAAGGGTATTAAATCCAGCAAAATTATCCTTTATAAATGAAAGAGAAATAAAGTCTTTCCCAGACAAGAAAAGCTGAGGGAGTTGATCACCACTAGGGTGGACCTACAAGAAATGTTAAAGGGAGTCCTAAACATGGAAAAGAAAGGAAGACATTTACTATAATGAGAACACATGAAAATATAAAACTGATTAGTAAATCAAACATACATAAGGAAGAGAAGGACTCAATCAGTACCAGTGCATAAAACCACCAAACTACAACAATAATCAATAAGAGAGAAAGAAAGGAACAAAAAATAGATAAAACAATCAGAAAGCAATTAACATTGTTACAGGAACAAAATCTCACCTATCTTAACAACCTTGGCTGTAAATGGATTAAATTATCTACTTAAAACAAATAGGCTTGTTGACTGGTTCCAAAAATATATTGAAAAACACAAAAACATCATCCAACTATATAGTATGCATAAAAAATATACTTTACAAGTAAAGGCATATATAAACTGAAAGTAAAGGGATGGAAAAAGATCTTCCATGCAGATAGAAACCAAATGTGAGCAGGAGTAGCTATAACTATGTCAGAAGAAATAGACTTCAAGCCAAAAACATTTTTTTCAAAAGACAATACTATATGACAACAGTAAATTATCTGAAGAAGAAATAAAAAGTAATCCCATTTACAATAGCTACAAATAAAATAAAATATCTAGGAATAAACTTAATGAAAGGAAAGAAATATTTCTATAATGAAAACTATAAAACACTGATTCAAGAAATCAAAGAGGACACAAAAAAATATATTCCATTTTCACGAATTAGAAAATACAGTATTGTTAAAATGTACATACTACCCAAAGCAATGTACAGATTCAATGCAATTCCTATCAAAATACCGGATGTGGTGCCACATGCCTGTAATCTCAGCACTTTGGGAGGCTAAAGCAGGTGGATCACCTGAGGTCAGGAGTTTGAGACCAGACTGGCCAACATGGCAAAACTCTGTCCATTAAAAATACAAAAATTAGCCAGGTATGGTGGAAGGTGCCTGTAATCCCAGCTACACGAGACGTTGAGGCAGGAGAATGCTTAAACTCGAGGGATGGACGTTGCAGTGAGCCAAGATTGCACCACTGCACTCCAGCCTGGTGACAGAGTGAGATTCCATCTCAAAAGAAGAAGAAGAAAAAAATACCAGCGATGTTCTTCACAGAAATAGAATTTTTTTTTTTCTTTTTTTTTAGATGGAGAGATGGAGTCTCGCTCTGTCACCCAGGCTGGAGTGCAGTGGCACGATCTTGGCTCACTGCAACCTCTGTCTCCTGGGTTCAAGTGATTCTCCTGCCTCAGCCTCCCATGTAGCTGGGACTACAGATGCACGACCATGCCCAGCTAATTATTGTATTTTAAGTAGAGACAGGGTTTCACCGTGTTGGTCAGGATGGTCTCGATCTCTTGACCTTGTGATCCGCCCGCCTCGGCCTCCCAAAATGCTGGGATTACAGGCATGAGCCACCGCACCTGGCCAAAGAAACAATCTTAAAACTTACATGAAACCACAGAAGACCCAGAATAGCCAAAGCTATCCACAGTACAAAGAATAAAACTAGAAAAATCACATTACCTGATTTAAATTATACTATAGAGGTATAGTAAACAGGCCGGGCGCGGTGGCTCAAGCCTGTAATCCCAGCACTTTGGGAGGCCGAGACGGGCGGATCACGAGGTCAGGAGATCGAGACCATCCTGGCTAACACAATGAAACCCCGTCTCTACTAAAAATACAAAAAAAATTAGCCGGGCGTGGTGGCGGCGCCTGTAGTCCCAGCTACTCGGGAGGCTGAGGCAGGAGAATGGCGGGAACCCGGGAGGCGGAGCTTGCAGTGAGCCGAGATCGGGCCACTGCACTCCAGCCTGGGCGACAGAGCGAGACTCCGCCTCAAAAAAAAAAAAAAAAAAAGAGGTATAGTAAACAAAATAGCATGGCACAGCCACAAAAACAGATACATAGACCAATGGAACAAAATTTAAATCCCATAAATAAAAACATACATACATAGTGAACTCATTTTCGACAAAGGTGGTATGACATACATTGGGGAAAGGACAGTCTTCACAGTAAATGGTACTTGGGAAACTGGATAGCCATATGCAGAAGAACAGAACTAGCCCACTAGCTTTCTCTATATATAAAAATCAAATAAAAATTGATTAAAAACTTAAATCTAAGACCACAAATTATGAAACTACTAAAAGAAAACATTGGGTAAAATCTCCAGGACTTTGGTCTGGGGAAAGATTCATTGAGTAATACCCGAAAACTACAGGCAACCAAAGCAAAAATGTATAAATAAGATCACATCAACTTAAAAGGCTTCTGCACAGTGAAGGAAATAATTAACAAAGTGAAGAGACAACGCACAGAATGGGAGAAAATATTTGCAAACAATCCATCTGAGAAGAGATTAATAACAAGAATATACAGGGAGCATGAACAGTTCTATAGAAAATATATAATAATGTGATTTTAAAATGGGCAAACGATATGAATAGACATTTTTCAAAAGATGACATTCATATGGCAAACAGGTATCAGAACTGGTGATAACATCACTGGTCATCAGATAATGCAAATCAAAACTACAATGGGATACTATCTCACTTTAGTTAAAATGGCTTATATCCAAAAAACAGGCAATAACAAACGCTGGTGAGTATGTGAAAAAAAGGGAACCCTTGTACTCTGTTGGTAAGAATGTAAATTAGTACAACCATTATGGACCAGTTTGGAGGTTTCTCAAAAACGTAAAATAGAATTGCCATATAATCCAGCAATCCCACTGCTAGGTATATATTCAAAAGAAAGGAAATCAGTATATAAAGACATATCTGCACTCCCACATTTATTGCAGCACTATTTATTGTAGCAGTATTCACTACAAACAGGATCTGAAAGCAACCTGAGCCCATCAACAGATTAATAAAGAACATATACACAAAGAACATTGTGTATATGTGTACATATACACAATTGAGTACTATTCAGCCATAAAAAAGAATTGAGAACTTGTCATTTGCAATGACATGTATGGAACTGGAGGACATTATGTTACATGAAATAAGCCAGGCTCAAAAAGACAAACAACACATGTTTTCACTCATTTATGGGAGCTAAAAATTAAAACAACTGAACCCATGAAGATAGAGGTAGAATGATGGTTATGAGTTTGGGCAGGGTAATGTGAGTGGAGGGAAGTAGAGATTATTCATGGGTAAAAAAAAATATAGTTTGACAGAATGAATGAGAACTACTATTTGATTGCACAACAAAGTAACTATAGTTGCCAATCATTTATTGTACAATTTAAAGTAACTACAAGAGTATTATTGGATTGTTTGTAACAGAAAGGATAAATAATTGAAGTGATGGATACCCCTTTTACTAGGATATGATTATTACACAGTATTGCCTGTATGAAAATATCCCATATACCCCAATACTATATATACACATACAGCATGTACCCACAAAAAAGTATTAATCCTGGAACAGGATATATTACCCAATAATGGAGCACCCAGATTCATAATTCAAATATTACTACATCTTTAGCGAGACATAGATTTCAATGCAATAATAGTGTGGGACTTCAACACCACAATCTCAGCATGAGGCAGATAATCTACACAGAAAATCAACAATAAAAATGAGATTTGAGCTGGGCTTTAGACCAAATGAAACTACAAAGCGCTTACAGAACATTAAACCCAATGACTGTAGAATATGCATTCTTCTACAGCCCATGCAACATTCTCCAGGATAAACTCTACATTAGGCCACAAATAAAGACTCAAAAATACTTCCAATCTAGTACTTTCTCAGATAACAAAGAAATAAAAGTAGAAACAAAAAAGCAGAGGAATATTTTAAACTATACAAATAGATACAAATTAAACAACATGCTCCTGAATGACCAATAGGTCAAGGAAAAAATTAAGACAAAAATAAAAATAGTTCTTGAAACAAATGACAATGGTAAAACAATATACTAAAATCTGTGGATTACAGGGGAAAAAAAAGTACTTAGAGGAAAGTTTATCATAATAAAAACCTACATCAGAAAGTAAAAGGATTTGAAATGATAATCTAATAATACCTCTCCAGGAACTAGAAAAGCAAGAACAAACTAAATCCCAATTTACCAGAAAAAAAGAAATAATAAATATCAGAACAGGACTAAACAGAGACTAAAAACATAAAAAGAATGAATGAAAGGAAAAGTTGATTCTTCAAAAAATAAAGAAAACTAATAAATCACTAACTAGACTAACAAAGACAAGAAAAGATCTAAATAACCAAAATCTGAGATGAAAAATGAAACATTTACCACTAATACCACAAAAATAAAAAAGATTACCAGAGACTATTAGGGACAACTATATATTAACAAATTGGAAAACCCAGAGGAAATAGATAAGTTCCCAAAAACATACAAACTATCAGAATTGAATATGGAAGAAATAGAAAACCTGAACAGACCAACAATTGTAGTGAGATTGAAGCAGTAATAAAAAGCCTTCCATTAAAAAAAAAAAAAAAAAAAAGAAAAGAAAAGCCCAGGTGTGGGTGGCTCCACTGCTGATTTCTATCAAATGAATGAAAACTAATATGAATCTTCCTAAAATTATTCCAAAAAATGAAAGAGGGAGAAACTCTCCCTATCTCATTTTATGAGGCCAGCATTACCCTGATACTAAAATCAGATATGGACACACACAGAATAGAAAATTACAGGGCAATATCCACCATGAACATAGATGCAAAAATCCTCAACAAAATTCTAGCAAACTGAATTCAACAGCACTTCAAAAACATAATACACTATGATCAAGTAGTATTTATATCAGGGATGCAAAGATGGTTTAACATCTACACATCAAGGAACATAATACATAACATCAAGAGAATGAAGGACAAAAACTATATGATCATTTCAATAGACACAGAAAAAGCCTTTGGGAAAATTCAGTATCCCTTGATGACAAACACTCTCAACAAACTAGGCATAAAAGGATTATATCTTCAATTAATTTGGCCATATATGACAAACACACAGTCAACAACACACTGAATAAGAGAAATGTGAAAGTCTTTTCTTTAAGAACTGGAGCTAGAGAAGGATGCCAACTTTAACTGCTCCTATTTGGCATGGTAGAGGTCCCACCCCGTGCAAACAAGCAAGAAAAAAAAAAAAAGAAAGAAAAAGAAACCCAAATTGTAAATGAGGTATTCAAATTGCTCATCTTTGTAGATGACATGATCTTATATATTTGGAAAAATCAAAAGACTACACCAAAAATCTGAGCTGATAAGCCAATTCAAAATCAACATAGAAAAATCAGAAGTGTTTCTGTAATGTAATAATAAATAGCCAAAAAAGAAATCAAGGAAACAGTTCCCTTTATAATAGTGACGCACAGAATAAAACACCCAGGAATAAATTTAACCAAGAGGGAGAAAGCTCTCTACAAGCAAAACTGAAAAATGCTGATGAAAGAAATGGACAAGGATAAAAATAAATGTAAAGACTTATCTCACTCATAGATCAGAAGAATTAATTTCATTACAATAATTACACTGCCCAAAGCAACATACAGATTTAATTCAATTCCTATTAAAATAAAAATGTCATCTTTAAAAAAATGTTTTAAGCCCTAAAATTCATTTAAAAACAACAACAACAAAAAAGTCTGTGTAGGCAAAGCAATCCTCAGCCAAAAGAACATAAGCTGGAGGCATCACACTACCTGATGTAAAAATAGATTACAAGCCTACAGTAACCAAAACGTCACGGTATTGGTATAAAAATAAAAACATAGAACAATGAAAGCGAATACAGAACCCAGAAATAAATCCACCAACTCACAGCCAGCTGATTTTAGACAAAGGTGCCAAAGATTTCCTTTCCCACTAGGGAAAGAATACGCTCCTCAATAAATGGTGCTGGGAAAATTAGATATCCATGTGCAGAAGAATGAAACTGGAACTCTCTGACATTATAAACAAAAATCAACGCAAGATAGATTAAGTTATTAAACTTAAGATCCAAAACTATTAAATTAAGAGACGGAAACACATAAAATACTTCAGGACATTGGTCTAGGCAAACCGTTGCTGGCTAAGACCTCAAAAGCACAGACAACAAAAATAGACAAATAGGACTATACTAAAGTAAAACACTTGAGCACAGCAAAGAAAACAATGCAGAGAGTGAAGAAACAACCTACAGAATTGAAGAAAATATTTGCAATCTATTCATCCAAACTATTAAGACAGAATGGAAGAAAATATTTGCAAACTATTCATCAAACTATTAAGACACTAATATCCGGAATATACAAGGAACTCAAACAACTCAACAATAAATAAACCAATCATTCCATTAAAAGGTGGGCAGGGCCAGGCATGGTGGCTCACACCTGTAATCCCAGCACTTTGGGTGGCTGAGGCAGGCAGATCACCTGAGGTCAGGAGTTCAAGTCCAGCCTGGCCAACATAGTGAAACCCCATCTCTACTAAAAATTGAAAAAAAAAAAAAATTAGCTGAACATAGTGCTGTGCGCCTGTAATCCCAGGTACTCGGGAGGCTGAGGCAGGAAAATATCTTGAACCCGGGAGACAGGGGTTGCAGTGAGCCAAGATCGTGCCACTGCACTCCACCCTAGGCCACAGAGTGAGACTCCATCTCAAATAATAATAATAATAATAATAATAATGATAATAAAGTGGGCAGAAGACATGAAAAAGCAATTGTCAAAGAAGACATACAAATGGCCAACAATTATATATGTAAAAATGCTCGGCCGGGTGCGCTGGCTCACGCCTGTAATCTCAGCACTTTGGGAGGCTGAGGTGGGCGGATCATGAGGTCAGGAGTTCGCGACCAGCCTGGCCAATATGATGAAGCTCCATTTCTACTAAAAATACAAAAATTAGCTGGGCGTGGTGGTGTGTGCCTGTACTCCCAGCTACTCGGGAGGCTGAGGCAGAAGAATCCCTTGAATCCAGGAGGCAGAGGTTGCATTCAGCCAAGGTCATGCCACTGCACTCCAGCCTGGGTGACAGAGCAAGACTCTGTATCAAAAAAAAAGAAATGCTCATTATCACTAATCATTGGGGAAATAAATGTCAAAACCACATGGAGGTATCATCTTACCCAAGTTAAAATGGCTACTACAAAGAACACCAATACCATGATGTTTTGGTTACTGTAGTCTTGTAGTATAATTTGAAGTCAGGTAATGTCATACCTAGAAGGCAATCTAGGCAATACCATTCAGGACATAGGCACGGGTAAAGATTTCATGATGAAGATGCCAAAAGCAATTGCAACTAAAGTAAAACTTGACAAATGCAATTAAACTAAACTAAGCTTCTGCACAACAAAAGAAAGTATCAACAGAGTAAACAGACAATCCACAGAATGGGAGAAATTTTTTGTAAACTATGCATCTGACAAATGTCTAATATTCAATATTTATAAGGAACAAATTTACAAAACAACAACAACAATCACAATAAAAAGTGGGCAAATGATGTAAAAAGACACTTATCAAAAGAAGACATACATGCAGCCAACAAACATGAAAAAAGCTCAACATCACTTATCACTAAAAAAATGCAAATCAAAATCGCAATGAGATACCATCTAACTCCCGTCAGAATGGCTATTATTAAATAGTCAAAAAATAAGAGATGCTGGTGAGGTTGTGGAGAAAAAGGAGCACGTATACACTGTTGATGGGAGTGTAAATTAATTCAGTCATTGTAGAAAGCAGTGTGGTGATACCTCAAAGACCTAAAGACAGAAATACTATTTGACCCAGCATTCCCACTGCTGGGTATATACCCAAAGGAATATAAATCCTTCTGTTATAAAGACACATACACACATATGTTCATTGCAGCACTATTCACAATAGCAAATACATGGCATCAACTCAAATGGCCATCAATGATAGACTAAAGGAAATGTGGTACATACACATGATTGAATAATGTGAAGCCATAAAAAAAGAATGAGATGATGTTTTTTTGCAGGGACATGAATGGAGCTGGATGCCATTACTCTCAGCAAACTAATGCAGGAACAGAAAACCAAACACTGCATCTTCTCACTTATAAGTGGGAATTAACTGAAGAGAACACATGGACACATAGAGGGGAATAATACACTTGGGGGCCTTTCAGAGGGTAGAGGGTGGGAGGAGGGAGGGAGAGGATCAGGCTAAGGAGGCTGGATTGGTTGAGTCCAGGAGATTGAGACCAGTCTGGGCAACATAGCAAAACTCTGTCTCTGGAAAAAAAAAAAAAATACATATATATATATATATATAAATTTGCCAGGCATGGTTGTGCATACCTGTAGTCCCAGTTATTCAGGAGGCTGAGGGGGGAGGATCACCTGAGCCTGAAGAAGTTGAGTCTGCAGTAGACTGTGATTGCTCTACTGCACTCCAGCTTGGCTGACAGTGAGATCTTATATCATAAACAAACAAACACACATTCAAACAAATATTGAGTACATATGAACACAAAAAAGGGAAAACAGATACCAGGGCCTACTTGAGGATGGAGGGTGGGAGGAGGATCAGGATAAAAAAAAAACTACCTATCTGGTACTATGCTTATTACCTGGGTGACAAAATCATCTATAAACCAAACCCCTCTGGCATGCAATTACCTATTTAACAAACCTGCAAATGTACCCTTGAACCTAAGAAGCAAGTTTTAAAAGAAGACAAAAAATGATGCTGGGTATGATGAGCACAAAAGGGAACTCTTGTACACTGTTGGTGGGAATGTAAATTAATATGTCTACTATGGAAAACAGTATAGAGATTTCAAAAAAAAAAAAAATAGAATTACTGGATGATCCAGCAATCCCCCTACTGGTTGTCTCTCCAAAGAAAAGGAAATCAGTATGTCAACATGATACATGCATCCTCATGTTATAGCAGACTAGGGTGACTGGAGTTAAGAACTACAGGGAGTGCTAAATATGGAAAGATCATTACCAGTCACTATAAAACACACTTAAGTACACAGATCAGTGATAATATAAAGCAGTCAAACAATTCTGTTTGTTAATAAAAAGTTAACAACATGACAGGATCAAATTTGCAAATATCCATATTAACCTTGAATGTAAATGGGCTAAATGCCCCGAATAAAAGACACAGAGTGGTAAGTTGAATAAAGAAGCAAAACCAATGGTATGCTGTCATTAAGAGATCCATCACACATGCAATGACGCTCATAGTCTCAAAGTAAGGGGATGAAGAAAAATCTACCAAACAAACCAAAAACATAAGAAGGCAGGGGTTGCTATTCTAATTTCACACACCCAAAAACAGACTTTAAATCAACAAAGATCAAAAAAGACAAAGAAGGGTACTACATAATGGTAAAGGGTTGAATTCAGCATGACAACATAACTATACTAAATGCACCCAACATAGGAGAACACAGATTCATAAAACAAGTTCTTAGAGATCTATGAAGAGGCTTCGATAACCAAACAATATAAGTGGGAGATATTAATACCCCACTGACAATATCAGACAGATCACTGACAAAGAAAACTAGTAAAGATGTTTGAAGCCTTAATTCAGCACTTGAACAAATGGACCTAATAGACATGTACAGAACTCTCCACCTACAAAAAAACAGAACATACACTCTTATCTGCATATGATATATACTCTAAAATCAACCAATCAGGCATAAAACGATCCTCAGCAAATTTGAAAAATTCAAAATCATACCAACAATGCTCTCAGACCGCAATGCAATAAAAATATAAATTAATGCTAAGAAAATCACTCAAAACCATACAATGACATGGAAATTAGACAATTTGTTCCCAAATGACTTCTGGGTAAATAATTAAGTTAAGGCAGAAATCAAGAAAATATTTGAAACTACTGAGAAAAAAGACACAACATACCAGAACCTCTGGGACACATCCAGAGCAGTGTTAAGAGGGAAGTTTATAGCACTAAACACCCACATCTAAAAGTTAGAAAGATCTCAAATCAACAATTTAAAAGCACAATTAGAAAAACTACAGAAACAAGAGCAAAACAATCCCAAGGCTAGCATAAGACAAGAAATAACCAAAATCAGAACTGAACTAAAAAAAAAAAAAATTGAAATGTAAAAAACCATACAAAAGATAAATGAATTCAGTAGCTGGTTACTTGAAATAACTAATAAAATAGACCATTAGCTAGCCTAATAAAGAAAAATAGAGAGAAGATCCAAATAAAATCAGAAATGACAATGCAAACATTAACACCAACCCAACAGAAATATAAGAAAGCCTTAGAGACTACTGCAAACATCTCTATCTGCACAAGCTAGAAAACCTAGAAGAAACTGATAAACTTCTGGAAATATGCAAACTCCCAAGACTGAACCAGGAAGAGATTGAATACCAGAACAGATCAATTATGATTTCTTAAAAAGAATCAACTATAAAAAGCCTACCAACCAGAAAAGGCCCGGGACCAGAAAAACTTTTAGTCAAATTCTACAAGATGTATAAGGTAAAGCTGGTACCATTCCTATTGATACTATTCCAAAAAATGAGAAAGAGGGACTCCTCCTCAACTCTTTCTGTGAGGCTAGCATCATCCTGATACCAAAACCTGGCAGAGGCACAACAAAGAAAGAAACTTCAGGCCAATATCCTTGATGAACATCAATGCAAAAATCCTCAACAAAATACTGGCAAACCAAATCCAGCAGCATATTAAAAAAACGAATCCACCAAGTACAAGAAAGCTTTATCCCTGGGATGCAATGAAGGTTCAACGTATGCAAATCAATGAAGGTGATTAACCATATAAAGTGAACTAAAAAGCAAACAAACAAAAACCCTGCATGATCATCTCAATAAATACAGAAAAGGCTTTTGACAAAATTCAACATCTTTTCATGTTAAAAACCTTCAATAAACTAGGCACTGAAGGAACATACCTCAAAATAATAAGATCAATCTATGAAAAAATTCACAGTCAGTATCACATTGAATGATCAAAAGCTGGAAGCATTCCCCTTGAAAATCAGCAGAAGACAAGGATGCCATCCCTCACAAGGATGCCCTCTCTCGGAAGTCCTAGCCAGAACAATTAGGCAAGAGAAAAAAATAAAAGGTATCCACATAGGAGGAGAGGAAGTCAAAATATCTCTATTTGTAGATGACATGTAGAAAACGCCATAGTCTCTGCCCAAAAGCTGCTTGATCCGATAACTTTTGAAATTTTCAGAATATAAAATCAATGTACAAAAATCAGTAGCATTCCTATACATCAAGAACACCCAACCTGAGAGCCAAATCAAGAATGCAATCCCATTCACAAAAGCCACAAAAGAATAAAATACCTAGAAATACAGCTAATCATGGAACTGAAAATCTCCACACAGAGAATTACAGAATACTGCTCAAAGAAATCAGAAGTGACACAAACAAATGGGGAAACATTACATGGTCATAGATAGGAAGAATCAATATTGTTAAAATGTCCATACCACCCAAAGCAATGTACAGATTTAATGGTATTCTTATAAAATCACCAATGATATTCTTCACAGAATTATTAAAAATACTATTTCAAATTTCACATGCAACCGATAAAAGAGCCTGAATAGCCAAGGCAATCCTAAGCATAAAGAACAAAGCTGGAAGCATCATATTACCTGAATTCAAACTATATTACAAGGCTACGGTAACCAAAACTGCAATCAAATCCCTTCTCATCTCCTTGTCTTCCCCAAATAAACAGATCAAATAAGGCTACATAGAATGCCATGAGTATAACCACCATATCACATAAAATAAACTTTAAATCTATATAGAGCCATTAATCATTTCTCAAAAGGAAACATGATCCCTGCCTATACAACCTTGGAAAAACCACAGCATCTGAAATCTCCCTATTTCTGAGGAGGGTGTGGATCTCACATTTATGAAATTAAAATATTTTTTCAAATGTTCATTTTATTTTCCAAAACAATAGAACAACTAGGCTTCAATTCTTGTGACTGGAAAAACTTGTTGCAGCTTTGAAATGGCAGTTTTTTCATCTTCTACTGAAAAAGGTTTAAGAAAACAACACCATACAATTTACAGCAGAATTTCATACCCTGGAAAGTAGAGATATTAACTCTTTGCTGTTGTCTAAAAAATAATAGGGTTTAGGTTACATATGTGGTCTAAAATGTGCTTTTAATGAATCTGAAAATAGAGATTTTTTTTTTTTAACATCCACAGTTTAAGACAAAGGATTTTTGCAGTCCGTTTATGAGAGATCTTTTGAATTTGTTGGTTTGGCTCTCTATGGTCCCTTTGATCCACCTAGATCTACTGGGGATGGATTCAGGTATTTACAAGTAAGGTGCAGTAGGTGCTATTGAGGTAGATTCATTAATGGTCTTCTGGGTTGTTTATTGTTACCAACTCCTCTCATCAGTCACATTTACACCCTACTATTTTTAAACTCCTCTTGTATAACTTTTACAAATTACAACGTAAGAGGAAATTGCAGTAACCATAGATACACAGAAGGACATATACATTATTCATATGCACAGTTATTCAGCCCACTGATGGTGCATGTTTGGAATTAATATTTGAGATTTCCCTGATTAACTGTCCCTAATAGAGTGATAAATACACATTTTTACATGGGGATAAAAATTCAAAGAATTTCTGGAGTCAAAATAGTTATTACATCTTGATTCACCTATATCAAAATAACAATTTGAAAATAAAGTCCTTCAAAATTTCCTTGCAGCACGTGAATGACCCTTATCATGAGGTTATTTGAACAACAGTTAAGCACAGATTTACAAGTTGCATAAATGATATCAGTATAAATAATAACTGCTTGAATATTTGCACATTGGAAAAATAAATAAACTAGGTGTTTTCTTATTTTTATCTCAATATTTGATGTGTGGAGTTAATAAAAATTATTCCACTACTCCTCTGCAGAAAGCAACCATTACTGTATATAAGTTGTTTTTACAAATTATGTGTTATCATGCATTAGTTGATGATAAAATCAATTTAGTAATATACAGCCAGTATTTATAAAAATGACATAGAATAAGATAAGACATAATAGAAGAGGAAACACTAGCATGCCCAACAAAGGAAAGGGTAATCATTGCTTCATGAGACTTTAATTCATTTTTCACATATGTGTGTAAGTTTGTGTGTTGTATGTGTAAGCACAAATAAAATATATTTCCTATGGTAGGGATAGTCAGAAACATTTGAAGGTATCTACAAGTTCATTATAGCATCCTGCAAAATCCCAAAGCATAGTATTATAATTAGTCCTTTATGAAAAAAAAAATCAATCATTCATTGATTTCCCATTTTAATTAGTAGCAATTTTCTGAATTAAAATGTTATCCTATTCATTTAATTTTTTATTATTTTCATTTTTTAACTTTTAAGTTCAGGGGTACATGTGAAGGTGTGTTATATAGTTAAACTTGTGACATGGGAGTTTGTTGTACAGATTATATCATCACCCTGGTATTAAGCCCAGTACCCATCAGTTGCTTTTCCTGATCCTCTCCCTCTTCCCACCTCCCACCCTGAGATAGGCCCCAGAGTGTGCAGTTGCCCTCTGTGTGTCCATATGTTCTTATCATTTAGCTCCCATGTATAACTGAGAACATGCAATGTTTGTTTTTTTGTTTCTGTGTTAGTTTGGTGAGGACAATGGCCTCCAACTTCATCCATGTCCCTGCAAAGGATGGTATCTCATTCTTTTTTACAGTTGCATAGTATTCCATGTTGCATATGTACTGCATTTTCTTTTTCTAGTCTAACATTAGTGGGCATTTGGGTTGATTCCATGTCTTTGCTATTGTGAATAATTCTGCAATGAACATATACATACCTGTGTCTTTACAATAGAATAATGTGTAATCTTTTAGGTATATATCTCATAATGGGATAGCTGGGTTGAAAGGTATTTCTGTTTTTAGGTCTTTAAGGAACTGCTACACTGTTGTCCACAATGGTTAAATTAATTTACACTCCCACCAACAGTGTATAAGCATTCCTTTTTCTCCACAACCTTGCCAGAATCTGTTATTTTTTGACCTTTTAATAATAGCCATTCTGACTGGTGTGCAATGGCATCTCATTGTGGTTTTGATTTGCATTTCTCTAATGATCACTGGTATTGAGCATCATGCTACCCGACTTCAAACTATACTATAGGGCTACAGTAACCAAAACAGCATAGTACTGATACAAAAACAGACACATAGACCAATAGAACAGGATAGAGAACTCAGAAATAAGGCCACACACTTACACATATATGATCTTTGAAAAACCTGACTTAAAAAAGCAATGGGTAAAGGATTCCCTTTCAATAAATGGTACTGGCTAGCCATATACACAATATTGAAACTGGACCCCTTTTTACACCATATACAAAAATTAACTCAAGATAGATTAAAGACTTAAATGTAAAACCCAAAACTATAGAAGCCTGGAAGACAACCTAGGCAATAACATTCAGGAAGTAGGCATGGGCAAAGATTTCATGAAGAACACGCCAAAGGCAACTGCAACAAAAACACGAATTGACAAATGGGATCTAATTAAACTAAAGAGCTTCTGCATAGCAAAGGAAACTATCAACAGAGTGAGCAGACAACCTACAGAATGGGAGAAAACTTTTGCAAACTATGCATCTGACAAAGGTCTAATATCCAGAATCTATAAGGAACTTAAGCAAATTTACAAGAAAAAGACAAACAACCTCATTAAAAAGAGGGTAAATTACATGAACAGATACTTTTCAAAAGAAGACATCGCATTTATTTTAACTTCATTACTGCATTAACACAATAAAAATAAAACAATGTAGCTTATTTTTTATTCACTCTACTCATAGCCCACCAGGCTAATTGTGTGTGTGGGGTGTGTGTGTGTGTGTGTGTGTGTGTATCTGGTATGTGTTAAATTGAGTAAGGTTTTTTGTCTAAAGTATAATTATTTCTTTCCTTTTATTTTTACTTTTAGAACTCAACTGTTATTGAGAGACTATTTTATATTTAAATTTGGATAATATAGCAAGTTCTTTGGATAATACATTCATAATTGAGCCCAAAGCTAATGCTTTCAGTATACTATAATCTTCAAATTATAGATATAGGAAAAACTTGTAACCGAAAATCATAACGTCTGACTTGCATCTTGCTTAATAAAGTACATGAAATAAATCTATATCTCTTCTTGGAATAATGCCATGATCTTTATATTCTCAGGGTTTCCAGAAACATAAATCTGAAGGGTTTCTCTCATGTCAATGAATTAGGAGATGGAGGGGATCATGGCGGATGGGAGGCAGGACTACATTGCGGCTCCAGATAGAACAGCATGCACTGTGAATTTTAGCTCCAGATCAACTGCAAGAACAAATCAGCAATTCTGAGAGGACTCACAGACCCTCTGAAGGAAGCGGACTACTCCTGCGGGACCTGGGAGACATCCCAAATACTATGAGTGCCCCAACTGCAAAAGTGGGAAAGGGAGACCCTCGTCTCCTGAACATACACCCCTAGTGGATAAGTGGAAGGTCTGTTTGCAGGAGAAGTTTCTGACTTTACCTGGAGCTGAGTCAAGTTAGAGAGCCGAGCAAAATACAGCGGTAGAGGACGCAGCAGAAAGGCTCTGGGAGATCAGCGCTGGGTCCCTTCACAAGTTGGGAGTGGGGGAAGGGGGCGGGAG
>NW_012107497.1:643933-645011 GCF_000951045.1 Mandrillus leucophaeus
GCCCTTTCTTTGGCAGCTGGGAGGCAGATAGCCTCGGGCAAGTTTCAAGCCCCACTTGCCCTCCATCTGGAAACATACTCAGGGCTGTTGGGGGGCAGTGGACATGGTGGAAGTGAGACAGGCCCTTCGGTTTGTGGGGGGAGCTGGCTGAGGCCTGTAGCTGCTGGCTTTCCCCCACTTCCCTGACAACCTGCATGACTCAGCAGAGGTAGCCATAATCCTCTTAGGTACACAACTCCAGTGACCTAGGAATCTTACCCCGATTCCCCACAGCAGCTGCAGCAAGATCCACCCAAGTAAAGTCTGAGCTCAGACACACCTAGCCCTGCCCCAACCTGATGGTGCTTTCCTCTCCACCGTGGCAGCCGAAGACAAAAGGTATATAATCTTGGGAGTTCTAGGGCCCCACCCACTACCAGTCCCTCTCCACACTACTACAGCTGATGCTTTCTAGAAAGCGCCACCTCCTGGCAGGAGGCCAACCAGCGCAAGAGTAGAACATTAAACCACCAAAGCTAAGGACCCTCACGGAATCCACTGCACTCTTCGCCACATCCACATGAACAGGCACTGGTATTCACAGCTGAGAGACCCATAGACGGTTCACATCACAGAACTCTGATGTGAACAGAGTGTCACAACCCCCAGTACCAGTCTGGAGCCGGGTAGACTTGCTGGGTGGTTAGAGCCAGAAGAGAGACAACGATCACTGCAGTTCAGCTCACAGGAAGCCACATCCATAGGAAAAGGAGGAGAGTACTACATCAAGGCAACACCCCACTGGACAAAATAATCTGAACAACAGCCTTCAGCCTTAGACCTTCCCTCTGACAGAGCCTACCCAAATGAGAAGGAACCAGAAAACCAACCCTGGTAATATGACAAAACAAGGCTCTTCAACACCCCCCCGCCTAAAATCACACTAGTACACCAGCAATGGATCCAAACTCCAAACCAAGAAAAAATCCCTGATTTACCTGAAAAAGAATTCAGGAGGTCAGTTATTAAGCTAATCAGGGAGGGACCAGAGAAAGGCGAAGCCCAATGCAAGGAAATTCAAAAAAAAAAAAAAAAAAAA
>NW_012107497.1:645061-711421 GCF_000951045.1 Mandrillus leucophaeus
AAAAAAAAAAAAAGATACAAGAAGTGAAGGGAGAAATATTCAATGAAATAGATAGCTTAAAGAAAAAAACAATAAAAAATTCAGGAAACTTTGGACACACTTTTAGAAATGTAAAATGCTCTGGAAAGTCTCAGCAATAGAATTGAAGAAGTAGAAGAGAAAAATTCAGAGCTCAAAGACAAGGTCTTCGAATAAACCCAATCCAATAAAGACAAAGAAAAAAGAAAATATGAACAAAGCCTCCAAGAAGTCTGGGATTATGTTAAACAACCAAACCTAAGAATAATCAGTGTTCCTCGGGAAGAAGAGAATTCTAAAAGCTTGGAAAACATATTTGGGGGAATAATTGAGGAAAATTCCCCAGCCCAGCTAGAGACCTAGACAAATACAAGAAGCACAAAGAACATCTGGGAAATTCATCACAAAAAGATCTTCACCTAGGCATGTTGTCATCAGGTTATCCAAAGTTAAGATGAAGGAAAGAATCTTGAGAGCTGTGAGACAGAAGCACCAGGTAATCTATAAAGGAAAACCTATCAGATTAACAATAAATTTCTCAGCAGAAACCCTAAAAGCTACGAGGGATTGTGGCCCTATCTTCAGCCTCCTCAAACAAAACAATTATCAGTCAAGAATTTTGTATCCAGAGAAACTAAGCATCATATATGAAGGAAAGATACAGTCATTTTCAGACAGACAAATGCTGAGAGAATTCACCATTACCAAGCCACTACAAGAACTGCTAAAAGGATCTCTAAATCTTGAAAGGAATCCTGGAAACCATGAAAACAGAACCTCTTTAAAGCATAAATCACACAGGACCTATAAAACAAAAATACAAGCTAAAAAGCAATAAACAAAACAAAAAACCAACACAAAGTTCACAGGCAACAAAGAGCACAATGAATGCAAAGGTACCTGACATTTAAATGCTAACACTGAATGTAAATGGCCTAGATGCTCCATTTAAGAGATACAGAACTGCAGAATGGATAAGAGTTCACCAAGGAACTATCTGTTGCCTTCAGGATACTCAGTCGACACACAAGAACTCATTGGAAAAACCCTCCTAGACATTGGTTTAGGCAAAGATAAATAGCCGGGACTTAATTAAACTAAAGAGCTTTTGAATGGCGAAAGGAAGAGTCAGCAGAGTAAACAGAAAACCCACAGTATGGGAGAAGATCTTCACAATCTATGCCTCTGAAAAAGGACGAATATCCAGAATCTACAACCAACTCAAGCAAATCAGTAAAAAACAAACAATCCCATCAAAAAGTAGGCTAAAGACATTAATAGACAATTCTCAAAAGAAGATAGACAAATGGCCAATAAACATATGAAAAAAAAAAACCCTCAATATCACTAATGATCAGGGAAATACAAATCAAAAGCACAATGCAATACCACCTTACTCCTGCAAGAATGGCCATAATCAAAAAATCAAAAAAAAAAAAAAAACAGTAGATGTTGGTGTAGATGCAGTGAACAGGGAACACTTCTACACTGCTGGTTTGAATGTAAACTTGTACAGCCACTATAGAAAACAGTGTGGAGATTCCTTAAAGAACTAAAAGTAGAACTACCATTTGATCCATCAATCCCACTACTGAGTATCTACCCAGAGGAAAATAAGTCATTATTCGAAAAAGATACTTGCACATGCATGTTCATAGCAGCACAATTCACAATTGTAAAATTGTGGAAGCAACCCAAATGCCCATCAATCAATAGTGGATAAAGAAACTGTGATATATATATCTGCATTATATATAGATACATAGATAGATAGATAGATGTCATCTGCGTTGTGTGTGTGTGTGTATATATATATGATATAATGCATTTATATATATCTGATGGAATACTACGCAGCCATAAAAAATGCAGTAACAGCATTTGCAGTGATGCTGTTTGGATGAGATTAAAGACTACTATTCTAAGTGAAATAACTCAGGAATAGAAAACCAAACATCATATGTTATCACTGATATGTAGGAGCTAAGCTGTGAGGACACAAAGGCATGATACAATGGACTCTGGGGACATGGGTGAAAGAGTGGGAGGGGGCGAGGGATTAACTACTACAAATATCATGCAATGTGTACTGCTTGGGTGATGGGTGCATCAAAATCTCACAAATCACCACTAAAGAAGTTATTCATGTAACCAAATACCACCTGTACCCCAATAACTTATGGAAAAATAAAAATGAAATGAAATAAAATAAAATAATAAAAGAGTCAATGAATTATACATCTAAACAAAGAATTGACCCAGAAATGTGACTAGGACAATTTAGGATCTAGAGAATGTTATGACACTCAGATTAAAGTGATGAGAGATATAGTTTCTCTCACTAGGCCTAAACCATATTTATGTATTATTGTTCTTCCCCATCATTTAAAATGTAAATAAGATAATGGCATCATCCATTGTTCTTGACCCCTCCACCACTTTCCCCAATTTAAAAGCCTTCAAAGGCTTCCCAGTATTTTTAGGATATAGAGTAATTCCCTTAGTTTTGTGTTTTGGTGCTTTTTGGTTTACTCCTGAATACCTCTCCAGCCATATATTCCTCCATCCCAATCCTTACTTCATTCCTTCCTCTCCAGCTACACTGGCCTCTTTTCATTCTTTCTCATGGCCATGGACCAAAGCATCCTCCATCCTCTGTTAACTCTCCAGCTAGAGAGTGTTTTGTTTGTTTGTTTTGTTTTTGTTTTTTGGTTTGAGCTGGAGTCTCGCTCTGTCACCCAGGCTGGAGTGCAGTGGTGCAATCTCGGCTCACTGCAACCTCCACCTCCCTGGTTCCAGCAATTCTCCTACCTCAGTCTCCCAACTAGCTGGGATTACAGGCGTGCACCACCATGCCTGGCTAATTTTTCTATTTTTAGTAGAGATGGGGTTTCCTCATGTTGGCCAGACTGGTCTGGAACTCCTGACCTCAGGTGATCTGCCTGCCTCAGCCTCCCAGTGTTCTGGGATTACAGGCATGAGCCACCGCACCCGGCCTTAGAGAACTGTTTTATATCTCATTCCCAATCCTTGAAATTCTATTTCTTTCATTGTTTTTTTTTTTTAATCCATCCATTGATCTAGCCTCCCTCCTTTCCTCTTTTCCTCCATCCATTCAACAACTTATTGATTACCTTCTACATAACAGTGAGTGTACTAGTCATTGGCAATTGTGCACATTACAGTATAGACAAAACTAATTACCATATGAAGCTCACAGTGTAATGTGGGTCAAGGGAAACAGAAAATAATCAGATAAATGAAATACATGGTACATCAGAGATTATAAGTGATATGGAGAAATATAAAATAGGCAAGGATGATGGGGACTGTAGGTCATTGAAGACAGATGACAGAAATTTAAAATAGGCAGGCTATGGATGGCTTAATGAGAAGGTAAGAAATGTGAAAGAGGTGAGGGAGGAAGACATGAACTTACATAAAGGGAAGTATCTTTAGGCAGCTAAAATAGTAAGTCCAAAAGTTCTGAAGTCGGTATGTGCTGGGAGTATTTTACAAACAGCAAGAAGACCAGTTTGACTGGGTTTGATGAGCAAGTGTGAGATTAGCAGGCGATGAGGTTAGAGAGAAAGGGAGAAGGTATGGGCTGAATATGTGACTCACTGGCCATTGTAATGACTTACAATATGCTTTTATTTTTAATGAAATGGGAGTCCATTAAGTATTTTGAATAGAGATGTATCTTTATCTGCCTTATATTTTTAATTAATTAATTAATTAAAATGTATTGCCTGTAGAGGAAATCCCTCTGATTACTGTTTTCAGAGTAGTCCCGCGTGAGGCTAAAAGTTGAAGCAGGAAGACTCCAAATACCTTTCAAAAATTTTAAATTCATACACAGTAAGAGTATTTTATATTGAGATTCAGGATATATGGACACACACATGTGTACATATACATATACACATGTTTATATATTTATAAATAAAACAGAAATACATTTTATAAAAATTGATCTATTCATTATGCAATTCAATATTTTCTATTATATTGTAAGGTATTGTTTTACTGCTATTTACAAGGCATAAATTAATTAATTGTATGGCTCACTAGTGGGTTACAAACCAGTGAAAAACATATAGAAGGGTATGCAACATATCAGCAGACTGATGGTGATGGTTTGAATCAGGGAAGCAGCTATGGAGGTAGGAAGATACAGTCAGGTTCTGGATATATGTGAAGGTAAGGTATGAAAAATAAAGTGAACATTAAGGAATAATATTAAGAATGATGTTAAGAATAATTAAGTCTTTTGTCCTGCAAAACTGGAATTTTGGTGCTGCTATTCACAGTGATGAAGACAGCATTTGGAAGACCATATCTGGTGGAGATAGGTAGGAGAGATTGAGCCATGGTTTTGACATATTAAGTTTGAAATATATATATTTTATATTTACAAGGAGATCATGAGGTCATTGGCCCTAACAGGACTTCAAAAAAAAATCTTTCAGTGAGTTAGCTCTTATTTATAGATCTCAAATGAATCATCTCTTCCTCAAATAAGCCCTCTCTACCCTCTTCCAAAGAAGCCAACTGTTGCTATTATAGGCACTAAAGCAACATATATATTTCCTTGACACATCTGAAAGGTTATATCTCTGTGATTATTTGAGCAATGTTTTCCTACCTCCCCCAAAATACTGGAAGTTCCATAGAATGAGACTGTCTACTTACCGCTGTATTTCCAGCACCAAACCCAGTGCCTAGGATATACCAGATGCTGAATAAATATCCTTATATTGCACACATACACTCAAACACACATAAAGCGATCAGGTTGGAATGAGATACTGGAAAAAATTAGTCCCTATTTCAGTAAGATAAATCATTTATGTCTATTTCTGAGTGGTTTAGGTTTTTCCAAGACAAGACACATAATCTTTGAGGATGGAATATTTTATGAGGCATGGGTATAGCTGGAGCTAAGTGAGAAAGAGAAGGGGATAGTAGGAAACGAGCGCAGAGACACGGGACTTCAAGTATGAAGCCTTGGTGATGGGCTTCCTGATTTTAATGCGGCTGAAGTGATGTTGGATGACTTACAAAGTTAGGTCATAAAAGATGTTATAGATTCTTCCTGGCTTTCTATTTTCTAACCATCAACTTGGACTCCAGCCTCTTTGCTATGAAGAAGCCAAGAAGTTACACAGAAAGGCCATGTATAAGTGTTCTGACCACAAACCCAGCAAAGGTCACAACTAGCAGCTAGTATCAACCACCAAATATGTGAGTGAGGAGAAAATACGTTTTTAGAAAATTCTAGTCCTCAGCCTTTGAGCCTCTCCCCATGATAGCATCTGGGGCAGAGATCAGCTGTTCATGTAAAATGCTGCCCAAATTTACAAATTTGTAAACAAAATAATGGCTGTCATTGTTTTAGGCACTGCATTTTGAGGAGGCTTGTTATGCAGCAAAGTATTACCAGGTATTGCCTCCCAAATAAACTATGTTCCTTCAATTTCTTGTCTCAGAATCTACTTCCAGTTATAGATCTGTTACTAATTTTCTATGTGACCTAGAGAACATTCTGAATTTCATTTTCTTTTTTAAAAGTCTAGAATAAACTACTAAATAGCTACTAACATCAGCAGTTCTAAAACCATTATCGTTTGGAGACCCAGTATTTGTCAAAAATGATCAAATGCATAGCCATTCCTGATTAGATAACTGATGAGGAGTAAACAATTTTGAGATACAGTTATAGCACAGCTGTTTCCAGAAGTCCATAATGTCAAGTCAAAGGACAGCTTAGTGAGTAACAGAAGGAAGCATACTAGTTTCTGAGTGAAAATTTCAGGCCAAGGTAAAAATCCAAAAAGAAGAATTACAGACAGGAGTGGTCTCTTTAAGATGATCTATACAAATAGGAAATAAATTTGATATGGACCAAGTCTAGAAAGAAATGCTGATCATTCATTTTTATCACAGACAGAAGCCAAAAGTAAAAATAAACAACTTCTACACACAGATTCATTCTGCCAAATACAACTGGGTTGTTCCCCAAATCTTCTCTTAACCATACAGAGCATCATTTTTTTTTTCTTTACCGTGTGACAAATTGCATTTCCAAAAATTATGACAGGAACATCTTCAGTTCCACACATTCTTCCAGAACTATGAAGAATGCTATGAAGAATACTACCCAATCAAGAGGTATACTTTCTTTGCCATTCCTTGCCTCTGGGACTTAGCATGATAACCAGAGAGGATGAGAAAAAGTAACCTCTTTACAAGATTCAATCTATGAAACCGATCTTGAGAAGCGAGGGATATTGGATCATTTTAGATAGTTAACAGAAAAGTCTAACACGCAGGTTTTAGCTCTAGCATTAGTAGATCATCATTACTGAAGCAACATTTCCTCTTCTCCCAGAACTCACCCAGTCTGAGGACACACCAGAAGGCAAGTGCATGCTTAAATTTAGATCATTCTAGTAGTCAAAAATTTCAAAGAGATCCCTAAAAAATATACATTGGGAAGAATAAGAAAATGTTGTGATTCAAATTATCCTTGATTGTGTAGAAAATGTTTCTTAGAAACATTTGCAGAACCCATGACAGGAATCTAAAAATATAAACTAAATTTCCAGTCTCCTAGGGAAAAATGCTTTCTCTGCATCCCTAAAATACACACATTTCTAACTGTGTTTTCTAAAATATCTCTGTTAAGAGAAAACTAATAGCCATGTTGATTCATGAAAGCTCTCTCATGCAATCGATGGATATTTCTATATAAAGTGATGACAGTACATAAAACACACATCTAAAATAGAGTTCAGCATTATCTGCTAAAGGAAACTACGTGAAACTTCGTGGAAGGCTTATTTTTACTGGAATAAATATATGCCATATTGGAGAATTTCTAAGATATAATAATCCATTTACAATTAAATTGGCAGTGTTTTGGTTAATTATACTATATTGTTCATATTCTAGTTGGACAGTTCATAAAATAAATGGCTTCACATATAAACCATGGAATACTATGCAGCCATAAAAAAAGGATGAATTCATGTCTTTTGCAGGGACATGGATGAAGCTGGAAACCATTATTCTTAACAAACTAACACAGGAAGAGAAAATCAAACATCGCATGTTCTCACTCATAAGTGGGAGTTGAACAATGAGAACACATGGACACAGGGAGGGGAATATCACACACCAGGGCCTGTTTGGGGGTGGTGGGATTGGGGAGGGAGAGCATTAGGAGAAATACCTAATGTAGATGACAGGTTGATGGGTGCAGCAAACCACCACGGCACATGTATACCCATGTAACAAACCTGCATGTTCTGCACATGTATCCCAGAACTTAAAGTATAATTTAAAAAATAATAATAAATGGCGTTAGCTGATAATCCGAAAAAAACTCTTTGATATGATATTATTTGAATATCTCTTATCTCCTTAGGTGCAAATGCATTCTGTGGTGTAGAGTAACTGAACATTCTGCAGGAGTCCATAGAATTCTTTTACTCTGGAGAATACCCTAAGGGAACAAGATCTGAAATTTGTATGAGCCAGTTAAGCAGTCATCTAGATGTAAATGGCTCATCTAAAGAGAGGTATTCTAACTTCTCTAACCTCAACATTTTTGAATAAGAAAATATTAGGAAATCTATTTTTCTATTTGTTGAAATAAATACAACAGTTTAGAATTGGAATATGGAAGACTGTAAGATGATTATTGCTTGATCATCTTCACAGAGTTTCCAGACAGACTTCAAACTAACTTTTGAAAATGTTTTCAATAGAATAAAATAATGAGCAACATTTCTAGTCACCTACTCTATCAGTCTTTAGAAGCTTAAGCAGCTCAGAGGCTCACAAAATCTTCCTTCACTTTTATAATGTCATAGTTTCCCCTTTGTGTGTTCATACATGTTTTTATACAGTTGCTTAAACAATATATACAATCACATAATAAAGGGTTTTATTTTTCAGTGAAATACTATAAATATCAAACTATAATTTGCTTGTTTCATACAGCATTCCACAAATATATCTAAAATATTTACATGTAACTTTAATCTATGTTTATTTTAAAAAATAGAAAATGACACAGAAAGATACATACATAAAATTACATGAATCATAAATGCACAGCTTCATTACTTCTTACACAATTAACATTGAGTATCCATCACCCAGATCAAGATATAGGCATTTTAATAATCTCATGAGCATTTTTGTTACCTGGTCCCAAACATTGCTTCCCTCTAAAGGTAACCACTTTTATAGTGTAACATCATACATTGATTCTACCTGGTTTTCCATTAGCATAGGTTGGTTTTCTCTACTTTTAACCCTTGCATAAATATAATTACATAATATATACCTTTTGTGTTTGGTTTCTTTCACTCAAATTATGTCTGTGAAGTCCATGCATGTTATGACATATATCAGTAGTCCATTCATTTCTATTCCTGTATAGCATTCATTTCTTTGAATAGAGCCATGTAGCTTTATTAATTTTAATGTTGATGCATATAAAGGTTGTGTCTAATTGTGGCTATTAGGACAAATGCTGCACTGAACCTTACTGTTTCTATCTTTTGATTAATCTATCTTTGTTGTTTTTGATTATTTCCTTAAAGGTGTAATTTATGTGTCATGCAGAATGCAAAAGTTTTGTTTTAGTATATTCTACCAATAGTTTGTCAAAGCAGGAGGGTCAATTTTCACTCCCATAAACAGTGTAGAAGGGTTTTCCTATCACATCACACTTTCAACAATACTTAGTATTTTCAGTTCTGATTTTTTTTTTAAATTTTGATTATGGCCATTACAATGGATATGTAGTTGTTTTGCTTTGTGGTTTTAATATTAACTACTTGATGCTTTTACAATATTAAACATCCTTTCCGTTTTTTTTTAAGAGACAAGGTCTCCCCTAGGTTACCCTGGCTGGACACAAACTCCTAGGCTCAAGCGATTCTCTTGTGTCAGCCTCCTGAGTAGATGGGACTTCAGGCAAGTGCTGCTGTATCTGGCTCTTTCATATTTGCACTGGTCGTTCTGATATCTTTTTAGTGCAACATATTTTAAAATCTTTCACTCATTTTGTTAAAAATAGATTTTTATTGAATTTTTTATGAGTTTTTAAAATATATTCCGGATACCCGTTTTTTTTTTTTTTTAATGTATACACAAATATCATTTCCCACTCTGTGATCTCCTTTTTCAGTCTCTCTGTCTCTTAGTGAAGTCTTCTGATGAATAAAATTTCTTATTTTAATGAAGCCAATATGACAATACAACAGCATGGATTTGGAATAAGGAAGATTTTAAAGATTTTAATAGTTTCCTTTTCATTGCCTCAATCATCTTCACCAGTTTCCAGGCAGACTTCAAACTAACTTTTGAAAATGTTTTTAAAGAATGAAATAATAAGCAACATTTCCAGTTACCTACTCTATTAGCCTTTAGAAGATTAAGCAGCCCAGAGGCTCATAAAATACTCCTTCACTTTTATAATCTCATAGTGTCTCTTTTGTGTGTTCATATGTGTGTTTTTTATAGTTGCTTATTTAAACAAAACACACACTCATATAGAGTTTTATTTTTCAATGAGATACTGTAAATATTAAAGTATAATTTGCTTGTTTAATATAACCTTTCATTAACATATCATTTCCCACTCTGAGATTTCCTAGTGAAGCCTTCTGGTGAGTAAAATTTCTTGCTTTAATGAAGCCAATATGCCAATATTTTTAAGCTGGTGATTTTATATCTTGTTTAAAAAATGTCCCCACCAAGGTCATGAAGCTATCTCTATGTTATCTTCTAAAATTATTTTTTTTCTTTCACAGCTTTCACATTTAAGTCTAAAATCTAATCTTCAGTTGATCCCACATAATTTATAGAAAAGGCGATTCATTCCCTACTGAACTACAGTGTCACCTTTGCTATAAATCAGGTAACTATATATGTGTGAGCCTGTTTTTAGACTTTCTGTTCTGTTCTATTGTTCTAATTATCTGTATTCACACCAAAAACATACTGTTTGAATTTCAACTGTTTCATAATAATTGGTAATATCTGTTAGTATAAAATTTCCCACTTTGTTCTTTTAAAGATTGTCTTGGCTATCTTGGACCTTTGCATGACCACATAAATTTTTATAATGTACGCACGCACACACACACAGGCACACTCCTGATGCGATCGATTAGGATTTCACTGACTCTACAGATCAATTTTTGAGAGTTTACATCTTTATAACATTGATTCTGCCAACCCATGAACACAATATAGTCCTCCATTTAGATACATTTTCTTTAAATCCTCTCATTCATAATATATGTTTCTGCTTAGGTATCTCAAACATATTTTATACATTTATTTATATTTGATTTATTGATGGCATTATTTTTAAAAAATACCACTTTCTAATTGTTTAGTCTTGAAAATTACAATTAACTTTTGGATATTCACATGATATCTAGAAGCCTTGTTAAATCCATTTATTAATTCTAATATTTTAATCTCATGGTTCTTTGAATTTTCTATGCATGCTTAGTCTGTAAATAATAAAAGTTTTTTCTAACTGTATGCTTTTAATTTCGTTTTCCTGACTTATTATATTGAGTAGTATATTAATTGAGTACATTGTTGTAGATTACTCATAGATATATTTTATCAGATCAAGTTACATCTCTTCTACTCCTAGTTTCCCACGAAGGGTGTGTGTGTGTTTGTGTGTGTGCGCACGTGCTCATGTGAGGGAATTAATTTTTTCCAATACTTTTTTATATTTGTTTTCATCCTTCATATTTTTAATGTGATGGTTCACATTGCTTGGTTTTCAAGTGCTACAATGAGATAACATTTCATCCCAGTTAAAATGGCTTTTATCCGAAAGACAGGTGATAACAAATGGTGAGAATGTGGAGAAAAGGGAACCCTCTTATACTGTTGATGGAAACGTAAATTAGAACCACCACTATGTAGAACACTTTGGAAGTTCCTCAGAAAACTAAAAATAGACCTGCTATATAATTCAGCAATCTCATTGCTAGGTATATATCCAAAAGAAAAGAAATCAGTATATAAAAGAGATAACTGCACTCTCTTGTTTATTGCAGCACTAGTCACAATAGCCAAGATTTGGAAGCAACGTAAGTGTCCATCGACAGATGAATGGATAAAGAAAATGTGCTACTTATACAAAATGGAGAACTATCCAGTCATATAAAGAATGATACCCTGTCATTTACAACAACATGGATCGAACCGGAAGTCATTATGTTAAGTAAATAAGCCAGGCACAGAAAGACAAACTTTGCATGTTCTTGCTTATTTGTGGGAGCTAAAAATTAAAGCAATTAAACTCATCAAGAGAGAAAACAGAATAATGGTTACCAGAGGATTGGAAAGGTAATGGGATGGAGAGTGGAGATGGTTGATAGGTACAAAAGTTTTAGTTAGATAGAATGAATAAGATCTGTATTTGGTTGCAAAACAGGGTGACTACAGTAAACAATAATTTATTGTACATTTTAAAATAACTTAAAGAGTATAATTGGATGGTCTGTAACACAAAGAAAGGATAAATGCTTGAGGTGATAGATACGCCATTTACCCTGATGTGATTATTATGTATTGTGTGCCTGTATTAAAATATCTCATATAACCTATAAATAGATATACCTACTCTGTACCCACAAAAATTAAAAACTAAAAAAAATTCTGAAATGAAAAAGAATAAAAATGACCCTTCCTTGCCCAAATACACCCAGTTTTGTTGTGATATATTGTTCTTTGAATATAGTACTGTACTTAGTCTGATAATAATTTGTATAGGGTACGTAACATACTTTCAGTAGGTACTAAATATCCCATTGTTTGGTATAATGAGATTGCTTCAGTGAGTTCTGAGTTGAAAGACATTTGGAGTGATTTCAATGAATGTATTCTTTTAGATATGGCTTCAGTAAACAATCTTACATATATCTTTACATACTAGTGATTTTGTTTTTGATAGATTCTTAAGGAGGGATTGATGGGCAAAAGATTGTGGACTCTTCCATAGCTATTCTCAGGTTACTTTCTTAAAATACTCTATCAATACTTTACCAGTAGAGATTATTAAGAGCTTCTTTTCTCACACCCATTCCAGCACTGAATGTTATTCCATCTGTTTGTTTTCTCATCCAGCTCATGGGCAGGAAATGTTATTTCATTTTGCCTTTTTGACTATGAGAATATTGACTAGCTCTTCATAATTGTATTGACTATTTGCCTGTCCTCTTTTGTGGCTTTTCTGTTCAGATTATATATTAATTTTTTATATTATATTTTTGTCTTCAAATCAGTTTGTAGACTTTTATTAAAATAGAGATATTAAGTCTTTGTGATAGATATTCTAAGTGTATTTTCTCAGTTTATTGTCTTTTTGCTCTATTATAATATCTTTGGCTGTATAGAAATATTTATTTTTTATGTAGTAGCAAGTGTCATTTTTCTCTTTTTTTTTAGATGGAGTGGCCCAGGCTGAAGTGCGGTGGCCCAATCTCAGCTCACTGCAACCTCTGCCTCTTGGGTTCAAGCAATTCTCCTGCCTCAGCCTCCCGAGTAACTGGGATTATAGGCTGGCACCAACGCGCCTGGCTAGTTTTTGTATTTTTAGTAGAGATGGGGTTTTGCCACATTGCCTAGGCCGGTCTTGAACTCCTGGCCTCAAGTGATCTGCCAGCCTTGGCCTCCCAAAGGGCTGACATTACAGGTGTGAGCAACTGCCCCAGGCCCATTTTTCTCCTTAAAGTCATCTGGAATTAGTGTTTGGGTAAAGAATGCCCCATAACTCAAACTGCTATAGATTTATCACTTATTTGGCTTCATTTTTGTATATTTGAATCTGTAATCTATCTAGAATTTTTTTAGTTTAAGATAGGAAACTCTAATTTTATGAAAAGATAATTATTATATATTCAATTTTTTAATGAATGAATTAAAATGTCATATTTAGTACATCCCCTTTGGCTGGATCTATTTCTGATCACTACTTTGTTTTTCCATTTTGTCTCTTCCTGTGCCAATACCATATTCTTCTAATTGTGGTGGCTTGGTAATATAAAATGTACTATGTCACAACCATTGGGATTTTTTTTAAAACTCTGGATAATTTTCATACTTTTATACCTCTCTTTAATAGGAGCTGTGCTATAATTCTAAATATTTCCTACTTGAAATTGTTAAAAACAGAACTGATGAGTCTAAAAAGAATGGATACTTGGGAAAACTAAGAGGTCTGCCTGTCAACGAAGACAGATTTCCAATAGGCATAAATTCTCAAGATCAAGACCTAATTGAAAGGTACCCAGTTAACAATCCATCCTGAGAGTCACCGTAGGTTTAATCTAAGAAAATTCTGTAGTCAAGACTAACCACTAAGTTTTTGTCAAAATAAAGTATCCACTGCCATGAAAAGGGTCAACTTGGTAATGAAAAACAGGACGGCAAACATACTAGGTTTTTATCATAGGTATTATAATAGGAATGGAAGAGAGTCGCTGCCAAAATTGTCTTGAAGAAGGCACCAAATTGAATGTGTACAGCCCATTTTATCAATGTTTTCAAAACTTGGTTGCCCATTGGAATAACCAGAACAATTAATCAGCATCTCTCGGTGTGGAAACCAGGAAACAGTTTTTCTGTAAAACTCCACAGATGATTCCAATGTCTAGTCATAGTTGAGAGCCAGTGTTTTAGAAAAGGATAAGAATCTACTTTGAATGAAAATGCAGACGAAAACAAGAAAAGAAAATCCTTAGCTATTGCTAGGTCCTTTGCCAAGTTCCTCTTGCAAAGTTAATTTTTCTTCAGTAGATGATGGATAGGATTTAAAGTTATTGGGCTACTGCAGGAAGAAATGCAGGATGAGTTATGTGTGTGGGGAGGTGGGGGAGGGAGTAAGGATACTAACCAAATGAAAGTCACTTCTGAAATTTTTAGAAAATAAAGTCATACGAGCTGTTTATAGTCCAATCTAATTCTAGCCTCAGTGGTGGGAGGAAGGAATGGAGGAGACAGTCAGAGTGAACATATGCACTGAGAGAAGAGTGGGCAGCTTTGGTGAAATCTCCTAAGAAAATTGATAGTCCTCGGCATATATTACCCATGTCTGGTCAGTGCACTCAAGTCAGGATACAAAAGTGGGGTACACACGTGTAAGTGACCCAGAATAGCTAACACCAGTGACCCTTCTTGTCAGTGTAGTCATCTTCTAAGTGGCAATGCTAAATCATTCATGACCTCATGTGCTGCTTTTGGCAAGCGGCTCCCTAATTGCTCCTGTTTTTGCATCGATTCTGCGCAGCGTGGAAAAGCGAGTCGTCAACTTGCTTGTGGGTGTATTGACCACCAGGTCCCTCCTCAGCTTTCACCTTCCAGGCCTCGCCCACTCTATTTTAGAACCAGGAGCTGGGAACAGCACCTGTTTTCTGTCTCTAAGGATGGGGTGGGCATTTTGACGGCGCCCTCTTTCAACCAACCCACGCTAAGGTGTCTGTGTTTCTGCGTTTTCAAGCTCCCCCCAGCCGCCCCGCGCCCCCCGCATCCCCATCTCCGTGGCTGAGGGCCTAGGGAGGAGGGAAAATCCATCCTCAGACACACTAGATCCTCAGCGAGACCTGCTGTGGAGAGCATCAAACGGACCGCACGCGGACCCACCTGCCTTCCAAAGTTTGGGGCGTGAGGAAGCTAGGGCACGTGGCGTTTGGTTATGGCACAGCTGAGGGGTCTGCAGGAGACCCCAGGAAATGCCGCTGAGGACGGATTCACCGACGTCATCAAAAGCCGCGCTGGTAGGACCCCCGCTGCCTTGCTTTTTAGTGTCTGGATTATTCACTGCACCCTGCTACTCTCCGCAGAGGCTGTGCCCTGGAAGTTGGCACGGGTTGGGGAAAGTTGTGGCGCCCAGCAGAGGAGCAGCAGGGGACTGTCAGGGCGCCCCCGCGCGTGGGGAGGGCGGGGAACCACGCAGGGCGCGGCGTTTCCAGGGATAAGGGAGTGCTGCTCTCAGGGAAAGCAGAAACCCAAGTTTTCCTTTTGGGCCAAGTGGATATCAGTGGGGGTTTTATTATTTTTTTAAGAAAGCCCACTGGATATTGAATTTTATTATAGGATGGTAGCTTGTTTTAAAAAGTAAACACAAAGGATTGGTCAGATTGAGTTAAAATAAATACTGTGGTAGCTTGAGGAAGGGAGGAAGGGAGGGAGGGACGGCGAAGGACAGCTTGCCTTGTCAGGGCGTGGCCAAGTGCAGAGTTAAGAAATCTGAGAAGTTTCACCTCAGCTGTGCTGAAGGAAAACGTCAGAGCGCTAGGCAGGAAGACTTGCATGCCCGAGGTACAACTATACGAGTTGAAAATCAGTAAAGCAGCAGAAGTGAGAAGTCTAAGGTTTTTGCAGCGCTTCCCACCCCCATGCACGTGTAAATTTCATTTGTAATAAATCTTCTGGTGTTTGGTAGTCTGGCCTACATATGCAAACTCTTGTAAACCAGCATACGTTTTTAAAGCTGTAAATGGAAGCAGCTGTTAAGCTCTCTCTAAGGATGAAGTTTTTCAGCTGCCTGAGCCTGCTCCTCTCGCCTTTGGAGACGCAGCAAATTGTGGACGTTAGAATTACAGGACCATTCAAGATTTCTTTATGCACATTGGTGGATGCTGAAGAGGACAGAGGTATGAAGTCACTGTCCAAGTATATTACTGAAGTGAGGTTAAAGGAAAGATCACAAAAGAAAAGTAAAGTTAGTAAGAAACGCAGGAGTTGTGTAAATTGCACACTAGCAAAGTGTTCAGAAGATAGTACAGCAGAATTTCTTCAGAACTTTAGTAAGGTCTTTTCACAAGTAGTACGAGTTGATAATGATGGCTATAAGTCACAAAACAATGATGCTTCTGACAGTTTTGGGGAGAAATCAGTTATTTCGAATTTAAAACCACACTTTCCTTCTTTTTTTCACTCCATTATTTAGGTTATCTAACAAGCTTCTTAAATTTTAAAGTGAAGAATGGAAAACTTTCTTAAATAGAATGCCCTTAGCATTCAGTGCCAAGGTTAATAGAATTGGCTTTAAGTAGATACCCTAAAAAAAAATGTGAAAAAATATGTTGGGTAGTTTCATACATTGCTTTAAAATTGCTATCGTTTATACATTTTACTGGACAATAACCTTGCAGCTATAATTATCTGAAAACTGCAGAGGGATATCTACTATAAATCTGTTGCAGATCATTGTTTTGGGAAAAAAGTGTTAATTTAGGAATTAATTCTACAAATTCATTCTATTTATCATTATGCTACATCTAAACTTGCCAGAGCGTGGGGGAAATGAGAAAAGGATCCACAAAGATATTCTGAAAACGACATTCATGTAAATTTGTGTGTCTTGGAAATGGGTAGTTTAACTTCATATCTAAAGAAAAATTAATCTATGTATATGTAACATTCCATACTCGATGCTACTATTGAGAGTCCCTTTAACAATGCAATAATTGAATTGTTGTATTTTTATCTGTGAAATTAAGCTTTTGTTAGGAATCTAAATCAGGTGGGGCGAGTTGTCACTCATTACAAAGAGTAATATATAAATGGTCCAACATGTTATCTAATTTTCAATATATATCTTTATATTTTTGATAGGTCATTTCCTTTAAGGGTTTAGAGGCCCTTAAGTAAAAGATAAACTAATATTTGCTTTGAATATTTTAGTTTCTGTACATTTATAAAACCAGCATTTTTGTTATATATGTATATATACACACACGTGTGCATATATATATGTATTCCAGTTTTGATTTTGTTTTGTTAATTCTAAAGTTAAAGGGTGGCTACTATTATTAAAGACTTTTTTTTTTTCATAGCAACTTGTTGTGCACAGCAAAAATATAATGTGGTGGGGCAAACAGTAATACCAGAAAAAGCACACTTAAGAATTTGTTTAGATTATGTCCAGACCTACTTAAATGTCAAGGGAAATTTACACAACAAGAGTGTGTTGTAGCAATGCCTTGAGGGATATAAAAATAAATTTTATGTTAGGTGTTTAAACATATTTTAGTAGCGCTATTGAAGATTTTTGTTTACATTGTAATCAGATTTTTTAAATTGAAGACAGATGATTATAATGTACATTGATAATACAAGTTTGTGCTTCATTAGATTGATTTTATACATTACTCTCAGCTCCTCATTTGATGAGGAGTCACAGCAATGTGAAACTTTGACAATTATTATTTCTCCCGTCACAACTGCATACTCTTAATTCATTTCCTCAAGGAACAATACTTTTGACTGATTATGGTTGATGTACGTGACTTCAATAATCATAATGTGAGTACTACCCACGGGAAGCCCTATGCTTTGGGAGAAAATTGTTTATTACAAAATGAATAACCTGAAACAGAAACAGAACTTTTACTCTTTCAGACATTAACTACAGATAACCTAAAGGTAAAAATCTCAGTGTTTAAAAGCATTTCAAGACAATGCATTTGCAATTGTCTTTTCTTCCTTGGAAACAGCAAATATGGGTATTTGATCTATTGATTTGGATGCTTTCCTGTAATTAGAAATATCCCAGTGTAACATATACAGCTCCATGCTGTTAATCTTTTAAAATCAGTTGTAAATTTAATTAGCCCTGGTTTCTCTTACGACATTTTTGTGGTTTGTAATCATTTAGCATCTTGCTACATCTTTAGATCTTTTACTGGCATAGGATAATACATGAATAATTGAATAAAATGTACCTAGGGTTTGTGTCATGAAAGGTTTTTTGAAATAAACTCAGATATTTTCTTCAGAAGAAAATCAGCTAAGTAGTTTTTATCTTAAAAAAAAGGAATAAAGATTATCTTTGATCTGATCTTGAGGTCTACTACAAAAAAGATCTTTCTGGTGTCCAATTTCACATTGAAGTAATTCATATTTTATTACAAATCCCAACTATAAAAGATTGCTATATCCAAAGGTAGATACATTTTATGTTATCCATACATCATGATTATAAAGAGCTCTTTACAAAGAGTAATATATAAATGGTAGACAAAATAACTATTTTGAAACACATTAGATTTATACCTTTAGTTTTTTTAACTATCCTTACTTAAAACAAGAATACAATGTAATTGAACTTATTTTTTCAGTTTGAGCTAATGCTCTTAAATTGTAAACTTATAGTACTATACCACTAACAATTAGATATTCTCAGAATAATACAAGCATCAAATTAGACAAAGATACTAGGGATTTTACAAGGGAAAATGTGGGCAAGAAATCAGACATTTTCAAAGGCATGTTCTTTTCAGAACTGCAAATTACTACATTTGAAAATATTTTCTCACTAGGCCATTCAATATCTGCAGTGACTTTGGTAATGAAGCCTGCACTTGTCCATCCTAGGAAAATTATATTCTCATATCATCCCCCAAAAAGCAGGTAATTCACTGTTTATGTTTGTAGAAGACCTGCTTTGGTGAGTAAAAACAAAAACAACCTTTAGTGTGAAGATTTCGCTTTGCATGAATATGTGAGAATTCTTCTGCACAGAGACTTTGCTAAGGAAGTTGTAGGTAATACTTTTCATAGATAATAACCACTAAAGTATTTTGTAGTATATTGTAAGTTTTACTCTCCCTTAGGTAATTGGGTATGAGAGCAGTCCTATTGCAAGATTAGTTAGAAGACTAGAGAATTGTCCATTCTCATTCTCGATTACAGATAGAGTTAAGGATATTTATGAGAGCTAAAATATTTTTCCACGTTATACCCACATTGTTTTCAAATCTATGTATTATATTTTATCTGATATGAGAGTGAATTAGAAGTGAATTAGATTATACTCTTTCCTACGAGGAGACATTTGGAAATTATGCATATTGAGTTAATGAGTACATTTGACTTGAGACAGGACAATTTCTAAGTTCCTACTGAAAGTTTTACATAAATTATGATAGCTACTTTCAATTTAATAAATTTAGCCAATTTATCTTGACAATCAATGATTCTGAGCTCTAAGTTCCTCTCTACATAAACTCTGTTCTCTATTACAATGAAATTGAAGGTAAAAACAATGAACTCTAATAGTTTCATGAAACCGTAGTTAGTAATTAGGGGACTATCTGGTAGTGTGCTGGGGCTGGTTGGAATTGACTCATGAGATTCAATGGTGTGAATCTTTTCCTAAATCTGCATTCAGTGACATCATATTGGTGTTTTAAAATTATCATGGTGGGTGACATGGTTTGGCTCTGTGTCCCCAACCAAATCTCACCTTGAATCGTAATAAAACCCACATGTCAAGGATGGGACCCGGTTGAGATCATTGAATCGTGGGGTGGTTCTCCCCATGCTGTTTTCATGATAGTGAGTTCTCACAGGATCTGATGGTTTTATAAGGGGGTTCCCCCTTTGCTCAGCACTCATTCTCCCTCATGCCTCCCGGTGAAGAGGTACCTTCTGCCATGATTGTGAGTTTCCTGAGGCCTCCTCAGCTATGTGGAGCTGTGATTCAATTAAACCTCTTTTCTTATAAATTATTCAGTCTCAGGTATTTCTTCATAGTAGTGCGAGAATGGACTAATACAGTAGAGTTATTTATAACATAAAAGACGGTCAATATTACTGATAAGGACTTTTTTTTTCTTTTTTAAGAGATAGTTATTAAATATTTATTTGTTAAGTATGGCAAGTATTTCCAATACTGGAACTGTTAATGATGGAAAAATACAAATTTGGAATAAAAACTATTTTGTTGAGGCTGGATTCAAGTTAGGTATGCATTTTACTACAAGTAAAAGAATAACCAACTAACTATGGCCTCAACAAATTTTACATAACAAGAAATCTAGAGGTAGGCCTTTTCTGGCATTGGTGTGACATTTCAGTGCTATCAGGACTGGTGTCTTGATGATTCTCTTGGCCTTTTCTTTCTGATTACAAGCTGACAGCCACTGTTCAGCTACTATTTGAGGCCTGAAGAAAGAAGAAAGCCACCAATTGCATCTCTTTCAGACTCCCTTCAGCAGACTGCTACCTATGTCTCATGGCAAGAACTGCTATGCTATGTGGACATCCTTAGGTGCAAGAGATGCTGAGATTGTGAATATTTAGTTCTCATAGTCTCTATATGAATTGTTGTGAAGGACAAGATAATTTAGGAAATTGAAATGGTGTTAGTATAGCCAGTCATCCAAGTTTGTTTATTTTGTTGCTTCTTAACTATTGAGCCTCGTGTTGTAGTAAAGAATATAGTACCTCTTAAACACCTAAGTTGTTCCTGATTATACAATCATAAATTAGATTAAGCTTATATCATAAATTCTTCTCTTTTTCCTTTAACAGATAAAGCCCATCACAGCACATGGATTTAAAGATTTAATAGCTGTGACCTTTTGTCCCTAGTTAAGGAACATGAAATCACCCTTTGATTTCTGTCATGCCAGTAAAACCTGACCTTTATAATCCCTTGGAACTGATGTGCTATTTTGAGAATGGGCATAATTTAACTACGACAAATGACCACAACTATAGGACTACCCAAAGACAAGTATAGGACATGCATTTCTGTGGAATACTTAATGACTATATTTTATTCTAATAAAGTTGATTGGGAGGACCACTTGTAAACACCTTTGGGTCATGTCCTGTGACTATAGTAACTGAAAACTGGTCCACTTGAGAAGCATACTTTAATGTAAAATGCTCTCATCTACCCTGTCCCTCCTTCAAACTGTCCTGTTCCTACTGTCCCTTCTTGTAACATCATTTGAGGTACTGGAGATGAGCTATTCATTCCAAGTTTGTATTCTATAAAGTAGAAAAGTCTATTATCATCATGTACATGTCCTGTGGAATTGTCTTTCCCTTGTGAAACCATCACAGAAATGAGTAGAAAATAGTAAAAGAAGCCACATATTATTTTGTGGATTGAATATATTTCAAATGTAATAATTTGACATGAATGTGATTAAAGAAAGTTTGAATCAAAGCAAATAGTGACACAGATTAAATCCATAGTATGAGTTTGCTGAAGATTAAAGGGGAACTGAATTTTAATCCAAGAACAAAATGAGAGATAGTAGATTTGGCCTGGTGGGGAAGTCATGGGATATCTAAGATGTCATATTCTAAAGAAATATTTGCCAAGCCCTTCAGAAGAATTACAAGGAGGAATTTGCTTTTGTGTATGACTGAATTTGGAGGCTGGAGTAACTCAGATGCTCTGGCAATAGTTTTCTACCCTGAGAATTAAAGCTACACAGGGAAATTTTTAAGAGTATATGAATACCTGGACCCCTCCTACAGAGCCTCTCATTTACTTTGACTGGAGGGTGGCACCTGGCTTCAGAGAATCCACCAAGAATGCTAATGAGCAGCCAGTTTTGAGAAGCTGTGAAATCTGGTTTTGAATCATCACAGGAACCTTACTTGGTTGTTCGCTCTGTGGTGATGATTGAAGATTCCTATCTTTTCCATGATTATAGTATGTGAAGAATCATTGGCAGTTCTCAAAACTTACAAACTTTCTGTTATTTATACTTACAGAGGTTGTTTATGTCCTTCTTCTAGACTCTGAAAATACCACCCAATGTCTACTATATCTATTGTGATAAAATTCAGAGATACGAAGACCTGAGGGTTAGAAGAAGAGCAGGGAATAACCTGAAAATCAGGAGTAGCTGCCTCAACTTGCCAGGCAGTTAATAGTCTTATTAGTCATTCATTGTTAAATGTGAAATAATTAACTTTAGTTGCATTTTCTCTAGAAATCATGTAAGATAACCTGCATCACCGAAATTGGAATTTTGGTTTGGGGCACGTGGAAGAGAAGAGCTTTTAGATGGTGCACTCACAAACTGGCAAATAGCAGGGAAAATTAGTTTCAGGGATGTATGTGATTTGTTTGGCATGGAGAGTGTCAAGAAAGGATTCATTAGAGCATGCACCTCTAATTCTTTAGAATTCCAGTACTCTGTAGTATATTGGAGCGATATATACCACTACTCCCTATTACATTGCTTAACTCATATTTCCTCCTTGAACCCAGAAGGCATGTTTTTTTTTCACCACTTTCAAAGCTTAGAAGCAGTATATACACACTCTAATATTAGGATGTAAGAATTATGGAGGGAGAACAGCTCTACTGAAAATGAGGCTAGCTAAAAGTTAGAATATTGATATAGGTAGGTAGTTACAATAGAGTCAAAGAAAACTGATTTTCTTTTGCATTATACCTGTAGTTATCACTATACCAAATAAGAGAGAGGGGTGTAACCATTTCTCCTCTCTCCTATTTATTTATTTATTTATTTATTTATTTTTGTTATTATACTTTACATTCTAGGGTACATGTGCACAATGTGCAGGTTTGTTACATATGTATACATGTGCCATGTTGGTGTGCTGCACCCATTAACTCGTCATTTACATTAGGTATATCTCTTAATGCTATCCTTCCCCCCCTCCCCCCTCCCCACAATAGACCCCGGTGTGTGATGTTCCCCTTCC
The DNA here is from genome assembly GCF_000951045.1 of Mandrillus leucophaeus. Taxonomy (NCBI): domain Eukaryota; kingdom Metazoa; phylum Chordata; class Mammalia; order Primates; family Cercopithecidae; genus Mandrillus; species Mandrillus leucophaeus. The sequence continues at coordinate 667,619 of NW_012107497.1, forward strand.
TGTGTCCAAGCGATCTCATTGTTCAATTCCCACCTATGAGTGAGAATATGCGGTGTTTGGTTTTCTGTTCTTGTGATAGTTTGCTAAGAATGATGGTTTCCAGCTGCATCCGTGTGCCTACAAAGGACTAACTCATCCTTTTTTATGGCTGCATAGTATTCCATCATGTATATGTGCCACATTTTCTTAATCCAGTCTGTCACTGATGGACATTTGGGTTGATTCCAAGTCTTTGTTATTGTGAATAATGCTGCAATAAACATACATGTGCATGTGTCTTTATAGTAGCATGATTTATAATCCTTTGGGTATATACCCAGTAATGGGATGGCTGGGTCAAATGGTATCTCCTATTTATTTTTTTCCTTCTTTACCCTCCTATCCTTTCCATTTCTCTCTTGAACCTGATCGTCACTCATCTCAGAATTCAAGTTAATGCTATCATACTGTAGTACAATTAAAGTACAGTATAAATAGACTTCTTTGAAATGGTTTCTCTTGCCACAATTTCATTGCATTAGGCTCATGAGGAAATATGTATCAAGTTTTATTATGCCAACTTTCAATTCCATTTTCAGATAAATCCTGTGCAAATTTTGGACTGCTCGTACTTTATAACATAAATGCTATGTTTAAAAAATTTGGCTTATTTAAAATTAGATTTGTGATTTGATACAAGGACTAGCTGATACCATTACTAGAAACATCTCAGGCAGGCATCAATTGTATTCCTCTACTGCAGTGGATTCTCAAATTTGAGTGTGCATCAGAATTCTCTGGAGGGCTTGTTAAAAACACAGGCTACTGTCCCATGCCCTCAGAGTTTCTTGTCTAGTCGTCATAGTGTGGATCCTGAAAAGTTGCATTTCTCACAGATTCTTAAGTGCAGCTGATCCTGCTGGTCTGAGGACCACACTTTGAGAAACACTATTCTGATATAAAAGGAAGGGATTAGTGAGCAATCACTGGTTAGTGAAAATATGAAGGAGTGAATAGTTCTTTGGTCTAGGAAACAAAGAATGATGTAAGACATTTCAGAGCTTTTGGAGATGGATTTCCTTCTAGTATATATTCCTACAACAATAATATATACAAAGAGAAGAGCAATAAATACTGGGGACTCCTTGGTAGGGGGAACAGTGTCAGGGGATATGAGGTGAAAAACTACCTGTCGGATACTATGTTCACTACCTGGGTGATAGGAATATTCGTACAACAAACCTCAGTGACACAAAATTTACCCATGCAACAAAACCTGCACATGTACTCCCTGAACTGAAAATAAAAGTTGAGAGAAAAATAATATAATAAAATAAAAAATTGTTTGGTACCTTCATCCTTTCCGACTTAACCTCTATCTGTCTATAGACAGGAGTACTTGTTAACTGGAACTTTATCATAAGTTCTATGTATCTTTTGTGCATCTTTTTCTTTTAAATTACAATTTCATTAAATGGAGCCTGACTCATTTTATATGGGGTATATCGGAGGGTTATTTGATATCACAGATGAACATGTGATATTACAGGTGTCCCAGGTTCTCAGTTATGCTGTTTGCCATAACAAGTGTTTTCTCTTTATATTCTGCTCTGCTTAACAGTGTAGCAGTCTTCCCTTCCCCACATGCCCTGGGCCTAAGATCCCCCAAAACATCCTTAGCAACAAATTTAGATGAATATAGAATATATTTTTAATAATTCCTCCTCAAAAGAAATATCACCTGCTATAATTATTTGATTTCAACTAGTATTTTACTATCCACCACAATGTCAAAACTGTCTCTTTAAATTCTTTATTAAATTGTCCTCTACTGTTAAATGTGAACATAATTCCATAGCTTGTACTTCATAGAACATTTATTTATTCCATGGGCTGTTAATACTATTTAATGACTAAATGAGTTTAGGACACATGAGTTAAACATAGTTAATAAATTTCTTTTATGCATAATTCCTGAGAAATTTTATTATACTAAAGGGCATAAAAGAAACTTCAAGAGAAGACTGGAATTCATTAAATTTATTTTAGCATGGAGCCTTTTTGCTCAGAAACATTTTATGGATTAGTGTTTCATAGAACTCAATTTGGAAAATAGAAATTATATTAATTAGAATATATCAACCCATTAATCTATTGGTTTATTCCAGGTGATTTACCTACCCTATTTGATATACCCTTTCCTTCCACACTGCTCAATCATTTCTTTCCTAACAATATAGTAACCAAAGACAGTCATCCCAGTTTTAAGATGGTCATTCAGATTATTCTTGATAGCATATAGTTTCTGTAATTGTTTGCATAGCATATGCTATGAAAATTGACAGAATATAACTAAAAATCTCAGATAATCATAATCTAAACCATTAACATCGTGAGATGTGGGTGCATGCACATATATATTTACACATACACACATGCACATATGTATTAAAACATCAGATATAACACATTAATACTACCTATATATATTTTGTGTAAACAGGATAGAAGTGATTTTTATTCATATGTAGTATATGATATGTAAGTATAATCATACATACACATTGATATAAACATACTATGCATACTACTTTATAAATTGATTATTATAACCTGGGTGACAGAGCAAGACCCTGTATCAAAATAATAATAAATTGATTATTTTATACATTGATGTAATGTGAACATATTATCACGTTATTCAATATTCTTTAATAATAGTTTATTCAATCAGGTATGGGAGGCATATTAGGATTAAAAAGGTGATATCCAAAAAGTGCTACCTATGTCCACAGATTCTTCAAAACTACTGTACAATACGTATTGGGTAGAGGATCGGAGGTGAAAAGATATCACATCCACCCATGAAAATATGTTTTTCTAGAATATGTCTTGTAACTGTTTTTTTTCTACTCTGACTTGGTTACCTAAGCATGTGAATCATTTAAATCTTGTTGAAAGTCTGCTTCTTTATATATTATGTAAACTACATTAAATTATTAGTTTATATGTACATATATATTATTATTATTATTATTATTTTTTGAGATGGAGTCTCGCTCTGTGGCCCAGGCTGGAGTGCAGTGGCCGGATCTTGGCTCACTGCAAGCTCCACCTCCGGGGTTTACGCCATTCTCCTGCCTCAGCCTCCCGAGTAGCTGGGACTATAGGCGCCCGCCACCTCGCCCGGCTAGTTTTTTGTATTTTTTAGTAGAGACGGGATTTCACCGTGTTAGCCAGGATGGTCTCGATCTCCTGACCTCGTGATCTGCCCGTCTTGGCCTCTCAAAGTGGTGGGATTACAGGCTTGAGCCACCGTGCCTGGCCTATTAGTTAATATATTAATCAACATAAAATAAATACATTTTTTCTTTTAACTTTATGCATAACTAATTACTGACGTTATGCCACTATAGGTTTGGGAATGGACTGGTTTTTAATCACAAATGGAAATTTCTTATAAAGAACATTTCCAAAATGAATTCCATGAAAAATACATTAATTATAGCTAGCCACATGTGAGAAATGCTTACTTTTTTATTTCGTAGAAATACATGTTTCATAATAGAGTTGCTAATATAGTTTGGCTGCGTCCCCACTCAATCTCCTCTTGAATTGTAGTGCCCATAATCCCCGTGTATCATGGGAAGGACCCAGTGGGAGGTAATTAAATCATGGGGGCAGTTTCCCCACACTGTTCTCATGACAGTGAGTTCTCAGGAGATCTAATGGTTTTTGAGTGTCTGATATTTCCCCACTGGCGCTTATTCTCTCTCCTGCCACCCTTTGAAGAGGTGCCATCCGCCATGATTTTAAGTTTCCTGAGGCCTCCCAAGCCATGTGAAACTGTGATTCAATTAAACTTCTTTATAAATTACCCAGTCTTGGGTATTTCTTCATGGCAGCATGAGAAGGAAGTAATACAGTAGCTATCATATTCTGTAACATTTTTAAGTCAATTAAAATTTGGTTCATAGTAATGGTAATATTACAGCTGTTGCTTAAAGATTTGGATTAAAATTCTAGACACAAAACTCAATATACTCATTGAATCAAAACAATGGCAATATTTTAAAACTATTGATGGAATTTGACCAAATCAGGTTATAAAGCAATTAAAATTTGTATCTTGGCTTGGACTTTAATTAGATGTAGAAACATAATGCAGAGTATTGTAATATACAGAAGAAGTCATGCTTTTATTTACTGCTTCTTTCTGTTCTAAGAACAAAAACTTAAATGAAACTAACTACTGTTTGGTAGTAGTAATCATTTTTTTTAACCAAAGTAAGTGACTGTCTCCAGTGTATTCTCTTGCTATTTTCTCCAATTATCTATCTCTGATAAAAGTAGGCAATGTTTATGTTAAAACCAATGAAGAAACTGTATTCAAGATGTCCATGGGAGTTGCGAGAAAAGTAACAGAAACTTTCAGTTATAATTAAACCAGATTATTTTGAGAAAATCATAATTACTGATTACTAAACATTTCCTAAATGACACTAAGTTTGTTCAATGAGTATTTCCTTAGTCTTGGCAATTTACTATAATTGTAGTAGTTTTTCTCTATCAAGGCTCTGATTTTTAAGAAAAGATGAACAAAGATTGGTTTTCTTTTATTTTCACTTAAACCTGGGGGCGCGCAGCAAGTTGTCATTTATATCACATGATCATACTGTTACATGCTTGTATCTAGGAATGAGAGTTGGTCTGCTGAATAAACTGATTAGTCCCCAGTGATACCAACTAACTAGGGAATTTCAAAGTCTTCCTCCTTATTCCCAACACCTCCTCACAAAGATGTGCTGTTTCCACCACATCACTTGAAAAAAAACATGTATTTTCCCATTTTATGTTCTGAAATATATTTTCATATTCTTGCTTTCCCATGCTTTCTTTCTCTGTATTATTCCTTTTACATACTTGTTATCCTCTTATACTCATATTAATATACCGCCGAAGTATACTTTTGATTCGTAGTGAAATTTTATTTAATAAGATTTCAGCGGTCACATGTAGAGGAGTAGAATGGCATGACATCAAAGCAAAGATTACACTAAGGCTTCAGTACTATTGGTTTCAGTACTACTGGTTTTAAGCAGCAATTAATAAGTCACCTATTGAACATTCACAACACACCTCCTACCAAACTTTGTAAAACAGATTTCCAACATGATGTTATCGAAGTACCTCCAAACTAAAAATTTGGGGATCTAGCAGGTCTGTGTTCTAATTTAATGCTGCTGTTAACAAACCGATTGATTTTAGCCAACATCAGAACTATAACATTCTTCTTTTAAAAATGTCTTAAATTTATTGAGGTGTAATTGACATACAAAACTGGACTCATTTAATGTCTACATCTTGATGAATTTGGACATATGCATACACCTATGATAACATCACCACAATCAAGGTACTAAACATGCACATCACCTCCAAAAGTATCCTTGTGTTTCTAAGGTATATTTTTGTTTTTTTTTTAGTAAAAGCATGTAACATGAGATCTCTCCTTTTAATATTTTGAACTGCATAAAACCATATTGTTAACTACGGGTAATACATTTGTACATCAGATCTCTGGAACTTATCTTGCATAACAGAAACTTTACATCAATTGAAAAACAATTCCCCATTTCCCCTTCCCTTAGCCCCTGGCAACCATCATTCTATTCTCTGCTTTTGTGAATACAACTATTTTAGAGCACTCATATAAGTGGAATCCCTTTCTGAGACTGGCTTATTTCATTAAACATAATATCCTCAAGTTGTTGTTACAAATGGCAGAATTTCCTTGTTTTTAAAGGTTGCATAGTGATCCATTCTCTCTCTCTCTCTCTCTCTCTCTCTCTACATATATATATATGTACATATGTGCATATACATATGTGTGTGTATAAATGTGTGTGTGTGTGTGTATATATATGTATATATGGACTGCTTCCATATCTTGTCTATTGTGAATAATGCTGCAATGCATTATTCCTTATGCAATGAACATGAGTGTACAAACATCTCTTCAAGATCCTGACCTCAATTTTTTTGGATATCTACCCAGAAGTGGGATTACTGAAGTATATGGTAATATCATTTTTAATATTTTGAGGAACCTCTATACTATTTTTCCCAGTGGCTATACTATATAGCATTCTCATCAACAGTGTATAAGGGTTTAAATTTCTAATTTCTCCACACCTTTTCCACCACTTATTTGTTCTTGTGTGTGATAATAGCCATCCTAACAAAAATAAGGTGATATCTCACAGTGGTTTTGATTTGCATTTTCCTGATCATTTGTGATGTTGAGCATCTTTTTATACAGCTATTGGCCATTTGTATGTTGTCTTTGGAGAAATGTCTATTCAAATCTTTTCCCATTTTTTAAATCCAGTTGCTTGTTTTTCTCCAAATGAGTTTGTGACTAAAAAGGAAGCATAATGTTTGGGAACCTGAATGTGATGGACATGGGCAAAGATGATAGAAATAGAAAGAAAACCTTTTTGATTTTAATAGCTTTAGGGGTATAACTGGTTTTTGGTTACACAGATGAATTATATCGTGATGAAGACTGAGATTTTAGAGCACTTGTCACCCAAGTAATGTATACTGTACCAAATATATAGGTTTTTATCCCTCACCCTCTTCCCACCGTTTCCCTTCTCAGTATCCAGTGCCCATTATACCACTCTGTGTGCCTTTGCATATTCATAGCATAGCTCCCACTTCTAAGTGAGAACATATGGTATTTGGTTTTTCATTTCTGAGTTACTTCCCTTAGAACAATGGCCTCCAGTTCCATCAAACTTGCTACAAGAGACATTATTACATTCTTTTTATGGGTGAGTAGTATTTCATGGGGTGTATATACCACACTTTCCTTATCCATTCATCAGTTGATGGGTGCTTAATTTGGTTTCATATCTTTCACTTGTGAATTGCACAGTGATAAATGTATCTTCAGGTGTCATATTTGCAAGTGTCTTTTTGATATAATGACTTATTTTCTTTTGCATAGACACTCAGTAATGGTATTTATTGATAGAGTGGTAGATACAGTTCTTTAAGAAATCTCTATGCTGTTTTCCATAGAGGTTGTCCTAATTTACATTCCCACCAGCAGTGTAAAAGTGTTCCCTCTTTACCACATCCATGTTAACATCTGTTGCTTTTTGAATTTTTAATAATGGCCATTCTGGCTGGGGTAAGGTTGTATCTCAGTGTGGTTGTAATTTACATTTTCTTGGTGATTAGTGATGTTGAGCGCTTTTTCATATGTTTGATGGCCCTTTGTATATCTTTTAAGAAATATCAATTCATGTCTTTGCCCACTGTTTGATGGGATTGTTTTTCTTTATCTTTTGCTTGCTGATTTGAGTTCCTTGTAGATTCTAGATATTAGTCCTTTGTTGGGTGCATAGTTTGCAAATATTTTCTCTTATTCTGTGGGTTGTCTGTTTACTCTGATAATTCTTTTTCTGTGCAGAAGCTAGAAAAAAATGAATATTCATGCAAGGCTTTATGATAAAAAATGAGAAATGTCAGTATGGCAAAGCATAAGGTACAGCATCATGCAACTAACAGTGAAATAGGATACAGATCAAGCTCTGATTTTTTTAAGTAGTTTCTTTAAGATGAGTATTGTATTCCTGAGGTAACTTAAAAGGCTGGTCTTCTTGAGATAGTTTCAAAGGTAGTTTTTGGAAGCAAGGCAGGACCCAGATTGCTGATTTTCAAAGGTAGTATCTGTGCCATAGGAAAAAAAAAAAAAAAACACAGAAATTTCATTTGTCTTTAATTATGTCACTTTAAAAATTCTTATCTTTTTGACTAATAAGTTTTGTAAAATATAAATATGCTGGTGCACATGTTATATACAATATATAACTAAGCTATATATATAAGCCATATAAATGTATATTAATATGTATAAGATATATAAGGTTATATATATACACACACACGTGTGTGTGTGTGTGTGTGTGTTATGTCCCCAATTTTAGGGGTATAGTCCAAAGTCTTTTACTGTAAACAGTGCTTATTCAAAAAATGAAACCCACTTTTTACATGGTATTCAACATTCTTTTAGAAAGGTCAGTAATAGATAAAAAAGCTTCTGACAACTGTATAGAGTGTAGTCAGAAAATTATGAATGGGTTTCGTCTATCATTATTTTGCAGTCATTCTGAGGAAAATAATGCTAACGATGACTTAGAAACATCTTCTGTTTCGAGCAAAAGAAACTAAATATGGTAGATGCTGTGATGCACTGCCCAGATTTCTCTTCATAGAAGGACATTTTACCCACACTGATGGAAGTACTGTTGGTAGACAGACTTTGGTTGTTAGCCCTTTTGAGCACTGCCTCAGTTGAAGAGAAATGCCCTGGGTCATGCGACTTTCTTGGGTTGACCTCATACAGGAACTTATCTATGAGAGCATATAAAGGTCCTTTTACTTCAGTTAAATTTAAGTCTATTCTGTAGGGCAATTCTAGCTCCAGAGCTTCTCATAGGGTTGTCAGAAGCTGCTGTTGGGCTAAAGGTTCAGTTGACTTTTCTGTGTCCACTCCTGCTTCTTTCCTCTTCTCTCTAGAACTGTTGAGCCCCAGGGAACTCCTTAATAAACATTCTAAACTTTATGTCATAGTTGGATTCCCAGTGAACACAACCTGTAACACTTAAAAACCAAAGTAAAATATATCAGTTATGTGTTCTGAAATAAACTAACTTTAGGCCTGCGAAAAATTACTAGTGAAGTAAGAAGACTTCACTGAAAATTTAATATTCTGTACTGGACCTATCCCTTATATACTTGGCTGTCAGATCCATCATTATTATGACATAGATGAAAGGGTAAACTTGGATTATAGAATATTGTGATGAACATGTTTATTGCCATTTATATTTCCTCATTGAACTAGAATCAACACTTGCCTCCTAAAAGCATTTTCTTATTGAATGCTCCCTAGATTGGAAAGTTCTTATCATCAAGGAGCCCTGTATATAGGATCCACATCACTCTCCATAGGGGCTTATTAAACTGCCTCCTTTTCAATTCTTTCCCTTCCTACCTCACAAAGCATTTATTTGTTCCATTATGCACCATTATCTTTAAATTTTTTAAATAGTAGAAGATCTGCATTTTAATTAGGTATAATCTACTTTTAAAGTCAGTTGAAAATTTTTCTAAAATGAAACATCTGTAATATCCAAAGGTGTCTGGCCTAGGGCAGAAAAAGTGAGAGCACACATCTGTATTATTGCCATCATCAGAAAATGAAGTCCTATTAAAAACATGTTCATAATGTGCTCTACTCTCTAGGAAGCAAAAGTTTATATCCTGGAAAACTACTAGCATTTCTTATAGGCAATAAAAGTTTCATGACAGCCCAGACCTGAGTTATTAAACATATGCTCAGGCATCTTAAAAATGTTATTACTGATTAATCTATAGTTATAAATAACTTTCATTGGCCCTGCATGCCTAAATAAATATGATAATTTACGGTTTGTGTTGTTTCATACAAATATGGCCCTCTGTCCTTTGTCAAAAAATGAAGTTATTATTGTATATCACACAGTTCTGCAATAATGAATGCTAAAGAGGTAGGATGAAGTTAGTACCCAGAAATAGAGTTATCACTATTTAAAATTTCATCATTTTTAGATATAACATTAAAAGGGTAAAATGATCCAGCTTTCCATCAAACGTGATTTTTTATTATTTATACATAAATTGTCAAATTTAAAATGAAACAAACCCTCACCACAAAAAAAGTGAAGCATTTGATATGAGGAGCAATAAACAAGCATAACTAGAGCAGGGATACAAATCAAGAAATTATTAAAAATTACAGTTTTATTATGTTAAAAATACTTATTATATAAATTGTATTTTGTTGCAAGGCCAGAAAATACTGAAAAGCAGTTTGCAAAATGCAAAAGGTGGCAGGTACAAGAAGGTTTCTTGAAGATTTCTATAATGATGAATTAGAAAACATGTCAATATATAGGAATAAGTAATAGTGTTGTCTATGCAATAGAATATAATACAATCATAAAAACAATTGACATATTCTATAAATTTATTGACAAAATTGCTGATGAATCAACATGCATAACATATCATGTGTGTGCATAAATAGTACAATATCAAGTGTACACATGGGAGGGATTTCCTGAAAGTAATGGTGAGCAATCTATAGGTAGTGAGATTATAAGTGCTGCAATATTATTTTATCCTATTATCTGCACAGGGTTTCAATTTTCAAAGAAATATGGATTATGCATTAAGAAATTAAAAATAATATTGAAAATGTAAACTAATATAAACAAATATTTAGTTTCAAATGGTAACGACCTTTCTTCTGAATACTTCTTCTTTATAATGGACGTAAGGCCGAGTTATGATTGAAAGTTCATCTTCAGGGCTGGCCTTAAACCCTCTAATGTGATGAATAACCTAAACACATGTTCTTCAATAACTCACAAGTAATTTTCAGTGGTGTTTCCATGTGGGAATTGCTTCCTAACATTTCTTCAGAAATATACATTTTTTTTTCTGAGTCTGGAATAATGAGAAAAATCAATCAGGAGCTTTAGAACACAGGAATAATGCACTATTATCCCCGTGAGAGAATTGAAGCTTAGAAATGAATAGAAAAACGTTAAAAGTTTGAAATTTCAGGATCCACCAAAGTCAAGTGGAAATTAAGCAAAATCAGGAAGCACAGACTCCAAGTCAGTCAAAAATCAAGGTTGACATTACTGGGAACCAGGTTCAGAATATATATAGAAGAATGGTGACAATGTGATCATTCAATCTTACTTTCAGTTATTGTCATGTTTTAAAAGTGTGTTTTTGAATATCTGCTGCTGACGATGCATCATTCTAGCCAATAAAATAAGCATTAATAATTTATATGCATAGTACACTTGATTGAAATCCTGTAAGTGATGTTCCAAGAAATAATAAGATTGGGTACTAATATATTCTCAAATTGGCAATTTCAATCCATGATTCTGTGTGGTGATTTTGACACTAATATTGCCAGGAAGTTTGAATATTAGCTACTCAAATCCTACCCAATACTACTCACTAACATTTTCAATGTTTTAACATTTCCTATCAGCTATGTTTCCTTGTAAACTTAATTTTTTAAAATTTATTAATCATAGTTTGTATATATCCCTACTAATAAGTAAAAATAATGTAGAATATTGGAAGCATGTTAGGAGTAACTTATTTTTAGTAATAATAATGTAGAGCATTGGGAATATGTTAGGAGTAACTTAGGATTTTAGAAATTTATGAACATTCCTGAGAATTCTGGTTTCCAATTCTCAGATATCAAACACTAATTTCTGTTGGGATTTTGGAAACTTTCAGCCAGCAACAACTCACGAAAATGGTGTGATGGACAGAGACAGCACGGTGGTATTTGCCAGATCATATGACATCCTTTCACACGTACACTACATAGCCTATGACACCTGTTTTTAGTTTAATACTGTTTTAGTCTTTGGTATATAAAATTGTGACATTAAACATAAAGTCATTAGCTTAAAAAGACTGAAATAGATACTTTTTTCTGATATTTACTTGTCTCTTATTCTTAAACTTTGGGAGTTATAGATCTTTGTGAGTCTAATGAATTATTGTACAGATGAGACCGTCATCAGGTCTTTTCATTTAAAAATCGTCTATACACTTCTTACTCTAAAACTTGTGGTTGGGTTTTATTAAAATAACATGAGGGGTTAAAATTAGTACTACAGGTTGCCATTAAGTACTGAGGGAGAAGAGATAATGAGTTGTAATTTTTGGATGAGAGAAAATCTTCCATAATTATTTAAAATGCGTCAATAAACCTGGCAAAAGGCTAGTCTGCACTGTGTGACTCAGCAGGAAAATGCAGACATTTCTAACTTGAGGTATAAGCTTAGCTTTAAAAATACTTGGAAAATAAACTTTGAATGTCTACCATCTTATACCTTCTAAGATATAGAAATGTGTGTATTAGAAATAGATTTTTTTGTAAATGTATAAAAAAATCAAAAGAGCACATGTGTAGCAAAAAATGTCACCTCTTAGTTCCCTTGCATGTCAGTATGTAGTCCATGTTGTCCAGAGAGAGGCAATGTACTTGTCTCAGGCTACCATTTAGGATTTATTAAGAGAATAGAGATGTCTCATCTCCTGCCACCTAAGATACCTTGTGTTCTTTCACTTTCTTACCCCTATCTTGGTAACTTAGGTTTTAATGTTGTGATTTGGGGGATTTATACAATGCCATGAATAACACAGGCCCAATTTCCATCATTAATTGAATATTATCTTTCTATGAGGAAAACAAACTGAATTTTAACCCTGTTCATCTCTAATTTTATTCTGCCTTTTGCTGCTAGCTTATCTCCAGTCAAGTTCTCACTGTAATTACAGTTAGCACAATTCTACCAGGTCTGGTAGTTAACAAGACGTAGAGAATTTTCAGGTACATTATGTAGATGGCTACTAACTTTGTTTTAACATTTATGCCCCTCTCTTTAGGAAATAGCGTTAAATATACATTTTAAATTATGACTATGACATAATAAAGCATTATTTTTTAGCTATCAAATAATTATCTTTTAAAACAAAAATAAATGAAAATTATTGAACTCAAGATAATTTTTGAAGTAGCTACCTATTTTTCTGTTGCTAATCACCAGTACTGAAAACCGTAAAAATCTGTAATTAACCTAGAGATTAAACAACTGAAAAGTATTTTTGAAGCACCATGAAGGTCCAGTTGAACACTTTTACGATAAAAACAAACTAGTCCTTATGTTAGACCAAGTGTATACTTCTTGTTTCTGTGATAATGTAAATGTTTGGGAATCACAGTACTTGTCTTCTCTGAATTTGAGCTGTGCTGTGGACTAGTTTCACTTGCTGTGTTAAACTTGGATTTATCCTTTGAGGCAGCACAGCAGTTTTTGCAGGTACAGAAATGGTCTTTATATTTAAATGTGCTGCCTAGAACACACTTCCATCTGTTTTATGTAGTTTACACAAAGCATTAGTTCATTTCCAGGGGTTCAAAAATTCTAATTCTAAAGGTTAAATTCACACACAGAGAAACCCAGTGGGATTAGAATTCCTATTTTAGAAAATGCTTGTCCTTTTGCACTGTGAATATGACTTGCTATCTCTGCATTATCTGGCTGCAGAGCCATTACACTGGTGCTTCTTTTCTCTATAAACTTGCTCCCCATCTTTATCCTGATGTGATAGCACAAAAAGATGAGCAAGTTCCAGGACTAAGAATGAAGACATCTGGAGCTCATGATAAGAAAACTACCTAAACCTAGGAGTTCTGTGTATCTGTTTATTTCAGGTCCCTTTCTACTTTCTAGACTTGTTGAAATTTTCACTATTAAAAATTACGTGTTATTTGGGAAACTGTCTATGAGTCTGCTTTGTAGCTACAGATAGGGTAATTATACTTCCCACATTTTCTGAGATAAATTAAAATTTAAATCTTCATTTCTATTTTCAGACCATGCATCTAGGTGTGGGATTAGGAAAGTAGGTTTGTTGTAACTGAATGCTACCATTTCAACTTTATTTTGATAAAGTCAGATCTTCGCTTACCTGGTGGCTTGGCATTTGTACTTTTGTGCAGCTAAACATTATTGTAAAGAATTGGTCCATTATATGTTTTGTGTTTTTGTTACTTCAAACAGAAAACCTTAGAATTAAAGCTTTCTATAGCTGCTTTATGTCCCATTTATGAGGAAATTTACAGAAATACTTTGGTCAGAGAACAGTGGCTTAGGAAGAATTCAATAAATTCAGTTTATTGCAGACAATTGTTTTTGTGCCACCTCTCCATCAGTCTAAGTAAATTTTGGTCTTCAGATTAAAGCTCTGTGAGCAAATTGCCACTCATTACTTCTCACATTGAAGATGAAATGACATCAGTGGTATCCATGGCCACATTTCCGTATGTTGGAAAAATGTCAAATAGTTTTGAATCTCTTGAAGAGAAAGGCAGATAAGATTTTCTCAAGCTGATAAGAGCAAAATTATGTATACAAAATCATAGTAATTGAGAAATGGGAATTTGATAATTATGAGGAGAAAATGTGTACATATCTAGACATCAAACATTGTCAAGTATTTCTTTGGGTACATACCCAGTAGTGGAATTGCTGGGTCAAAAGGCACTTCTGTCTTTAGGTCTTTGGGGAATCGCCGCACTTTCTTTCAATCATTCTTTTATAAAGACACATGCATGTGTATGTTTATTGAAGCACTATTCACAATAGCAAAGACATAGAATCAACCTAAATGTCAATCAATGATAGATTGAATAAAGAAAATGTGGTACATATACACCATGGAATACTACGCAGTCATGAAAAAGAATGAGATTATGTCATTTTCATGGACATGGATGGAGCTGGAGGCCATTATCCTTAGCAAACTAACACAGGAACAGAAAACTAGCATGTTCTCACTTTTAAGTGGGCGCTAAATGATGAGAACACATGAACACATAGAGGAGAACACACACACTGTGGCCTTTTGGAGGGTGGAGGGTGGAGGGTGGGAGGAGGGAGAGGATCAGGAAAAACAACTAATGGGTACTAGTCTTAATACTTGGGTGATGATATAATCTGTACAACAAACCCCCATGACACAAGTTTATCTGTGTAACCAACCTATACTTGTACCCCTGAACTTCAGATAAAAGTTAAAAAAGAGGCTGGGCGCGGTGGCTCACGCCTGTAATCCCTGCACTTTGGGAGGCCAAGGCAGGTGGATCACTTGAGCCCAGGAGTTCGAGACCAGCCTGGCCAACATGGTGAAACCCCATCTCTACTAAAAATACAAAAATTAGCTGGGCATGGTGGCATGCACCTGTAATCCCAGCTACTCGGGATGCTGAGACAAGAGGATCACTTGGACCTGGGAGGCAGAGGTTGCAGTGAGCTGAGATCATGCCACTGTACTCCAACCTGGGCAACAGAACGAGACTCTGTCTCAATTAAAAAAAAAAAAAAAAAAAGTTTAAAAAAAGCCCCCCCCAACCCCCACTACAAAAATATTGCTAAGTAAAAATGCAAAAAAAGTTAAAATAGGCCGTATTTTCCCACTGAACAAAATAGTTGAAACGATTTATATGTTTTGGTATCAGTTTTGTCACAGAGTAAGAAGTAGGGGAAAAGGACTGAGGTTAAAAATACCTGCTGTGGTTACGGGCCATTAAGAGTTGTTTTGTTTCAAGGGGGATTAACTACAACATTCTGAGTTATGTCGTGTTCTTTGGAATCATAAAATTGGAAGCATTGTATGCAATCTTTAAGCAATATCTTGGGAAGATCACTTTTTAAATAGTTGATGCTTATTCTTTTATTTTGTAAGAAAGCATAGAAGCTGAAGTGTCCGTAGCTTCAAAGGGAGAAGAAAGGCATTGGATTTATGATTCTCTCTCTATAGTTGTTACTTTTATTCCCAGTGTCCTGATGTCACAATTTTGTGACTTTGTGTGGCTCCCTTTCCATTTATTCTGCTTGACCCTCTGGGCACTTTTCAATCTACAAACTCATGGCAATTTTCTTTTATTATTTCCTAGTAAATTGCCTGCCCAACATATTTTCCTTTCATTCTGTAAGTTCCGTTATTTGCATATTTTATACCTGTATATATAGTCTAAGTTTCTTATCTTTTTCTATTGTTTCACATTTTTCTTTTTATGTTTTATCCTAACTTCCTCATATTTACCTTTGAACATTTCTATTGATTTTATTTTTCTTATTTTTGCTATAATATATTGAATATACAAGAAGTTACTTTAGCTTTATCAGCACTTCATTTTATAGTCTGTTCTTTTCTGGTATGCCATATCTTGTATACCTGCATGCATTAGAAATAAGTTTAAAGCATTCTTCAATTTTCATATTGTATTTTCTTTCTTTTCTTTTCTTCTTCTTCTTTTTTTTTTTTTTTTTTTTTGAGACAGTGTCATGGTGTCATGTTCTGTTGCCCAGGCTGACTGCAGTGGCATGATCATGGCTCACTGCAGCCTCTACCTCCCAGGCCCAAATGATCCTCCTACCTCAGCCTCCTGAGTATGTAGGACTACAGTCACACACCATGACACTTGGCTAATTTAATTTAGTTTCTCTAGAGACAGGGTCTTACTATGTTGCCCTGGCTGGTCTTGAAATCCTGGACTCAAGTTATTCTTCTGCCTAGGCCTCCCAAATTGCTGGAATTATAAGTGTGAGCCACCACACCTGGCTGACATTGACTTTTTTTTTTTTTTTCCCCCAAGTATTTTTACTGTTTGTTTGATCATTCTTTCAAGGTGAGGGTTTCCTCAGACACCTGGTTTTCTCTGGCTGCCAATTTAAGTTAAAGACCTAGGAAACAACATGCTGATTAAAATCTCTATATATGTGATGTATGTGGGTAAGTCTTGTTAATAGGTCTAGTTTACTGTAAAGTGATTAGGTGTAGTCCTAGATGTTTTCCCAGAAGGTTCCCAGATGTCTATAGGTTTAGGTTTTTTCTGTTGGGACATCTGTTTGCCCAGAGGGAAGCCATCTGGCTGCCTGCTCAAGGGTAGGGGACAGGAATCAAGCAAGAACAGAGACTGATTGTTTCACCAGTTTCATTTGCATGTTTCTCCTGTTTTCAGTCCAGTACCTCTACCATTCCCTCAACTGTACTCAGTTTCCTGAAAGCAAATCCTCTCTGGTTCAACAGAGAAAATCTCAACTTTTTGTTCTATAATATCATCACATTTGAGGAGCTTCTAAATGATCATTCTATTCATTACTTCAATTATTTTTATTCACAGGAGGGCATTGGTATAGAGAAACCCAAACTATGGGTAACCTGAATACAATTTACATTTAACTTTGATATGGTTATGCAACATTTTCCATATGTTGATTTGGGTTTGTGTGGTATGAAAATTCACCGACAGGATTAAACATTGTACTATCCCTCCAATCTGTACTTATTTGTTCAGTTGTCATGCAGTATCCTCAAGTTTTGCAGCCTTGGAGGTTAACCTGCATTTACTATCTAAATTCAAAGGATGTTCTCCCATACATTCTCTAGTCATATGATTGCAGGAAGTCTGCTTCCTATCTTGTATTAAGTTTATACACCCTTAATACTTTTGAGAAATGCCCAAGATTCCAACAAGTCTGTCTTACTAGTTGCTTGTCACATATTTTTTCAGTTGGCTACTCTGGGCTTCTCTGTTGGCCATGTTTTTTTTTTTTCCCTTCTTGTCAAGGTTTTACTAGACTGCTCTATTTTCTTCCCAAAATGCTTTTTTTCCCAAGCATGGACACAGACTCTCTTTTCATTCTTCACATTACAGATAACACCAGGCTGTAATGTTTGATGAAGATCTAAGAATAACTGAAAGTAATTGCAACCAAGGATGAGAACATGTAGAGTGAGATATAAGATAGTTCTACTCCTGAAGTCAGTTGTCCATACCCCACCACCTAAAGCTCACCTCTTAGTTTGCAGTCCACTACCCTGTTGCTGATGCCTACTCCCCCCTTTCCTATTGGGAATTCCTCTTGGCTTTCCAAAAATATGGAGACAAAATAATAGCTTTCTCTGGTTCCAACAAATGGAAACCAGAAAATCCACTTTATAGTTTTTTACCAATATACTTAATTCCTCAGTTAGAAGTAGTGCATATTAGGTTGGGCCATCTCTCCAAAGAAAGATTTCAGGATCTGTCTTCCAGCATTAAATTGTGTGTCACAGATAACCGAAAGCTCTTTAAATAATAGTCTCTCCTTGATGCATAACAAATACACACACTATGTGAAAACCTTCCTTCCCTTCTTTAGTTTTCATGTTGTCTTCATAATACTTTTCAGATACTTTTCATAGCACTTTCTCACTTTTATGTAATCTTCACTTATTATATGATTTAGATACTATTGCTCCCCCCATTTTTACAGGGAAATAATTGATATATAGAGCAAATGAATTGTTTATTCTAAAGTCTCACAGCTATTAACTCATAGAGCTAAGATTCAAACTCAGGTAGTCCAAGCCTGTGCTCTGAAGTACTTAAGTACATTTTCCTCCCACTATCCTGGTGGATCCTACTTGATAGGTGGGATTGTTTCAGTAAAGTCTTTTATGGGCAAGAAATCTAAATCCAAATATGTAAAGACTATACCATTAAAATCTATAAACCAACTTTTTGAAGATTGCCAGAGCTCATGAAAGATAGAAAGGAACTTCCTCAGGACAAAAAAATAAAGGTCACAGTGGTTCGAACTACTGTACTGCTTCTCCTGATGTCTCTCCCCTTCCCAGCTTTCATGTCACGATATAGGGGTGGATAAGATATTGTGGTGGGAAGAAGTAGAAATTGACATGGAATTTTGAAGTGCGGCAGAGAAGAAGGTATTTTGTTGTTGTTTGTTTGCTCAATTGTTGTGACCTAGGCAAGTCTTAGGGAGGTATCTCTATTGTGTTGCAGCTCTTACTTGTGGTTGATTTAATAAGAGACCTACTATATCTCCGACGTTCTTGCTAGTTACTCCTTTTTTTGGTATGGAATTTTTCTAGGGACCCCCAAAATGGCACTAACTATTGAGAAACATACTGGCACTGGCAGTTTGTATAAAATATGTAAGCCTCATAAATCAAATATTGGAATGTATGGATGATCATCGGATGATTGTGGCTCTCAACAAAGAAAGATTTCAAGTAAAATTTAGAAGAAGTACAGAATAAAAGTAGGGGTGTGGTATTTGCATGTTCAGGACACCCCATTAAAGAATTACTGTTCACTTTCTCTTTATACGTTGATCTTGGGTTATGAGACATCCATATTGGGAGCTTATTCCATGCTTTTCTTAAATGTCGAATGGAATGTTAAAGTGCTGCAGGGAAGAGAGTATTTTAACTTTATAAATTATTTAGCATATTTACCCAAATTTTGTGTAGTTTAAAATTAGATTTAATTCTCTCAAGCACTGCACATATAACTCTGTTGTACATTTTGTGTAGCTAAAACGTGTAAAATTAAATCATACATATAATATCTCTAATGTCATTCTCACTGGCTAATGGCACTTTATACTTTTATCATTGTCCAATAATATTTGGAGATAATGAAAGGACGGGCCCATATTAGCTATGATTGACCTGTTCTCTAAATAACAGAAGCATAATATGGTGACTATTCTATGAGTGTTTTTCTAAAATATACGAAAATATAGAGTGCATCACCTTTGTTGTATAGAAATTAAAATAAATGCAAATATAATATAGCAATACATTCAGTTGCAGTTAATGTTTCAAAACCTACAAGATCAAGATACAAGAAATTAGTCTTCATATATGTTACTTATGTTTTTCTTTTTTGTCACTCTATTCACTTTTTGTTTTTCTATTTTTCTATTTTGCTCTACTAAATTATTTTATTTCACATTTTTTCTTTTAAAATTTATATCATGATTAAAATCCTTGATTACCTTTTGCATTATTTTTATGCCCTTATTTTAAGGAGCTAGCTTAACCTGTAAATCAGTCATGGACTTGGGACACCAGTATATTTCTCTAAAGTTGGGAATTATTCAAAATAGGAAAAACGGAGTCACCTAAGTAATTTTCTCTACCAACGAGATAAATGAAAGGCTGAGAGAGGACATTGTGTTATTTCTCTGATGTCGAGTAAAGCTAAAGTCTATTTTAATGCAATAAATTGAATTTTGCAGTACCACAATATTTGATTTTAACAGAAACTACTCTATCATCTTAATGCTTTTCCTGTCTCTACTTGCAGCTTCTAGCATTATTCTTCCCACTTAAATATCTACTTAAATCTTTCTCTCTCACACACATACACAAATGGTTAGAGCATTCTTATACAAAATACTTTTATTTCTTCATATTTTGCAAATATGTGCAAAGATTAATGGAAACCTGCAAATGGTAGTTGCTTCCTGTACGTTTGAATTGTGAGTCACAATCATTATGCATGGGCTAGCTCATACAAACAGGAATTGTCCTTGGTTGTAAGAAGAAATTGCTTTGATCAACTTACTTGGCTTCCCACATAAATAAACTCAAATGTCAGGTCTCTAGTGTAATGCTTGAAATGACTTTTTAAAAAGTAGTGTTTAATATGAAAAAAAATGGCTTGTTGAGGAGAACTGAAACAATACTGGACTAAGTTAACCACATTCTATCTTACACCATTTTGTTGTATATATATAGCTGTATTAGAATTGTGGGAATGTATGAAATATAAACCTTCTCAAAACTGCTTGAACTGTCTGTCGACCGCTCATCTCTCCTCACAGCATTCCTGCTTTCCCCGTCTCAGTATATCAATTATCTTTGTTAAGTCCTATAGCAGAAAAAAAAAGAGTTTGCATGTTTCATTTCCGGCAATGGACAAAGATTTGTTGCACTCTTAGCCCTACTTGTAATTTCACAGACAAGAGTAACTGATTGGCTCACCTTTTGTCAGGTATCCAGATATGGTCCCATCGTCTCTGGTCAAAACAATAGGGACCCATCTGCATAAGTTGGAGAAAAATAGATCACATGTTTGTTGGATAGGAGAAAACCCAAAGAATATCTAATAGTAAATTTTTAAAAATATAGGTGTAACCTTATTGTGATAATTAACAATGTCTTCTTACTGGCTACTGATGAAATTCTTAGCTAGAGAAGTTCCTCAGATTTCTCTCTGCTTCTTTTGTTTTCCTTGTTTATCTTGTGTGTCTCATTAAGGCTTAACTTCTTTCACTGGCTATTGGAATCTCATTACTTTCCACAGGAAGAATCACAATTGATATGCAGAAGACACAATTCAAAATGACATGAACAACAACAAAAATTATTATCTTACTTAATAGGATGAGCCAATATGAAGGATAAGATTATCAAATCAGAATCACTTGAAGTAAAGGTTTTACCCAGTATCACCATTATTAATAATATCAAGGATGCAGATGAAAAGGAGGATCAAACAAATCAGGCAGAAGTCTTAGACATCCTGTGCGGCTCCCCAGGACTTTTCTTCCTGCATTGGACATGCACAGTAATCAAAGAGTTTTCAGATAAGGTTCACATGTTACCTTATAAGCAAGGAAGTGGTTAGACTATGAAATAGCTTCATTTTAGATTTTGGCTTAGACAATATATTTGAGGGAGATATGCCTCAGAATTCCACAGATTATGGGTTTATTTGTTGTTAATAATTCTTAGCTGGGCATATCCTGCTAAGAACATTCTAGATATCAGGACCCTTTATTCTAGCAAATATTATTAGTCTGTTTACAAAGAGGCCTAGATACAAGCATGTTTACAGGGAAAAGAGACCATGTCACCTTCTTTATCTAGAAACATCCCCTCAGTAAAGGAAGAAACCTACAGGAGTCCAGCTGCTTTAACTCCTCCATTGCCCAAAGGACCTACACAGTCATGTGGTAGAGTAGTTAAAGGGTTAGCTCAGGGACTCATAGATACCACCAAGGCTAATTCTTTCTAATCTCTCTCTTTCTCTCAATCTTTCTCTCTCCCTCCCTCTCCCTCTCTGCCTCCATCTCCCTCTTTCTATTTTCCTCCCACTCCCCTTCCCCTTGAACCCTCGTCCCTCTCTCTCCCACTCCTTCTCTCCCTCCCCTCATCCCTCTCTCTTTTCAATCCTTATAATATAGTATTTATTTTTGTCTCTAGTCTTTGTTTTTCTATGTTTGCAAAAGGGTTACCATAGATTCAAGCATCATAGCCCACAAAACAGTGTCTAAAAGCCAGAATACAAAGGAGATTATTCTTAGAAGCTCCTCACAGATTTTCTTTATTGCTTCATTCGTCATAGTTTTTTTTAAAATTATTATTATTTTGTTTTTAGATATATGGTCTCACTGTGTCACCCAAGCTGAGGTGCAGAGGCATGGAAGGATCATAACTCGTCTCAGCCTTGAACTCCTAGGCTCAAGTAATTCTCTCATCTCAGCCTCCCAAATAGCTAAAACTACATGTGTGCACCACTGTACACTGTGTGTGTGTGTGTGTGTGTGTGTATATATATATATTTTTGAGATGGAGTTTTGCTCTTGTTGCCCAAGCTGGAGTGCATTGGTGCAATCTCAGCTCACTACAACCTCCGCCTCCCAGGTTAAAGCGAGTCTCCTGCATCAGCCTTCTGAGTAGCTGGGATTACATGTGTCTACCATAACGCCTGACTAATTTTTTGTATTATTAGTAGACAGGGTTTCACCATGTTGGCCAGGCTGGTCTCGAACTCTTGACCTCAGGTGATTCACCCACCTCAGCCTCCCAAAGTGCTGGAATTACAGGCGTGAGCCACAGCGCCCGGCTCACAGTGAATTTTTAAATATTTTGTAGAGACAAGGTCTCTCTATGTTGCTCAGGCTGACCTCAAACTCTTGGCCTCAAGCAATCCCCTGGCCTTGGCTTCCCAGAGTTCTGGAATTACAAGCGTAAGCCACTGTGCCTGGGCCCATCATAATTCTATTCATGCCCTTTCCTCAACTAATAACTGATAAGGGTAATATAATTGATTAGCATGGGATAATAAAGATTCATCCCTGCTGTTAAGGAGAGGCATAGATTCTACTCAAGAAGAGGCTGACAATGGAACATATTCTGGTTCTCATTAAGAGAGAAACGGTGTGTGTGTTGAGGGGAGGAGGACTGTAGTTTCTGGGTAGCTGGCCAAACATGTCTGCTACAGTCTTTTAACTTCCTGGTATCTACAGATATGACAGCTGAACATAGTTCACAAATTATATCTGCAATTACTAAAAACAGAAGAATTTTCTAACAGTTACTAAAAGTTTTGAGTTTTGCCTCTGAATAGTAGAATGTTTCTAATGTTGCTGCTACCATTTTTGTTTATCTTATTTATATTATAAGATGTTTAACACAGAAATTAGTTTTCTCATAATTGTTGCTTTAAAGTTTAATACAGGATCTTCCATACTACATTCTGGAACTGTTATTGCATGTGACTTCCCTCTGTGTTGATAGTGGAGGATGAGTTTGTTTCTCTAAACTAGTGACTCTCTAATTTTGAAATGCATAAAAATCACCACAATTACTTGTTAAAATTGAATTTCCTGTCCCTTACTTTCGAAACTCTGATTGATACATGGTCCTAGGAATCTGCATTTTTAACAAGCACAGCTGGTGGTACCAGATGACATGTTATTTGAACCCATTTTTAGAAACACAACCAGGATGCTTGGAATGAGGATATGAATCTTTCAGGCTGAATGCTTCTTGGAATATTGATTCCTTTTTCCCAAGGGCCTTAGATTCTGAAGTTATTTATTTTCCACTACAAATATTCCCTTTCAACACATCATTCCCTGGGCCATTCCTCTTTAGTAGGCTCCTTTTGTATGAAATATGCATTGCATATAGGGTTTTATAAAACTATTTACATCTTCATTATAATTGCAATTATTTCCCAGGACATTATAATATGTATCTGGAGCCTTCCTCCCATTCCTTTATTATGTATTTAGTTTCTTGATTTAGAAAGAATATTGTGGGGAAATGGTTTTTAGTTATAGTCTAATAAGAGCTGAGAGGTATTCTTAAGCCAAATATTGCGGGGAAATGGTTAAGAAAACTTAGCTCTTTTTGTTTGACTATAAGTAGAAACTAATGTAATCACCATTCATGTAAACAGTGTGAGTGACTGTTAATGACTGGACCTTTTACAGGCATCAAATAACCTTGTCCACCTTCCTCACCTTTGAGCTTTAATCACCTTTGAGCTTTAATCTCATCACTATTGAAAAGTCAAATTTCCTGTGATCAACTTAGTGAATGCTTATTCCAAGAACAAGTTCTGTGATGCTCATTCTTATTGCTCCTCACCCTCTCCATGGCACACCTATATTTCTTATTTTACTTGTTTGTGCATCATTTTTTGGCATGTATTATGTTGTAGTTCCCTAAAAGTAATATGCTCTGTGTGTGCACAATGCATTGGAAAACATTTAAGTGAAATAAGACATGAATATGACTAACTATCTGTCTCATCTAACATGCATCCCTAATAAATTGCCTTATAGATTCCCAACAGCATGCCATATATTGAAAATTAAGAATCTATGTATGGAACAAAGAATTGCTTATTGATCAATCAAATTACACCATATATATATATGTAGCTAATACTATAATGTACTATTCTGCAAAGGATGATTAGGTAGATGGATAAGGGGGTGTGTGTGTGTGTGTGTGTGTGTGTGTGTGTATCTGTGTGCTTTTGTTTGTGCTGGTTTAGTCTCTGTCTCTATTTAACCTACAAATATGTTTTTATTATTTTCAAGATAAATTGTATTATTTTCTAACATTTAAAAAGTGTATATGTTTCTATAAAATTTTAATTTCTGGTCCCCCTTAGGAAATTGAAATAGCTGACAACATAGTACTCACCTTCTCACACTGTTAGACTTGACTAGAGCTATCTACTTGCAGCTCCCTTCAAACTGGAAATAAGTAAAATAGTTCTCCATAGTCCTCAGCACTTCCTATGTTGTCTCTACACTAAAGTATAATATTGATTACCATTTGTCATTACACTTGAGCTCTTCTCTGTATCAGACTCAAGCTGTTCCACTCTTTTCTGCAACTCTCTGGTCCTGCACAATCAAACTCCTAGACTGTGGGAAGGCAGATGCAGTGAGGTGTGTGTGGATTAATGAGTGTATACTAGTTAAAAGTATAAACATTGGGGATAAACAGAATGGACTTAGTTCCAGTTCTACCACTGGCTGTGATGGTTAATTTTATGTGTCGACTTGACTGGGATAAGGGATGCCTAGATAGCAGGAAAGACATTATTTTGGATATATCAGTGAAAGAGTTTCTAGAAGAGATTAACATTTGAATAAGTAGACTGTGTAAAAAAGATCCATCTTCACCAATGTGGGAAGACATCATCCAATCTCTTGAGGGTCTGAATACAACAAAAAGGCAAAGGAAGGACAAATACTCTTTCTCTTCTTGAGCTGGGAGATCCAACTTCTCTTGCCCTCAGGCATCAGAGCTCCTTTATTTTGGCCCTTCAGACTCTAGGACTTACATATCATCAGTCCTTCATTAGCCCACACCTGTTTCTCAAGCCTCCGGATGTGAACTGAGTTACGCTACTTGCTTTCCTAATTCTTTAGCTTACAGATGACATATTCTGGGATTTCACAGCATCCATAATCATATGAGCAAATTCCCTCAGTAAATTTCCTCATACATATATATGATATGTATATATGGCCATTTAGTCCATTCCTAAAGAACCGAGGATCCTGGGGATTTAACCATGTCAGTGCAGTCGTTTTACATTATTAACTGAAGACAATGACTGCCCTTAGATGTTTCTTAAGATTAGGAAACAAAACTAAGTCAGAAGAAGCTAAATCTTGATGGTAAGGTGGATACCTAATGATTTATCATCAAAACTCTCCAAAAATTTTCCTTATGTAATTAGAGGAATAAGTAGGAGCATCATCATGGTAGAGAAGGACTCTGGTGAAGGTTTTTAGAGCATTTCTCTGCTAAATCTTTGGCAAATTTTCTCAAAACTCTCTCATAGTAAGCAAATGTTATGGTTCTTTGGCCCTCTAGAAAGTCAACAAGTAAAATGCCTTGAGTATCCCAAGAAAACTGTTGCCATGACCATTGCTCTTGACTGGCCCACTTTTGCTTTGTCTTGGACCACTTTCACCTCAGGGTAGCAATTGCTTTGATCGTACATTGTCTTAACCATTGCGCTAGGAAAGCCATGTTTTATCTCTTGTTACAATTCTTTGACAAAATGCTTCCAGATCTTGATCCTACTTGTCTAAATTTTTTTTTCCCCAAGATGGAGTCTCGCTATGGCACCAGGCTGGAGTGCAGTGGCGTGATCTCAGCTCACGGAAATCTCTGCCTCCGGGGTTCAAGCGATTCTCCTGCTCTCAGCCTCCCAAGTATAAATTTTTTTTTTTTAAATCCCTGCCTTTGTTTGCAGCTGACTTAGGCAAAACTCTTTTGGTACCAATTGAGTGGGAAGTTTACTTAACTTTAATTTTTCAGTCAACACTGTGTGAGTTGAACCAGTTGAGATGTCTGTGTCGTTCACTTATCGTTTCTGCTATTAATCATTGGTTCTCCTCAATGAGGGCATGAACAAGATTAATTTTGGTTTTGCAAATTGATGTGAATCATCTGCTGCTGCAAGCTACGTCTTCAACATCATATTTTCCCTTCTTAAAATGAGTTATCAATTTTTAAACTCCTGATTTATTTGGGATATTGTCCCCATAAACTTAATCTAAAGCGTCAATGATTTCACCATTTTTTTCACCCTAGCTTCACAATAAATTTGATGTTTGTTCTAGCTTTAATTTTAGCAGAATTAATGATGCCCTTTTAGGAGCTCTTTTCTAACTGATGTCTTATCCTTCTTACTGCCTCAAACTAGATCATGTCAGACATGTAATAACAAGTTAACGCAAGTTTATTTTGGTGAAAAATTTTTTATCTTCGTGCATAGATATTTCATAATATGTGTTTTCCATGAACTTCTTGAACAACGTCGTGTGTATGTATTTTTTATTATATGATTCATAATCTCTTTAAGACTATAATATCTACAACTTGAGGCTGTAACAATAGTTAACTGTATTAGTTAGACATATCCAAATAAATGGAGCCAACAGGGCGTATGTATAGATAGATGGATGGATGGATAGATGGGTGGATGGGCAGAGGGGCATGCTTGTACTGGGTGGGGGTGGCAAGATACTTACAAGAAAATGGCTCATTTGATTATGGAGGCTGAGAAGTCCAAGATCTGTAGCTGAGGAACTGGAGAACCAGTAAAGCCAATGGTATAAATTTTAGTCCTAGAGCTGGCAGGCTTAAGACACAAGAGGTGCTTACTTCAGTCCAAATCCTAAAGCTGGGAATAAAAAATGAACAGTGTCTCAGCACATGCAGTTGGGTAGGAGAAGTTCCCTCTTAGCCTTTAGGCTGTTTAGGTCTTCAACTGATTGCATGAGACCCACCCATGTCAGGAAGGGCAATTTGCTTTAGTCAGTCTACTGATTCAAATGTTAATCTCATCTGGAAGCACTCTCACAGACACATCTAGAACAATCTTTGGCCGTATGTCTGAGCATGCCATGGCTCAATCATGTTGACACCAAAACTAACTACCATATTAATTTAATGTATTTGAAATGAGGTAATGCATGAAAAGTACTTAGCACAATGCCTAACTCATAGCACCATTCAAGTAACTATTAGTTGTGACTACTAATATCATAATTAGTTTTTTCTGATATATCAACTTTTGCCTTTTCGGAAATAGTTTTAGTCTGATTTTCCTATACATTATTTGAAGTCTTGTCAAAGAAGAGAGGCCGTTAGGTAACTGACTAGAGAGAGAAAGGAAAAGGAAGTGCTGAGCACCTTCCTGTTATATTCCAGGTATCTTTTCTATTTGATTTACTTAAAATCTATTGAAATGAGAAGCATCCCTCATCCCCATTTTACAAATAAATACCTACAATGCATGTGACTGAGCAAATTCAAACATGAAACTGGTGAATAAAATGTTTTCCAAACACAGGCCTCATTCCAGAATCTATACTTGTTCCCTGTAGAAAAGTGTTTTTTGAAGCTTTCTTTGCCATGTGTGATCTGGGGATCTGAGTGTGTATATGATGTCTCAGAATCACCAAAGACTTATCAAAATTGAGATTCTCAGTTTATACTTCTGCAGAGTTTTTTTTTTAGCAGCAAATATGCCACATGTACATTTTGTTGAGAGTCAAGTTATTTAGGTGAATTTTCTCTGAGATAACTCTAAGTTTATTTAAAAGGCCAGAAGGATAACTGAATTTCCAGAATACAGCATTCTCCCACAATTTCAATACACACATAAAACTATTACTGTGGAAACTATTGAAACATGGGATGGGAGCAGAGAAGAGATTCTCAGGGATACCCAGGACTTTATATCAAATGTTTCTCATAAACAATGCTTTACATTTTTAATGAAAGCCACGTAGAAATGCTTCATTTTTTCCACAAGAGTAGTTTATACATTCATCAGTGGTATTTCACTCAACAATGCAGAAAAATGGCACTGACAAAAATAGTGTTTATTGTCACTATTAGGGGTAAACATAAAGTCTTTAAATATGATGTATAAATGATTTTAAGAATCTAAGCCAATGTAAAATTTCAGTTATGTTTGGTTAACATTGAGTAAAATGTATTATTTTTCAACCCTAATTTTAGGAAAAATACAGGATATTATGTAGTGGAATGAAAAGATGGATATACATATATACACACACACATATATAAACACACATATACATATATACACATATATATACACATATGTACATATACATATATAGGCCATACATGTAGATTTTAATAGTACTAAAATTAGAATAATTAAACTTAAAAACTAAAATTTCAAATTGGCTAACTATTGAAGAAATAATATACTGTCAGATCATACAAAGAGACCTAAAATGGAATCACCTATTCTGAAATAGCCTAGGATATAGTTTGTAACTTCTCTAGGCCTAATTTTCTTTCCTTGTAAAATGAAAATACATTGTATTTTATAGTGTATTTGTACACATTAAATGAAGATTAAAATAATAATTAAGGATAATTTTTGAGCAAAGGCTTCTGGCTATGGGTCATTTTACATAATCCTGTGCAGCTAAGAGAGGTTGAATAACTTGTGTAAGATCACACAGCCAAGCATGAAACAGGAAACAAATTTGGGAAGTCCAATTTGAGAGCTTTTGTACTTTTGACCACTGACTTGTACTTTTTGCTGTGTCTAACCAATACATTAAAAATCATTAAATGCATAAATATTCTTAAATTGTTATGAAAATCCTTCTTAATATATTTATAATAAAAATCCCTTTTCAAAGCAACAGAAAAAGGTATTGTAGATTTCCTTTAATTCTTTTGTCTCTATTAATATGAAGAAGTGAGACCAATTTTCCTTGATTTTTTCTTAGTCAATCAATTGTTCCCTTTTCTTAATTCACTCAAAGCATTTGTTTCATGTATTGCTGCTTGTTGAACTCAATTCTCCTACCATATCATTTTCTACATTCAAAGTCATAAAACAGTTTTTTATCTCTGGAATTGATGTAAAAGCTTCATGATTTCTTAATGATTACCCTACAGTAACGTTTGATAATTCTTTTGTGTCCTGAAATGTAATTAATGAAGACCCAAATCTCCGTACTTATTTAAAGAGAGGATGAGTGCTCTAATAACTTGGGTATCTATTCCCACTTAATTATGTTCATTCTAGGTTCTTGAATTTTATGATTCCTCTACTTGGATGACAATAGGTAATAAATCGAATAAGTATTGAAGATACTTCATTATCTCTGATATTACATATAATTTAACTGTCTTTCTCAGAAATTTGATCTAGTACTTTCTTGTGCATTTTCTTCCCTGACATATAACTTACTCTTCCTTTTTTCAGGTTTCTGAGTTGCCCAATCACTTTGTGTGCTTTAAATTTTTCAGTCCCTATTTTTATAATGTATGTACTCTATTCTTATTTGCATTTATCCTAGGTCATTTTCCCCTCATTCTTTTCGATGGCTTTTATAATTTTAGCTAAGAAAAATTCTAAGAATACCTGTATTGTTTTCTATAGATGTCTCTTACTTTTTTCCCTCTATGGATCTTTCATAAATATATCATTTAAAATTAACTCAGCATTTTGCATGCTTTGGAGTTTTAAGAAATTTATATATAAAACATATGAAAGGAGGTGGGAAAACACAGCAATTTTGACGCATTGAACTCAGTGCTGTCATGTTAGAGCAAAGAAGAAAACTGAACCAAATTCAGCTGATGCCCACACACGGAGGTAGCATTTACGCCAGTCCTAGCCGGAGAGGAATTGTTGATCCCAGCAGCGGGAGCTTGAGTTCCTGCAAACCTCACAACTGAGGGCTACAGTGCTCTGTGTTTACTAAAAATGCTAAAGGGAGTACTTCAGTCAGAAAGAAAAGGACATTAATGAACAACAAGTAATCACCTGAAGTTACAAAACTTACTGGTAATTGTAAGTACACAGAAAAACACAGAATATTATAACACTAAAATTGTGGTATTTAAACCTGAAAGGCAGTTTAGGCCATAAGGACTGCAGCTCTTACATGAGTCATAGGGCTTATAAATAAAAAATGAGTATGAATAGGTGTAACATGAGTATGAGTATGAATAGGCATAAACAGTGAGTAAGAATAGGCATAAACAGTGAGTAAGAATAGGCATAAACAGTGAGACTACAATAAATAGTAACTCTTTAGTCACCGAGGAATACTTACTAGCATCAACACCATCCAGGAAAAAATGACTTCACCAAATAAAGAAATAAAGCACCAGGGAACAATCCTGGAGACACATAGATATGTGACCTTTCAGACAGAGAATTCACAATAGCTGTGTTAACAAAACTCAAAGAAATTCAAGATAACACAGAAAAGGAATTCAGAATTCTATCAGATAAATTTAACAAAATGATTGAAATAATTATAAAATTAAACATAAATGGTCTAGTTGAAAATTGCATGTTGAAGTATGCATCAGATTGCTTTCAGAATTGATCAAGCAGAAGAAAGAATTAGTGAGCTTGAAGACAGGCTATTTGAAAATACACAGTCAAAGGAGACAAGAATAACAGACAAGGAAGCATGCCTACTGAATCTAGAAAATAGACTCAAAAGGGCAAATCTGAGTTATTGGCCTTAAAGAGGAAGTAAAGAAAGAGATAGGGGTAGACAGTTTATAAAAAGGTATAATAATAGAGAATATCTCAAACCTAGTGAAATATATCAATATCCAAGCCCAAGAAAGTTATGGAACAAACAGCAAGCACATTTACCCAAAGGAAAGACTACCTCAAGGCGTTTATTAATCAAACTCCCAGAGGTCAAGGATAAAGAAAGGATCCTAAAAGCAGTAAGAGGAAAGAAACAAGTAACATACAATGGAGCTCCAATACATCTGACAATGGATTTGCCAGCAGAAGCCTTGCAGGCCAGGAGAGAGTGGCATGACATATTTGAAATGCTGAAGGAAAAACAAAACACACTGTAGAATTGTATATCTGGAAAAAATTCCTTCAAACATGAAAGAGAAATAAAGACTTTCCCTGGGGGGGAAAAAAAAAAAAAAAGCTGAGAAATTTCATCAAAACCAGACCTGTCTTACAAAAAATGCTAAATAGAGTACTTCAATCAGAAAGAAAAGGACACTAATGAACAATAATCACCTGAAGGTACAAAATTCACTGGTAATTTTAAGTACATAGGAAAAATTAGAATATTATAACACTAAACCTGTGGTGTTTAAGCTACTCTTATCCTAAGTACTAAGTTGTACCATCAGTACAACTACCTGATGAACCAAACAAAAATAATAACTACAACAATTTTTCAAGACATAGTGAGTACAAAAAGATATCAAGAGAGACAATAAAAAGTGGGGGGATGAAGTTAAGATGTAGAGTTTTTATTAATTTTATTTTTGCTTATTCATGCAAATATTGTTAAGTTGTTATTAGGTTAAAATAATGAGTTATAATGCAGTATTTGCAAGCCTTATGGTAACCTAAAACCAAAAACATATAAGAGAAATACACATACACACCCCCCACAAATTTTATTTTTGCTTATTCATGCAAATATTGTTAAGTTGTTATTAGGTTAAAATAATGAGTTATAATGCAGTATTTACAAGCCTTATGGTAACCTAAAACCGAAAACATACAAGAGAAATACACACATACGCACACACACACATGAATCTAAGTCATATCACCAGAGAAAATTACCCTCCCTAGAGAAAGACAGTAAGGAAAGAAAGAAGGAAGAGAAGACCACAAAACAATCAGAAAACAAATAATAAAATGGCAGGAGTATGTCTTCACTTATGAATAAAAGCATTGAATATAAATGGACTAAACTTTACAATCAAAAGGCAGACTAGCTGAATGAATGAAAAAAAAAAAGATCCATTGATCTGTTTCCTACAAGAAACATACTTCACCTATAAAGACACACATAGACTGAAATTAAAGGGATGGAAAAAGATTATCCCATGCCAATGGAAACCACAAAAGAGCAGGAATTGCTATACTTACATCAGACAAAATAGGTTTTAACACCAAAACAGTAAGAAAAGACATGCGATGTCACTATACAATGATACAGTAGTCAAATCAGCAAGAGGATATGAGAATTTTAAATATATATGTACTCAACACTAGAGCACCAAGATATGTAAAGGAAACATTATTAGAGCTGAAGAGAGATAGGCCCCAAATAATAATGGCTGGAGGCTTCAACACCCCACTTTCAGCATTGAACAGATCTTCCAGACAGAAAATAACAAAGAAACATTAGAATTAATCTGCACTATAGGCCAAGTGGATCTAATAGATATTTACAGAACATTTCATCCAAGAGCTACAGAATACACATTCTTCTTCTCATCCCATGGATCAGCACATGGATCATTCTCAAGGGTAGACCATATGTTAGGTCACAAAACAAGTCTTAAAACATTCAAAAACTTGAAATGATATGAATCATCTTCCCTGATCACAATGAAATAAGACTATAAATAAATAACAATACAACGTGTGGAAACTATTCAAACCTATGGAAATTAAGCAATATGCTCACGAATGACAAATGGGCCAATGAAGAAGGAAATTGAAAAATTTATTGAAACAAATAATAATGGAAGCACAACATACCAAAACCTATATGATACAGTAAAGGTAATACTAACTTGGAGGTTTATAGCTATAATTTCTTACATCAAAAAAGAAGGAAAACTTCAAATTGGCAATATAAAGATGTATCTTAAAGAACTAGAAAAGCAAGAGAAAACCAAACCCAAAATTGGTAGAAGAAAAGAAATAATTAAGATCAGAGCAGAAATAAATTGGAACAAAAAATATAAAAGACCAATGAAACAAAAAGTTGTTTTTTTAAAAGTTAAACAAAATTTGTAAACAAAAGTTAAACAAAACCTGCACGTTATGCACATGTACCCTAGAACTCAAAGTATAATAATAATAAAAAAAAGAAAAAAAATAAATAAGTTAAACAAAATTTACATATCTTTAGCCAGACTTACTAAGAAAAACAAAGAAAAGGTTCAAATAAAATCAGACATGAAAAAGCTGACATTACAACTGATACTGCAGAAATTCAAAGCATCATTAGTGCCTACTATGAGCAACTATATGCTAATAAATTGGAAAATCTAGAAGAAATGGTCAAACTCCTAGATACAACCTACCAAGATTGACCCAGGAAGAAATAAAAAACTGTAACAGGTTAATAACAGGTAATGAAACTGAAGCTGTAATTAAAAGTCTCCCAGTAAAGAAAAGCCTGGGACCTGATGACTTTACTGCTGAATTCTATCAAACAGTTAAGAGTTAATACCAATTCTACTTAAAATATTCCAAAAAATACAAAAGGGGGAATACTTCCAAACTCAT
Organism: Mandrillus leucophaeus; assembly: GCF_000951045.1. Taxonomy (NCBI): domain Eukaryota; kingdom Metazoa; phylum Chordata; class Mammalia; order Primates; family Cercopithecidae; genus Mandrillus; species Mandrillus leucophaeus. The sequence continues at coordinate 701,202 of NW_012107497.1, forward strand.
TCTATGAGGCCAATATTACCCTGATACCAAAACCAGACAAAGACACATTAAAAAATAAAAAACACAAAAAAACTACAGGCCAATCAATATCTCTGATGAATATTGTTGCAAAAATCAACAAAATACTAGCAAACAAAATTCAGCAATGTGTTATTAATATAAAGATCATTCATCATGACTAAGTGGGATTTATCCCTGGAATGAAAGGATGGTTCAATGAATAAAAATCAATCAATGTGATACATCAAAATGAAGGATATATACAAAATGAAGGATAAAAACCATATGATCATTTCACTTGATGCTGAAAAAGGTTTTGATAAAATTCAACATCCCATCATGATAAAAAACCCTTAAAAATCTGGGGATAGAAGAAATATACCTCAACATAATAAAAGCCATATATGACAGGCCCACAGGTAATATCATAGTGAATGGGGAAAAACCAAAAGCCTTTTCTCTAAGATCTGTAAAACAGCAAGGATACCCACTATCACCACTGTTATTCAACATAGTATTGGAAGTCCTAGCTAGAGCAATTGGACAAGAGAAAGACGTAAATTGCATCCAAATTGGAAAGGAAGAAGTCAAATTATCCTTGTTTGTAGATGATATGATCTTATATTTAGAAAAATCGAAAGACGCTACAGGAAAATTTTGAGAACTGATATACCAATTCAGTAAAGATGCAGGATACAAAATTAACATACAAAATCAATAGCATTTCTATATGCCAACAGTGAACAATGTGAAAATGAATTTTAAAAATTAATCCCAATTACAGTAGCCACACATATAATTAAATACTAGGTGAAAGATCTCTACAAGGAAACTATAAAACACGGAAGAAAGAAATTGGAGAGGACACCCAAAAATGGAAAAATATTTTGTGTTTATGGATTGGAAGAATCAATATTGTTAAAATGTCCATACTACCCAAGGCAATCTACAGATTAAATGCAATCCATTTCAAAATACCAATTATATTCTTCACAGAAATAGAAAAAACAATCCTGAAATTTATATGGAATGACAAAAGACCCAGAATAGCCAAAGCTATCTTAAGCAAAAATAAGAAAACCAGAGGAATCACATTACCTGACTTGAAATGATACTCCAGAGATATGGGAAACAAGCATGATTCTAGCATAAAAACAGACACATAGACCAATGAAGTGGAATAGAAAACCCAGAAACAAATCCATGCACCTACTGTTAATGCAGTTTTGACAAAGGTGTGAAGAACATGCACTGGAGGGAAAGACAGTCTCTTCAATATACAGTGATGGAAAAACTGGACATTCATGTTGCAGAAGAATGAAATTAGACCCCAATTTCTTATCTTATAAAAAAATACAAATTAAAATGGATTAAAGACTTAAATCTAAGACCTCAAACTCTGAAACTTGTGCAAGAAAATATTGGGGGAAAATCTCCAGGATATTGGTCTGGGCAAAAATTTTTGAGCAATACCCCACAAGCACAGGCAACAAAAGCAGAAATGGACAAATAGGATCACATCAAGTTAAAAAGCTTCTGCACAGCAAATGGTACAATCAACAAAATGAAGCATCAACTCACAGAATGGGAGAAAATATTTGCAAACTACTTATCTGACAAAGGATTAATAAGCAGAATATATAATGAGCTCAAACAATTCTATAGGAAGAAATCTAATCAATCAAAGAATGAGCAAAAGATTTGAATAGACATTTCTCAAAATAACATATACGAATGGTAAACAGATGTATAAAAAGGTACTCAACATCACTGATAATCAGAAATGAAAATCAAAACTACAATTAGGTATCATCTCACTCCAATTAAAATGACATATCCAAAAGACAGGCAATAGTAAATTTTGGCAAGAATGTGGAGAAAAGAAAAGAAAACCCTTGTACCCTGTTGATAGGAATGTAAATTGATACAACACAGGTTGACTATAGTCAATAGTAACTTAGTTGTATATTTAAAAATAAAGAGTGTAATTGGATTATTTGTAACTCAAAGGACAAATGCTTGAACAGATGGATATCCCATTCTCCAAAATATGCTTATGTCAAATTGCATGCCTCTATCAAAACATCTTATGTACTGCATAAATATATACACCTGTTATGTACCCACAAAAATTAAAAATTTAAAAATGAGAAAATATTAAAAATATATATAGTATAATTTTTCTTTAAAAGATATGAAGAATTCACAAATAAAATATTTTCTTGAGGAATATGGCTTAAATGCAGTAAAATAACTAGACAATAAATTTTTTAAAAGTATATTTTAATGTTATGAATTTTAGCACATAAAACAAGTCTACAAAACTAGTTATGTTATTATCTAATTTCTCTTCTCTTCCTTATATTGGTGAAATTTTTATAAGTATTTTCTTTCTACCTAAAGTTACCTAGCTACACAAGTACAATCTCTCTACATACATACAAACTCACAAGTGATTTCCCTATTTAACTATTTAAAATTACTAAGAATTATTTTTGTATATTATATCAGCAGCTTCACAACTATCATGATTTCAACATATTTTACAATAATATTTACATTATATTCATATTTGCACTGACATGAGGAGACGTTACTAAGTTTCATCTGCAATGTGTATTGTATTTGAATGTGTATATATGGATGTCAACTCTACATTTGATGTCATGCTTTTTACATAGTAGCCATATTTTTGACCTGAATAGATATGATATTAACCTATTTGATAATAATGTCATTGATTACTCACATTTTGGGAATTCCAGAATGACTTTGTAGTAAGTATTCCCTCTCCAAAAGCCCAGGGCAAAAATATAACAAATTTTATGCTGACACTCAGGCTAAAGCCAAACTTTGTTACATGTATTATATTTGCTTTTACTTTTGTTCAAATATTATGATAGTTTCAGGGAATCTGTTATATTTCTTTTCTTTTTGCTAAAGTGGGGTTATATTTCCATTTATTGATTTTGTACATTGTGCTGTTTGCTTCATCTACATGTCAGGTAATTTTATAGCAATACTATGGATGTTGTATTACTTTCCCACTTAATAGGCATTCAGACTGAAGCTCAGAAAGGTTACATAAATTGCCTGAGTTTTCACAGCTTGATCTGAAATCACGTTTATCTGGCTGCATCATATTTTCTATTTTATTTACAATGACAAATGTTGACATTTTCTTTGTTTTATTGTCACTTAAGCTTTTTCTAAATATTTCCTTTCCATAGTTATTTGGGTTGGTGGATGGGTGTATCTTTGGGTAGACAGATAAATCTATTGATAAACTGATAGGCAGATAAATGGGTAGAGATAGATACCTCATATGGCCTGGGTCTGTATCCTCACCCAGATCTCATCTTGAATGGTAATTTGAATTGTAATCCCCACGTCTTGGGGGAGGGACCTCGTGGAAGGTGATTATGATCATGGGGGCAGTTCCCTCTTGCTGTTCTCTTGATAGTGAGTTCGTTCTCACGAGATCTGATGGTTTTATAAGGGGCTTTTCCCCATTTACTCTGCCCTTGTCTCTCTTGCTGCCTGGTGAAGAAGGACGTGTTTGCACCCCCTTCCACCATGATTGCAAGTTTCCTGAGGCCTCCACAGCCATGCAGAACTGTGAGTCAATGAAACAGCTTTCCTTTATAAATTACTCGGTCTCAGGTATGTCTTTTTAGCAGCATGAAAATGGACTAATACAATGCCTCATGCACCAAGGTTTACTAATGATGAGAGGGGGATATTAGGGATATTACCAACCCAGGAGCTGGGAAGTCCCAAACCAGTAGATGAAGCTTTTTATGGTGCCTCTTCCTGCACTGAGACACAGTTTGTTTCAGTGACTGATGAGCAGTAATTCTGTGTGGTCTATACAGGCCCAGATTATCCATTTCCTTTCAGGATCTCTCTCTTTTAGACCTTGGAAGAAAGACTACATGATTAACGTCCATTTTCTAACACAACTGTGGCTCGTAAATCCGTAATTTGCAGTCTTAGGTATGATCAGACAGGCCAGGTGTATTCTCTTACACAGATTTTTTTTTTAATGAGAAGGGCCTGTGGAAGACCCTTATATAATTTCTAGTAAATTCCATCAGCTGAGACACAGTTTGTTTCAGTGACTGATGAGCAGTAATTCTGTGTGGTCTATACAGGCCCAGATTATCCATTTCCTTTCAGGGTCTCTCTTAGACCTTGCAAGAAAAACTACATGATTAATGTCCATTCTCTAACACAGCTGTGGCTTGTAAAGCCATAATTTGCAGTCTTAGGTATAATCAGAAGGCCAGGTGTATTCTCTTACAAGGATTTTTTTTTTTTTTTAAATGAGAAGGGCCTGTGGAAGACCCTTATATAATTTCTAGTAAATTCCATCAGCTGACTTTATATGGAGGCCTCCTCAAAATCGAAAGTGTCTCACTCCCTCAAGCCTTTCTTGGAAAGGAAGAATCTTCCTGAAAACTCACTTCCCACTGGTGTTACTCACACTTTTTTGTTTGATTGATTTATATTGCATGTGTTCAAACTTTGATTACTTAAGGAGTTTTACAATTCAAAACATTTTTATAAATGTTATTAAATTTAATCGGCTAAGGTCATCTAGGTATTAAAATGAAAAATTTCAAGTCAAGGTCTTCAGAAACAAGATCTGGCATCCTTTTTTGTTATTGAATTTCTTTAAAGGTGATCATTTACATTATATGCCTTTAATCCTATTGGGTTAGTAATAGCTTTATCCCTTTTATTTTCCTTGGGCTAAAAACTCAGTTTTGTACATAAGAATATATAAAATAAATGTCCATTATATTTTATATAAATATATAAAATATGCATAATTTATATGAATATATAAAACAAGATATTTGCCTCTCAACTCACATTGTCTCTTCATTATTTTTGAAATAATTTGAGGCAACATATTAAATATGTAATTGGCACAAAGGGAAGATAAAGGCAGCGAAATGGATAAATCTGAAGGTAAGCAGCATAAGAATCGACACATTATCTAGATGTGAGCTACAAATTGGGCTTTGAGCTTCCTAGCAGCCAAAGAAAAGAAATAAATGTGTATACTCCAGAGATTTACAATATCCTAAAGATTAAAATGAATTTCTCATACAGGCCATAGTTTTTGTAGGTGCTGATACTAAGGTGTACTATGTGTTTGGTAATACCACTCAACAATAGCTCTGTAATAATTTCAGTAGTATATAGCATATGGCTGTTTCTGACTGCAAGTTCATAAAGAAATACAGTGACACCAAATCAGTAAGGAGCCCAAACAGAGTGTTTTATGTGTGCAACACCGCTAATGTTATTCTCCAAGGCTAAAGTTCAAAATATTTAGAGTGGCAGACCTCGAAGCATATTCGGTGCAGTATTTATTATGAGGGCTATTTCTTGAGAAAATAGTCTTTGTACAGAGAGAGCGAGCTATTTATTGAGGCTACCTCAGCAATGGTTCAGTTTTCTCTCAATGATGTGGCTTTTGTGAGTTGATTTTAAACACTAATAGGAACACATATTAGTAAATATACCCTGACATTTCAGAACGTGCACTGTTGGTATAAACTTTAGAATTATGATATAAGCCCTGAGTCTAAAAAGGAAGCAATGAGTGTGACTTCTCAGATGGAATGCTGGCCCTCCCATAGGTAGTGTTCCTTCACAGGAAACCTTGAATGCAAGGAAGCTAGTCCTAGTTCAATTACTAACCTGCCCTGCATAGCTACCCACCTTCGGCTGATGTTCATTATCTAAGGACAAATAAATTGGAAACTTAGTCTAATCATGTGTATGCATGGGAATGGTTTTGTCCCACTACTCTGAAATGCTCCCTACATGCTGCATTTATTGAACTTGTGAGTTATTGAAAAATAGTTTACAGACCAATAATTTTAAGAAATAGTATGCTTATGAAAATTGTGCTCTCAATAGTTGCATTTGGGGTTTTGCTCTTTGCTTCATTAATATAGTACTTTGCTAAGAAGTTCTTGTTACCATTGTTTTGTTGTTATCGTTCACAAATGTGTATTCCTGAAACTTTAATTAGGGATCTTTACTCAGATGTGGCTTCAATTATATAAGATGGAAATATATTTTTAAAATTTGCACATTCATATTTATATATATTTCAGAGAAAAGTAACAATCTGAATTTGCTGAAGTTGCTTTTCTTCTGTTTAAATCTATTAGAATACCTTTAAAATAATATTACATTTGTATTTCATATTCCGTTGTGATATATTTTCAAATAATTTAGTAGTATGTCATAGTAACATGTTTTCTCAAATGTTATTGTAGCATTGTGATTCTTAGTTCAGATTATTTCTGGTGGTTACCATTTTAATGAAATTTATGTTGTCTTCCCTAAGTATTAAAATTTAAAACCTGGTTTGTATTGTTAAATTTGATTTAGTCAATGTCACAATTCTTTGATGTTTATCTGAGCACCCATAGGTGCTAATCTCTCATCTAGTATAGAATTATGCTCATTTATCTTTAAAACTCCTCTGAGAGTTGGGCAGTAAGTACTGAGACTTGAATTGATTTTCTCAAGTTTGGGAACACATATGTGGAACGAGGTCCCCTTCTCCAGGTCTCTTGGTGTCTGCTCTAGTTGACCTACAGTTATACTATGTAATCTTGCTGAGATTAAAGACTTAGTATTTGCTAGGTTAAAATTTATGAAATAAAACCTGGATTTGAGTAACTCAGATGATGTAGCAACTTTATTGGCATCTTATATAAAAGGTTTAGTTTTCAGTTTTCTTTTTATTCCTGAAATCATTTTAACAACTACAGCAACAGAATTTAGTGAACACTAGCCCGAGCATTTTGAGAGCTGTGCTTGCTTTTCATTCTTTCCTTTGAAATTACGATGGTAATATTGCACAATTTACCCCGAGATAAATGTGCCTCCTTTGCAAGAGGTATGGGGTTCTTGTAATCATACTAGGTTCTTAATAAGAAAAGGTATTTTAGCTTTAGGCAGAGGAAAATATGTTGATACTAGATTGTAGTTCTGTTTATTATGTTTTGATTGAGATTTTCAGTTTAAATGCTTTTTTCCAGTTGTTCGATAATTTTTTAATGATTGGTCAGCTAAAAATGAAGCAAGAAAAATAGAATTTGAAAAGTTGCATCTCCTTTTTCACTCTGGGTGAAGAAAGGCATAAAAGAGTTCCTCTGTTGAATTTTTCAAAGGACTAAGCAAGTAATTTAAAAATATACTGTCTCAGTATATGATTATTTTGTATATATACATTTAATATACGAATTTATTGATTTATCCATGTGACCTTTAAATTACCTATTAATACATCAATATATATTATGTATGTATCACACACTATATATACCCTCAGGATCACTTTTAAACATACAGAGTATCATAGTGTGAGTCATTAACGAATTAGTGATAATTAGATTATTTGCTACCAGTCTGGGATCATTCTAAATGTTCCTATATACTAGTTTATTAATACTACAACAGTCTGTGTCCTTTTCTCAGACAAAGAAACTGAGTCACAGACTGGCAATTGACTTTTCTAAGGGTGTATACCATTTATAAATTGTAGACCAGGGCTTTCAACTTGGCAGTCTCTGTCCAGAGCCTTCACATTTAATGATTACCATATACTGTTCTCATTTGTCTTTATAATAGATATATTACACAGATAAAACTATGGCCATCGTATGACTTCCTAGGAAATGTTACTGGTTAACATTTTAGTTAATAAATACATTCTTCCAGTTTTCTTTTTCTCTTAAGAGAATATCTCACAATATTGCCATGTGACTGGCACAGAGCTCGTAACAATAAATATATGGTATAAACTGGTTTAAATGACTGAAGAATTTTCAAAGTAGGCGTTCTGAGCCTTACGTGTAGGCTTCTTAAAAACATTATTCTCCATGGATTATTTGAGCAAGGCTGGAGCCTTGGTAGAATTACCTATCCTACCTAGATGATAAATCATGGTGGGGGTGAATGGTGTAGGGGATTGGGAGAAGCAGGGATCAAGATTAACTGTACCAAATTAATAGGTCAGTTAGTCATGACTTAGTGTCCTAATGCTCTTGTTTTGTTTGAACCAAGAGACATCATAAGTAAAATTGTTAATAAATACTTTACGAAACCAGACTATGTAACCAACGAGTGAATAAAGAAAATGTGGTACATATACACCATGGAATACTACTCAACCATAAAAAGGAATGAAATGATGGCATTTGCAACAACTTGGATGGAGTTAGAGGCCATTATTCTAAGTGAAGTAACTCAGGAATGGAAAACCAAACATCGTATGCTCCCACTTATAAGTGGGAGTTAAGCTATGAGGACGCAAAGGCATAAGAATGATATAATGGACTTCTGAGACTTGGGAGGAAGAGTGGGGATGGGCGAGGGATAAAAGAGTACACATTGGGTGCAGTGTACACTGCTTTGGTGATGGGGGCACCACAATCTCAGAAATCACCACTAAATAACTTATCCATGTAACCAAATACCACCTCTTTCTGCAAACTACTGAAATAATAATAAATAAAATTGCATAAGAAGGTATGTGAGGTACCTTTATCAGGTATAGATCTGCCTAGAGAGATGTGCCTTCAAGATGAACATGGATAAGGGGGATTGCAAGAGGAAAAATCAGAAAGAGGAGGTAACAAGTAAAGTATGCTAAAAAATATTTCGACCCCAAAATGAACTTAGGTAACATGTGAAAAGTTCATGTCCCAGAAAGAAACTTACATCAAGGACCAAGAGAAACCCTAAGTAAAACATATACAAAATTGTGTTTCATCTTTACAGCTGAGGCATCTTTACTGGGAAGCTAATGAAGTTTAAGCTTTCTGGTCCTACAATTGCACAGCCCCTTCTAAAGCCCTACAGGAGTCCTAGAAACCTGTTTTTGTAAAATTTTCAAAACCAAGATTTTTTAACCATCATTAGTTCAGACATTGTCTCTCTTCATTTTGACTTCTCTGTCATACTTTCCTTTGTGTCAGGGGGCATTGCAGTGACTGCAGGCGTTTTCAATGTTTGGTAAAGAGAAAGTTGAGTTGGGAATACATTGATTTGGAGATTGTGGGGGACAGTGATGTGTTTTGCCATCCTTCCAAGTGTGGTTAAAATGGTGCTCACCTTCCCAGAGGAAATGCCTGGGAATACTCCTTATTCCCCACTTTGCCCACTCATCAAGCTACTGACACAAGGGCATGGTATGCGAAAGTTTGAAAAGCATCAAGCCAGAAGCCAGTCTCAAAAAAACTCTTCCCATCATCAGATGTATAAAATTGAAATCAGAAGGTTTAGTGCTCATTAGAGCAAATAGATGCTCCCTCCTGTCAGAAATGGTACAGGGCGTACAATTTGAAACACACTATGCGTTTATCTTGTCTTTTTTTAAAAGGAAGCTTAAACATGCCATTTTTACTATAATTTTGAAAGATGACTTGTAAGGCTTTAATAAAATAAAGGGAAGATTATAGACTTTTGGGACACACATAGAGGGAAAGTTCATATCAAAAAAAATAGAATATGTAACAAAACAGATAAAAATGAGAGTTGAAATTAGTAGATATTACTCTGACATCAAGAAAAGAATTGTATCAAAAATACTTAAATCATGCCAAAAGTAATAATTGATTAAAGGAGGAGATAAATGTGGACTAGTAATAATAAATATACTCCTCAATGGTGTGATTACTAAGTTAATAATGAGGAGGAACTAAACATGTTGAGGAAAGGTTTAATTTCTTCCTGATTTTATCAGAAGTTCTGACATCAATTAAAAAAAAAAATAGAAACCAGGCTGTTGTTTCCTAGTGTACTCCTAAAATCTTCATATGATGCTGGACCAGAATTTTTTTTTTGAAGCAGTTCTAAGTGGCCCTAGATGAGAGACAAATCTGCATTTTGGGACAAGTCTTTGGGCCATACATTTATGAATCAACAATGCATAATTTTCAAGAGGATTTTATTACTACAAGAATAGTCCATTATGATAAGATAGTTAATCCTGTAACAACTAAGATTGGAATACAGTGTCATAGATGTATGACTTGCTTTTTTTTTTTTTTTTTTTTTCCCCACATTGGAAATAAAAAAAATAAAAGGAACTGATCTGTATTTACACCCATTAAAATAAAAGAAAGAATGGTAATAATGTTTCACTGCAGTAATTATGGATGATTTCATCTCTGGCCATTTAG
>NW_012107497.1:711541-742533 GCF_000951045.1 Mandrillus leucophaeus
TGAGCCACCGCGCCTGTCCCGATGTATGACTTGCTTTAAGAACACAATGTTTGAAGAGGAAAAACTGATAAGAAAAGAACTGTGTTATGATGCTATACTTGTTTACAAATATATGCAAACTATTTTTTTTGTTGTTTTTTTACAGTTTTCAGGGTTTTTTTTTTTCTCCCTGAGCAACAAATTGATGTATATATTTGAAGGAGCTAATACAACTTTTTGCAACCAATATGAAAGTACCAATTTTTAAAAATAATTGCTGAAATTCTTTACATATTTTGTTAATGAATTAATAATATACCATTCAACTTGAAAAATGATGTATACAGAAGAAAATATGTACTTTGGGGATGTGTGAATATTGTTATTTTTCTCTTTTCCTCATTGTCCTTTAAGTATGATGCAAATTATTTTTTTAGAGGTAAAATATGGCATGCTTTGGAGATAGTGCAGATTCAGCTTCAAACCACCACAATAAAACAAATATTACAGTAGTGAGTCACACAAATTTTTTTTTGTTTCCCAGTTCATATAAAATTTATACTTACACTTTACTGTAGTCTAAATGTGTAATAGCATTACGTCTAACAAATAATGTGCATGCCTTAATTTAAAATATTACTAAACAATGAAACGATTGTCTGACACTTCAGGAAGTCATACTATTTTTGCAACGTCCGTTGCTTCAATGTGTATGACTGCTGATTGATCAGGATAGTGGTTGCCGAAAGTTAGGGTGACTGTGGCAATTTCTTAAAATAAGACAACAATGAAGTTAGGCACATCAATTGCCTCTTCCTTTCATGAAAGATTTCTCTGTAGCATGTGGAGCTATTTTATAGCATTTTACCCACAATAGAATTGCTTTCAAAATTGGAATCAATCCTCAAACACTGCCACTGCTTTATTAACTAAGGTTATTTAATATTCTAAATCCTTTGTTATAATTTCAACAATGTTTATAGCATCTTCATCAGGAATAGATTTCATCTCAGGAAACCACTTTTGCTCATCCATGAGAAGTAAATCCTCATCCATCAGGTTTTATCATGAGATTGTAGCAATTCACTTACATCCTCAAGCTTCATTTCTAATTCTAGTTCTCTTGCTATTTTCACTACATTTGCAGTGATTTCCTCCACTGAAGTCTTGAACACCTCAGACTAATTTATAAGGGCTGGAATCAACTTCTTCTAAGCCTTTCTTAATATTGATATTATGACCTCCTCCTATGAATCATGAATGTTTTCAGTGGCTTCTAGAATGATAAATTCTTTCCAAAAGGTTTTACATTTTCTTTGCCAAGATCCATCATAGAAATCACTATCTGTGGCAATTCTAGCCTTTCAAAAATCATTTCTTAAATGAGACTTGAACGTCACAATGATTTCTTGATCCATGAGCTGTAGAGTGCATGTTGTGTTCACAGTCATGAAAATATTAATATCCTAGTATATCTGTATCAGAGCTCTTGTGTGACTAGTACATTGTCAATGAACAGTAATATTTTGAAAGGAATCTTTTTTTCTGGATTAAAATGTTCAGTAAATCATGTTATAAAACACAAGTGCTGTCACCCAGACTTTGTCGTTCCATTTATAGAGCACAGGGAGAGTAGATGTAACATAATTTCTAAGGAGTTTTAGAATGTTAAGTAAGCTTCAGCTTCAACTTAAGTCATCAGCTACAATTTTAACAAGAGTCAACATGTCTTTTTGAAGATGTGAAGCAGCTGTTGACTTCTTTCTAGCTATGAATGTCTTAAGTTGCATCTTCCAATAGAAGGCTGTTTCATCTGTGTTGAAAATTTGATGTTTAGTGTAGCCACCGTTATTAGTGATCTTAGTTAGATCTTCTGGATAACTTGCTGCAGCTTCTCCATCAACACTTGCTGCTTCACCTTGCACTTTGTGGAGATGGCTACATTCCTTCAAACTCATGAACTAACTTCTGCTAAGTCCCCCTTTTATTCTGCAGCTTCCTCATCAATCAGCCTTCATAGAATTGGAGAGAGGTAGAACCTTCCTTTGGATTAGGCTTTGGCTTAAGGAAATATGGCTGATCTGATCATCTATCTGGACCACTCAAACTTTTTCCATATTAGTAATAAGTCTGTTTTGTATTCTCAACATTTGTGTCTTCACTGGAGTAACACTTAATTTCCTTCAAGAACATTTCCTTTGCATTCACATCTTGGTTAAATGTTTTGTGTGAGAGGCCTAGCTTTTCAGCTAGTTCGGCTTTCAACATTCCTTCTTCACAAAGCATAATCATTTCTAGCTTTCGATTTGAGGAGAAAGACATGTGACTTCATTTCATTTGAAAACTTAGAGGCCATTGTAGGGTTATTAATTGGTCTCATTCCAACAGTGTTGTGTCTTATGTAATGGGGAGACCTGAAGAGAGGGAGAGAGATGGGATTCAGCTGGCCAGAACACACAGCATTTATCAATTACGTTTTACTGTCTTATAAAAGTGTGGTTTGTGGGACCCCAAAACAATTACAGTAGTAAACTCAAATATCACTGATCACAGATCACCATACCATATATATTAATAGTGGAAAAGTTTGAAATATTGTGAGAATTTGCAAAATGTGACACAGACATAATGTGAGCACACACTGTTGGAGAAATGGTGTTGATAGACTTGCTTGATACAGGGTTGCCACAAACCTTCTATTTGAAAAAAGCACAGTATCTGCAATGTGCAAAAAAGTGAAACACAATAAAATGAGGCAGCTTGTACTAAGATTATTTTGGTAATGGTAAATTATTAATTACACATGCATATTTAATATTGACTATTAGGCAAATTAAATCAATGTTTTATAGCAGTATATAGAATATCACATAGTCTATGTTTTTGAATGAATTCTCTGGTGAATAAAACCTTTTTTGCTATGACATTTTCTTATGTTGGTATAATTAAGTTACTAGCTTCACAGTTAAGATAATATTGCTTGTATATAATTAATTTTAATAACTTACTAAAAATACTCAGTTTTTCAACAGCCCTGATCTCTTTTGTATATATTAGTTATCTAATAGTAAAGATATATACTGAAAAGGATAAAAGAACATAATCTAATAAACTATTTCAATTTTTAAGTACATATTTAACTAGAAACCTAATGGTAAGTTATTAAGTTTTATTGGCTGTAGGGTTTTCAAGCAATGAGTCTTAGGCCTTGCCAGAGATCAGCAAAGTCAAAATTATCAAGTGACTTAAGTGTGACAGTGGGTTGCCAATTCATTAAAGGTCAAGAAGTTGGACAAATTTAGTCAGAGTCAGATAATCTATATATTGGGAACTAAATTTCCCACTAATAAAGCAAAAACTGAGAATGATAGATGCAGGTTGGCAGGGTTTCAGCCGCCAGATGCCTCTTAATGACTTTTCTAGCTGTGATAGTTGTGGGATTGAGTTTTAGGCTATATCCTTAATGCTGTGCTGTTCATTTATATATGTAAAGTTAAATATTTTTTTCTAACACCCTTTTTCCTTTAGAGTGCAGGAAGTAAATCAGAGTGAATTTTAGGATTACTTTACCAGATTAAAAAAATCATTTGAAGTTGGTTTCTTTTATAACATTTGAATATATTCTAAATATGTTTTGGATTGAAATTGAATGCTTTATATAGTTGGTTTAGAATTTTTCTCCATTCTGTTAAAAGTCTACTTGACAAAGAAACAGAAGAATTAGTCTACTACTGGTCAGAGAGTCAAAGTGGCTCCTGAGTCTGGTTGCAGCAGGATTTGAATGGCGAAAGCATGCTAGCCAGATCCCTGACATCCCTCTTCTTACCCATATCAATGCAAAACATGGTCCTCTAGAAGAGGGCTCATGTGTAAATTCTCTAAAAACTGCATCTGCTAGTGAAAAGTGATGGATGGGGACTGATAGAGCCCAGACTATATCTCTAGAGGATTCCATCTTGAGACATATGTTCGGATTTACTCCATAAACTCACCAGAGGGGGCACAAGCTTAAGGAAAGCTTTAGTCCTTATTATTTAATATAGATTTTCAAACAAGATATAGATACAGGCAAGGTGCAGTGGCTCACACCGGTAATCCTAACACTTTGGGAGGTCGAGGCGGGCGGATTGCCTGAGCTCAGGAGTTGGAGACCAGCCTGGGCAACATGGTGAAACCCTGTCTCTACTAAAATACAAAAAATAAGCTAGGCATGGTGGCATGTGCCTGTAGTCCCAGCTACTTGAGAGGCTGAGGCAGGAGAATTGCTTGAACGCGGGAGGCGGAGGTTGCAGTGAGCCAAGATTATACCACTGCACTCCAGTCTGGGTGACAGAGTGAGATTCCATCTCTCCCCTCCCCATCCGCCCAAAAAAAAATATATATATATATATACACACACACACACACACACAACTGTATGAATATTAGTAAACAGAGAAAAACAAGATATAACCTTACAAAGACAACAAAAGGAGCATCTTATACTATACAAACATGTTTAGTGGATCAAATAAAACAAGAATGTAAAATAACTTTTAAATATCCTCAAAGATATAAAGAAGTATGATTACAACTTTAATTGGAAAGAAGCACATCATTACAAAAATGAATAATTTGGAAATACCTTTATAGAAATAATAGTGAAAATAAAAAACTTAGCTGAGTTGAATAACCAAATAATAATTGCTGGAGAACTAGTTAGTGGTAAGAAAAGGATTTTTTTTTTAAAATTTCTCTCTTTTTTAATTTGTCAGTCTTTTCTTCAAAATGAGAAGGCACAGTTAAATCATAGACTTCTGTAACTTACGTAGATTCCAAAATAGTGAGGAAAATAAATGAGTTAGAAAAAAGTATTTGCAGAAATTACAATGAAAAATTTCCTCACATTATAAATTGATGCTGAATGGGTTAATTAGATGTTAATTGGGATAAATCAAAATATATAGATATATTAAATTTGTAGGGGAAAAAGAAATAGTAGCATGGGTCCTAGTTAGTTAAGTAACAGAAAAATAAGGATGGTAGAACATTTTAACATCTGAAGAACTTTTAACCATGCAGATTTACTAAATTCAGCAATCATATCTAGTTTTATTTTCCTTGGTAGGTTATGAACAGGTTTATAGCAGTTGTCTTGCCTGTTTTGTTAAGATAGTTTCTAGATAAAGGACAGTATTATTTTTAAATTGTTGTCAGTGACAACGAACATAGCTATACATAGCAACTCAATTTTATAAACATATAAAAGCACTGTGATAGAAATTCCAAAAGGGATGTAATCATCTATTTTAGTTGAGAAACTTAACTACCCCTCTAAAAGCAAAGATTTACAGTGACCAAAATTATTATGAATAACTTGAATAACATAATTAATAAGCTTAATCAAAGACATGTAAAAATGTGCTTCTGATAAAAGCACAAACATCAGTTTCAGCTCTCCAGAAACATACAAAAATAGTAACTTCAATGCTTTGTATTTAAATGCAGAAAGGAAAAATTTATTTAAGTGAGCAGTAGTTTGCTTGGCAAAATTTTTTCTTAGTAATGACATGACAGGTATATGTTTACTTTTCCTATGCTTATAGCCCTTATATCTATTTATTCTGTTATTGTGTTGAACAAGATCTCTAGTAATACGTGTAAACCTAATAGGAATCCTTATATTTTAGCCAATCTTAAACTGCATCCAAAATTCCCTATTTAGTAGGACATTTGCTGTAGGGTTTCTTATGTAGAGTTTAACAAAAATAAGGAGTTTCTGTGTGTTCTTTGTATAAAGTAAGCCTGCTATTTCCTTCCTGTTTTGCATTCTTTGTTGCTCTAATCAAATACATGACTTAAATAAACAATTTTAAATTTTCTTCATTTAAGCAAATGTAAAAAATGGAGTTTTTCTATCCCTCTTATTTTAAATAAAAGTTGCATTTTTCTGTGGTCCTTTTTTGCATGAATTATGTAATGTGATTCTATTATAACACTTCCCTAAGACTCATTATGAATTGTTATAAAATACATAAGTTTAGTGGATGCTTGTTTTGTTACCTGTGCATGTGTTCTTGAAAAGCCTTTTAGTTTAAATATTAGATTCCAATTATCCAAAATAATTAAAACAATACCATGAGGTGCTTAACATATCAAAGTAGGAAATGGTTTAGAGTACCCAGAAACAAGATTTCTGAAAATTTTATCTCTATAAAGTACAATATTTTTAATTGAATACGTTAGCTTTTTAAAATAACCACAAGGGACTGAAACATATTTTGAAGATATACTCTAAGGTAAAATAGATGTCAAAATTAGTTATTATGTTTCTGTATTTAAAATTTTTTACAATTTATTTGCTATTTCAGTCATAACTTGTTAATTCTTGAAGATATCTCAGGGTTGGGCATGGCAACTCACACCTGTAACCCCAGGACTTTGGGAGGCTGAGGCAGGCAGATCACTTGAGGTCAGGAGTTCCAGACGAGCCTGAGGCAGGCAGATCACTTGAGGTCAGGAGTTCCAGACGAGCCTGGCCAATATGGTGTAACCTCATCTCTACTAAAAATGCAAAAATTAGCCAGGTGTGGTGGGTGGCATGTGCCTATAATCCCAGCTACTTGGAGGGCTGAGGCGTGAGATTTGCTTGAACCTGGGAAACGGAGGTTGCAGTGAGCTGCACCCCAGCCTGGGAGAAAAAGTGAGACTTCATCTCAAAAAAAAAAAAAAAAAAAAAAGACATTTAATGCTGCTTTTTACTTTTGCTGGTACCAAGGACAGGTCTCTTAAATATATCATAATGAATTATTACACACGTCTCATCCTTCACTATGTAATATAAGCAAATTTTCTG
The DNA here is from genome assembly GCF_000951045.1 of Mandrillus leucophaeus. NCBI lineage: Eukaryota > Metazoa > Chordata > Mammalia > Primates > Cercopithecidae > Mandrillus > Mandrillus leucophaeus. The sequence continues at coordinate 718,356 of NW_012107497.1, forward strand.
TACTGTTTTGCTGAAATTATAGTATTTGGAATAAAATATAAAAGTAACATATGTAAATAACATAATAGAAGACCCTGAAATGTTAAAGATGTTTTAAAACATGCATTTTTGGTGGTAGAAAGGATAACACTGTGAGCACAAAACATGAATTATTACATTTACACTAATACTTCTGTGATTTATTGTTGAATACAAGTAGACTTAACATCTGATGAGACCCTTCTTACAAAAATATTATAATTCTGAGACGGAGACTCCAAATTTCTAGGCATTCATTTTGATACGAATGCTTACTAACCCCTTATAAAACCCACTTCTTTACTTATTCCATCTCCTTGCTTATTTGGTAGAACAATCTATGATGGCTGGATGCAATTCATATCTTTTACATTTGTAAATGTGAACAAAAAATCAATGGTCAACTTTACAAATAATGTCTTCATTGCTAAATAGGTCTGTGTCTTCATATCTTATTTCTCTTTGTATTTGATACTTGTAAACATCTCCTTGTATGCTGTAGGGACATTTCTATATAAAGTGACAAAAGGAAAAGAAATCGAACTCAGGCTGATACAGTACTTGAATTCATTGATGCCTATAACAAAAGCAGCAGCAGCCACTATGTAGGGCACAGTTTCTCTTGGCTCTGCTGCTGCTTTTGTTTGTTTGTTTCATCTGATGGTTCCCAGAAACAGCATTGTGTCTAATTATGGTTTAAAAACCTAAGCAATATTCTTTATTAGTGAATTTTCACATTAAGACTCAAAATATTACCATTGGTTTTGATTATGTCATATGACCATGCATGAATCAAGAACATTGACAAGAGGAATAGGTTTCTCAAATATTGCTAGATGACACCACCATCCAACAACCTGGCCTGATAGTAAAAAGTGATAGTTTCCCCAAAGAAATCACACGATCTTTTCCAGAAGAGGAGAAGAGGGCTGAATGCATACTAGGTAGCAAAGTCACCGTTTCCTTCACAAATCTCCTTTAAAATGTTTCATCTATTTCTTAAAATGTTTTATTTTTAAATGACACATAATTGTACATACTTATAGGGTACAATGTGATTTTGTCATGTATACATTATGTAATAAAAATTAGGGTAATTAGTTTATGCATCACCTTAAATATCAAAATGTTTTGTTGTGAGAACATTCAAAATTCTCTCTTCTAGTTATTTTGACATATACAATAATGTGGACTATAGTCATCCTAATATGCAGTAGAACACCAGAACCTGTTCCTCCTGTTAATTTTCTACTCATTGACCAATCTGTCCCAATCTCCACCTTTCTCCACCCTTCCCCAGTCTCTAGTATCTGGTCTTCTACTCCGTAGTTCTATAAGATCAGTTTTTTTTTTTTTTTTTTAATTCCACAGATGAGTGATATCATGCTATATTTGTCTTTCTGTGCCTGGCTTATTTCACTTAACATAATGTTCTCCCAGTTCATGAAGGCTGCTGCAAATGACAGATTTTATTCTTTTGTATGGCTAACAGTATTCCATTGTGTATATATGCCACAGTTTCTTTATCCATTCATCTGTTGAGTGGCATGTTGATTCTAAATCTTGACTATTGTGAATAGTGTTTCGATAAACATGGGAGTACAGCTATCTCTTCAATATACTGATTTCATTTCTTTGGGATAATACCCAGTAGTGGGATTACTGGATTATATGGTAGTTCTGTTTTCATTTTTCTGAAGAACTTTCTTACTATTCTCCATAATGGCTGTACTAATGTACATTTCCACCAATAATGTATAAGTGTTCCCATTTCTCCACATCCATGCCAATATTTGTTATTTTTGATTTTTATTTGTGTGTGTGTTAAATTTTTATTTAAAAGGAGTGTTAAAAATCTTTTCTGTTTGAAGTGGGTATTTTTTAAAAAAAGTTATGGGATACATGTGCAGGATGTGTAGGCTTGTTACATAGGTAAACGTGTGCCATGGTGGTTTGCTGCACCTGTCAACCCATCATCTGGTATTAAGTCCAGCATGCATTAGCTATTTTTTCCTAATACTCTCCCTCCCGCTGCTTCACCCCCCGACAGGCCCCAGTGTGTGTTGTTCCCCGCCCTGTGTCCGTGTGTGTTTATTGCATCACTTTTCACAATAGCAAAAATATGGAATCAACCCAAACACTCATCAATGATAGAGTGGATAAAGAAAATGTGGTACATATACACCAGGGAATACTATACAGCCGTAAAAAGGAATGAGATCATGTCCTTTGCAGGGACATGGATGGAGCTGGAAGCTATGATCCTAAGCAAACTAATGTAGGAACAGAAAATCAAACACTGCATGTTCTCCCTTATAAATGGGGGCTGAATAATGTTATTTTTATTTTAATTTTTTGATACTAGTCATGTTGACACATGTGAGGTGATGTCTTGTTGTGGTTTTGATTTGTGTTTCCTTGATAATTAGTCTTATTGAGCATTTTTTCATATACCTGTTGGCCACTTGTATATCTTCTTTTGAGAAATGTTTGTTCAGGTCATAGGCCTATTTTTAAATTGGATTTTTTTTTGTTTTTGTTTTTTGCTATTGAGTTTCTTATATACTCTGGTTATTAACTCCTTGTCACATGCTTACTATGCAAACATTTTCTCCCATTCTATATGCTGTGTCTTCATTCATTGTTTCCTTCATTGTGCAGGACTTTTTAGTTAGATATAATTCCATTTGTTTTTTTGCTTTCTTTTGTCTGTGCTTTTGAGGACATATCAAAAAAATCCTTGCCTAGACCAATGTCATGAATAGTTTCCCCCATATTTTCTTCTAGTAGTTTCATACTTTCAGGTCTTATATTTGAATCCTGAATCCATTTTAAGTTGATTTTTCTATATGGTGAGAGAGAGGAATGTAGCTTCATTCTTCTGCATGTAGATATCCAGTTTTCCCAGCACCATTTATTGTAGAGATTGTCCTTTTCTCATTGAATGTTTTTGACACTTTTGTATAAATCAGTTGACTGTAGGTGTGTGGAGTTATTTCTGTGTTTTCTCTTCTCTTCTGTTGGTCTGTGTGTTTATTTTTCATGCCAATATCATGCTCATTTGGTTACTGTAGCTATGTAGTAAGTCATGTAGTGTGATGCCTCCAGCTTTGTTCTTTTCGCTCAAGATTACTTTGCTATTTGAGTTATTTTGTGGTTCCCATACAAATGTTTAGATTTTCTCCTATTTCTGTGAAGATGTCATTAGTATTTTCATAGAGATTGCATTGAATCTTTAGATCGCTTTGGATAGTGTGGACATTTTAGCAACATCAGTTCTCTAATCCTTGAACACAGAGTATCTTTCCATTTGTATCCTCTTCTAATTCTTTCATCAGTGTTTTGTAGTTTTCATTGTAGAGTTCTTTCAATCCATTGATTAAATGTGTTTCTAGTTTTATTTTTTAACTATCGTAAATGGTATTGCTTTCTTCATTTTTTTCTCAGATAGTTTGCTATTGGTGTATATTAATGCTACTGATTTTATCTGTTGATTTTGTATCTTGCAACTTTACTGAATACATTTATTCTAATATTTTTAGTGGGGTCTTTAGGGTTTTGTATATGTAAGATTATGTCATATGCAGACAGAGACAATTTGATTTCCTCCTTTCCAATTTTGATGCCCTTGCTTTCTCTTGCCTAATTGCCCTAACTAGGGCTTCCAGCACTATACTGAATAAAAGTGGTAAAAGTAAACATTCTTGTTTGTATTTTTTTTCCATATTTCAAAGGAAAAGCTTTCAACTATTCTCCATTCTGTGCAGTATTAGCTGTGCATTTGTCCTATATGGACTTTATTGTGTTGAGGTACATTGCTTCTGTGCCTAATTTCTTAAGAGATTTTATCACAGAGGATGTTTATCAAGTGTTTTTTCTGCATCTATTGAAATGATCATATTGGCTTTTTTCGATTCTGTACATGTGGTGTCTCGTGTTCATTGATTTGCATATATCAAGTCATCCTTGTATAACTGGGATGAATCCCAGTTGATCATGGTGAATGATCTTTTTAATATGTTGTCAAATTTGGTGTCCTAGTATTTTGTTGATTTTTCCTTGTATGCTCATCAGGGATGTTGGCTGGTATTTTTCTTTTTTAATTGTGTCCTTGCCTAATTTTTGGTATTAGAGTGATTGTAGCCTTGTAGAATGCATTTGGAAGAATTTCTTCCACTTTAATTTTTTTGAATAGTTTTTTAAAAAAATGGTATCAGTTTAATAAATGTTTGGTAGAAACCATCAGAAAAGCTGTAAGGTCCTGGGCTTTTCTTTGATGACTTTTTTTTATTGCTACTTGATGTCACTGTTCACTATCGGTCAGTTCAGATTTCCACTTTCTTTATGATTTAATTTTGGTAGGTTGTATGTGTCCAGGAATTTATTCATTTCTTCTAGGATTTTCAATTTTGGGCATATTGTTGTTCATGATAGTATATTATGATCCTTTGCATTGTGTGTGGTATCACTTGTAATGTCTCTTTTTCCATCTCTGATTTTAATATGCTGCTTGTCTTAGTTGAGCTTGAGCTAAAGATTCCTTTATTTTGTTTATCTTTTCAAAAAAGAACATTGTTTACTCGATTTTTGGGGGTTCTTTCCTGTCTGTTTAGTTCATTTGTACTCAGATATTTATTTTCTTCTAATTTTGCATTTAGTTTGCTCTTGTTTTTCTAATTTATTTATGTTAACATTAAGGTGTTTGAGATCTTTCTAATATTTCTACTATGTTTATTGCTATAATATTCCCTTTTAGAACTGTTTTTGCTGTAGTCATAGGTTTTGGTATGCTTTGTTTAAATTTTCATTAGTTTCAAGAAACACTCTTCCTTGGTTCTCTTCCATCTTCTTGGCTGTCCTTATTTTGCTTTGTATCTTGACTGTATTTTCTTTGTCTCAATTTTATTGTTATTTCTTTTAGATTTATTCCAATCATCCTTTTCCCTCTACATATTCTTCATTATTCAACTTATATTTCAATTAGTGATTCTGTTGTCTACATTTTCGACCTTCAGTTCTATAAATCCATTCTGATTTATCTCATCTCATAAGCTCCAGAACTGTAATGTCCCACTGAATATTACAAAGTCAATGTTCTCTAGCTTAATAAGCCCTACACTTTATTAATTGTACTCATCCATTTAACTCCACCTGCAAACTTGTCTTCTCATATTTTCTGTAATTCATCAAACAGTAACATTAGTCGCCTACATGTCCATTCAAGACACCAAAGAGCCATCTCTTTATGTCTTAACTCTTTCAGTTCCAACTCATTCACCAAAGGCTTCTAAGGTTTTGCCTCACTTTTTTTTTTTTTTTAATCTTCCCCACATTTTTCTTTTTGTTAACCCCTACCTTATTTCAGGTCTTCATTGAGCATTTTTGCTTGATTTTTGCTCTCTATGCCATGCTTCTACTAGGGTTTTCCTTCTAGAGCACATATATGATTGTATCATTTTGCTGTCTGAAGGTTTTATTTTTTAATTCCCCCTAACGAAATATGGACATTGTACAACCTTATCAGAGTGTTTAATCTGAACTGGTTCCAGCTTACAGCTTCAGTATCATATTTCAGCATTATCTACCTCAAAACACATGTGTTCTCTATACCATGCTACTTGAAGTCTGTAAATCATGACCATCTTATTTCATGCCCTCCATTAATACTTGCTGTCTAAGTCTCTGGGTTGTCCTTCACCTGTTTTCTTTTTCCCCTCAGATAATGGTTATTTATCTTTCAGGACTCATTTCAACTCTTATACCTTCCGGAAGCCTTTTAAAATACCATTTCTCCAAATTTTGGTTAGACGGTTTCCACAGCACCTTGAGAATAGCCCTGATGTAGTGTAGTCTTCATTAATCTTGTCTGTAGTCATCTATGTTTTTGTTTATTCTCCTTTACAATACTGTATTTATCTGGAAGAAGGAGGACTAGCACCTAGTAATTGTCACGCTAAATATTAATGAATAAGGCCATTCAGTGATTTTTTTTTCCCTCAGCATATCACAATATAAAAAATATTTCTTAAAGGTTTCTTTTTTTGGTGGATTTTGGCAGCTCTATGCATTAAAATTTTATATTAGTAGCTATTAATATTGCTATCATATATTGACATGGGATATTTGATATTTTGAAGCTTATTTTACAATACTTATTTTTATAGTATTTCGAGTATTGATATTATCAGAATGCCACAATTTTTAATCAGTTTCCATTGAAATTACATTTGAAGTTAACTATGTTTGACCTTGTGCATATATTGGAGGTTTATATCTGCTTCATCAATTCAAAACAAGCTATTTTGTCAATATGGTGAAAATTTATTTTTTATCTCTTGTCCAGTAGAATCCTAGAAATCATTTTAAAACTATTTTACGTTTAATTTTATTTTCGTTTGTTATCTTTTTGGTATAGGAAAAGGAAGACTAGAATTAAAACTGAAGAAAGCTAAATTTTTGTTTTGAATATGACCCTATTTGTCTGTAGACTGATATATTTATGTTACTGTGCCTCAGTCTCTTCTTCTCAAGTGCTACATTTTGGTGATTCTGCATTCTGTGCTTTTATGATGTTACAGTATTTTCATTTTTCCAGGAACAGTGTATACACCATTAAACCAAAGAACACATTTTCACTCTCACCAGGCCTACATTCTAACAGAGAAGGAGCATACATATAAATATATACTGTATCAAAACTTATAAACGAGGTGGTTGCCTGATATGTGCACTGGCTCTTGGGCAAAACAAGTATTTTGTTGTTGTTGTTGTTCAAAAACATGAATTTTTCCTCTAGGACTAAGTGAAATAATGTTCTTGACTTTCTTAACACCTATACACTGACCCACAAAAGAGAACCATCTGCACTCTGGTAATTGCTTGTGTGAAAATACACGTGACAATTTAAAATGGCCTCATCAAGTATATAATCTCCCTTTGTACTTTAGGTACCTTCAACTACTGTATTCCAGTAGAATCTAGGAGCTTCTCACTCAAGCTTAGAAAGTACATTTCTATTTTCCTGTAGCTTCCCTGATATTTTGATTCTTACACATTACCTAATGGGTGTGTTGATAGGTAAATAAAGGTATAATATATACAAGTATAAATAAAAATATTATCAATGGATATAAAAACCTGTTGTATTTTATGTCTGTTATAGTTGAAGCTCCTCAAATTAAAATCTCAACAAAACATGAACACATAACATTAAATTAATGTACCGTGCTAAAAGCTTTAAAAATAATATTTACCCTGTATCTTAAAACACAATACAGATCTACCTTTTAGAATCAGGAAACAAGTTAGTAATTTGGAGGAATATATGTAACTGAAAGATTCTTATTGTTTAAAAAGAGAATGGTAAAACAGACAAGGAGCAACTGTAGGAACATATATATGCAGGTGGCGACACAAGAAATGTGTGATGAATTCAAGAAATCCAAGTGGTATAGTCAATACTTGCACCAATGTGCAGATTACAGAAAGTACATGATCCATAAATGACTTGCATCCCTTGTTCATAGCCTTTCCATTGTCTAATTAATGCTTTTTTATCCATGCTTGCAGAATGCAAGCTCTTTTAATATAAACCTTAGTGAGAAAATATTTGGGGAAAAAATCTTGTGTACAAAATAAAATCTGTAAAAATATTATTCTAATGTAAAAGTAAAGCCTTTTGGTAGTTTTTGTCTTACAACAGGAAATTAAGCATTGACAATGTTAATCAGGTAAATATTATTTGCTTTGCTTTGCAGATGATGTTTTTTTTTTTTTTTTTTTTTTTTTTTTTTTTTTTTTTTTTTTTTTTTTTTACTTTTCCATAGAAATCGTTGAGAGATTTTACAATACATATAGGATTATATAGTTTAATAGACTAGGGATAAAGATATTCTTGACTTTATGTTCCTGCTCAGTCCTTTTTTTTAAGCTATATAATCTTAAAGCAATCCTCTGTAATCTTTAGTTTTCTTGATGTAGTAGTCAGCTAATGCTGCAATGATATTGCATAAAAATAATAAGCCCAGTGGTTTACATCAATAAATATTGCTTTCTTATTCAGTTTGTAGGTAGGCTATTTCTCAGCTAAACTTGGTTAGGTTTGAGTCCAGGCTGGGAGTGAGTTCATATCTGTTCTACATGGATACATTTTCTGGAAACAAGGGCTATCCAGGTAATGCTCTTTTTAAGGCAGAAAAGAGAATTACAAGGTATGTAACCAAAACTTTCAAGACATTCAAATATAGGTTCATATCCCATTGACCAGAGCAAGTCACATGACCAAGCCCAATATCAAATGGATAAAAAATATACTCTCATATAGAGGGATAGGAGACTGATTATTTCCTAAACAATTAACCATAGTTATCTATATATTTGAACTGATACTACCTCCCACATAAGAATTTTTGTAAAATATAAATGAAACAAAGCATCAATACTTAGAAGACTGAGTATTTTTGCAAATACTTTGCAAGACATGCATATTTTGCAAAACAATGGCAGCTTTTATTATCTTTGAGACACCAAAATAATGAAAACCAATGTCACTATAGACAAGGACATATTTACATATGCAAAGATATGCACATTGATTACTATAGAAGTGTGACAAGTCCCAGACAGTGCCATGGACAAGAATCTGTAAACGCACATAGAAAAAGCCCTTTGTTCTCCTGGGATAGATCGAGGAAGGCTTCCTACAGGAGGTGAATCTTGGAGTATGAATAGTGTGCTACAAGATAATAAGGCAGGGAAGCATATATTGAGAAAAAAGAACTGCCTTTGCAGTAAAAGCATGAAAGAAAAATAAATTGAACCTATAAATATATTTTGTCTGTACTGCAAGCCATGTTGTTAAAATTTTATCTCTACATAAGGAGAATATTGAATAGTTTCAGCATGAAAATGGCCTGATTGGATTTTGAGTTTAAAATGTATTTCCATGGCCATGTGGCCTAAACTGACAGTTATTATTTAATTATTTTGAATATAGTGTGGGCATCAATATTTTTAACAAATTCTTTAGGAACTTTAATATTTAGTCCAGTTTGAGAATCAATGATTTGAATAGGAGAAAGTAAAGAGAAGTGATATGAGGAGTTACAAGATGAAAGTTTTGAAGTAGAAGAGTTTTAACTAATCACAATATAGGTTGAAATGTCATTGAAATGAAGGAAACCGAGGTGGCAAGTATCAGTAATTTCAAGGCTGGTTTATCGAATGTTTTGTATTTATGAACATCAAAATAGATATTGTCAAATACTGAGATGACGACCACAACTGAGCAATAACTTAGGATAGTTGAAGAAGGGACTAGAATAAGTAAAGTAGAATGGCATGTTGACATAAGCCTCAAAGAAGGAAAAACTTTATCATGAGTACGATCTGAATGTAACAAGGAGAGTCAAGAGAAGTACACCTTTAAATTCACCCTCTGATGTATACAGAAGAAGTCTACTCAGTAAATGTTTAGAGGGATAAAATTCTCTTCAGACATTAGCGAGGTATGTTCAAGTTAGGATGTTTGAAAGAGTATTGTGCTAAAGGTTGAATTGATAGGAGAGATACAGGAGTATGAGAAAAACATGTGTGCCAAATTAAATTATTGGGAAGGGAATCATGAGGGAAGAAACACAACAGGAATGAGGGGAGAGAAATAGATGACTGGTAAAGACTCACTTTGCATGAAGCAGCAGCTAAACTGGAAATTATATTAGTATTCTATTGCTGGATAACAAAGAGAGTTTAGGTGAGACTCAACTAGGTTCTGTGCTCAGGGTCTAACAAAGCTGTAATCAAGGCATCAACTGCCTGTGTTCTCATCCAGAGTTCGGCATCATCTTCCAAACTGGCATGATTATTGGCAGCATCCCTTTTCTTCTGGTTCCTCGTGATTACAGGTCTTAGGTTCCTGCTTTTGTGTAAACCGTTGGCTTGAGTGGGAGGTCCCTCTTAGCTCCTAGAGGACCACACAGCTCCTTGGTAAGTGGTCTTTTAATAGGCCTTCTCATGACATAGCTACTTACTTTTTCAAGGCCAGCAGGGGGCTCTCTCTTGCTCCAGTCAGCTAAGACAGAGTTTTAAATATTGCGGTGTAATCAAGGGAGTGACTATTCCATTACATTTTCCATATTCTATTGGCTAAAAGAAAAGCATAGGTTTGTAAGGGGTAGCAATTATACGAGCGTGTGACTCACTGGGGTCATCTTTGAATTCTGTGTGCCACAGAAGTAATAGGATTACATTTCCCCAGGTTAAATAGTGTCAGAACTGGATGTAAGGCACAGGATGTATACTTTTTTCTGGCTCCAGAGAGGTAGCGTGAACTGCCGTGATGTTTGATTAGGTACTGAATTATTGTTCTCTAACTAGAGATATATCACCATGGTGAGGGTATTATAGTTTAGGCAAGAAAACTGTAGGATTTTCTGAATGATATGAAGTACAGAGGGTACCATAAAATCAGTGTCAGCAAACATCTTGTTCCACACAAAGGCTAGCTTATGCTATTCAGAGATTGAGAGTCCTGAAGACTGAAGCAGAAACCTTCTGCTGGGTGGGGTCTGTTTATTTTTTCATGCAAGTGAATACATATATGAAGCAAAGGAACTTGCTCAACGGTGCTTAGGTAGGCAGTAGGTGAGCAGGACTGTAACCCAAGTTATCACTAAACCACACTCACTTTCTCTTGTCTCTCTTGTTCTTCAGAAAACTGTGACCTGTTCTGAATACTTATTGTGCATGTAAGAATATGAAATTCTGTCCTAAACAATACCTTACAATAAAAACCTGGGAAAGTTATTGATTAGAATTTATTTGGCCTCACATGCTTATATTCCTTACAATTTTATATGGTTAAGCCATATAAAATTGTCATTTTGTGTCTACAAAGTTTAACACTGACAATTTCATAAGATTCAAATGTAATACATTTCTATGCAATTTTAAAATTTTTGAATTGATGTTAAACAAAGTCCTCTATTCCTAGATACAGGCTGCAGCTCTGTGTCATTCTGTTTCCAGTGAAAGGCCTCAGACCTGTTTGATTCAAATCAGAAATATTTCCGCCTACAATTAGAAACTATGGCAAAAGTTGACAACATGTTCAAATGCCTCTTTTGTGTGAATTTGATTTTAAGAAAAAAATAAAGGAATAATGAAAGTCTGAGTTTCAGTATTTAGATATGCATATATGTAAGAAGGCACATATGTATGAATGAATACAGATGGATTTGTGTATATTTATATATTGCTATGTTTGATTTTTGTGAACGATCTATATATCTTTCCAGCAGATGTCAATTACAGTCATTTCTTGGAATGAATGTTTGGAAATAATGCATCAGATAACGTTTAGTAATATCTTCTCCTCTTGAAGTCTACAAAATGGTTGACAAAATTTTAGTGCAATTTTATAATTTGTTTATAATCAATAGATGTTTGCTTGGAGGATTTAAAGTTCACTGCAACAGAAGACTAAAGCAAATAGCATTAAATCATTTAAAAATTGAGGGCAACCCTGTTGTAACTCTTAATACTTGCAGATTTATGCCTATAGATATTGGCATGGTAGTTAAACAACCTCGAGGTGAACTATCAATGAGCGGTAGTTAGAAACCTCATTGTACAAAATTATAGCTAGATAGGCAAACCAGCATGAACCTTAAGCTCTTTGAAATAAATCTAGTGAATCAAGATAATAGTATGTTCATTTTCGACTTTTCAAGATAAAAAAATTGTAACATATGCAAAAAGTTTGGAAACTTGGGAAAATAGCACTCAATCTGTGATTTAAATTGTACATATAATTTTGGGTTTCTTTTCCTTTTAGAAGTAGTACGATATATTTATCTCTTTTTCTAATAAGTTTAAAATGTATAAAGAGTAAGATTTGGAGGACTATGATAATAGAGTTCCAACACAATTTTCAATACTCAAATATGTATATGAATATGTAAGAAATGTGTATAAATTTTGCCAAAAGCTTAAGATCCATAACTTTAAAATGGTATGATATTTATTGTATGACCATTAAGTTTCATGTTTTCTTAAGGCCTCTAACCTACCTAACTGATGTCTTTTTCTTAATCTTTTAGTTATTAACATCTTCATTATTTTCATTTATCTTTTATGTTCTGTCTTAATGTGTAATTATTTTATCCTTCTGTATCCTATATTTTACTTTTTATCTTTTATTTTTTACTAGACAATTTCAGAAGTTTAATCAGATCATATATTTTAAACTTTTAGCAAGTCATGTTAATAAAAGGAATAAGAATGAAATACTCAGCATCTCTGGGGGAATTTCTTCCAGGACCTCGCACAAATACCAAAATTATTGGGTACTCAAGTCTTTCATGTAAAATGGCATAGTCTTTGCATATAACTAATGCACATCCTCCCATATGCCTTAATTATCTCTAGATTACTTATTATAGCTAACACGATGTAAACTATATGCAAAAAGGTGTTATACTGTATTGTTTGGGGAATAATGGTAAGAAAAAAAAGTCTATACAGGAGGAATTTTCTTTCCAAATATTTTCGATCCTTGGTTGGTTGATGCTATGGATGTGGAATTCATGGATGCAAAGGGATAACTGTATTGCATTTTTAGTGATTTTAGTATCACATCTTCCTAATTACTCTTTGTAAGGTCTTCTTCATCGTGTGTTTTCCTCGTTTATTTTTATCATATTTAAATCCCTAGTATGCACATGTGTCTCAAAGACAAATTGCCTGAATATTTGTTACTTGCTGAATTCTGTCACTCATCATCTAACACCTCATTATTTATTAATTTCATTATGATATGGTTGATTGCTGTTCTACATATCTCTCATAGAATTTTAAACACCTTAAGATAAGGACCAGTTTCTGTCTGTCTGTCTTTCAAAATATTCTAATTATACGAGCTAGGATCTGTGCTACTCATTTTCACATGGGCAGTACCAGTTAGTTTTCACAATCATTATTTATAGATAAGTAAAAAATGAGTTAGGGAATAGCAGACACAGTATTGAAACACATACTTTTTTGCTTTTGGATCTTACCTTGTATATCAAGTGATTGTCAAAGTCATGATCCTACCTAGTTTCACTAGTTTTCCCAGAGCCTGAAGTATATTAAAATATACTAACAGATTACAATAGAGTTTGGGAAGTAATATAAGGATAATTTATATCCTTAATATAAAGGTTAATATTTGGAGCATTGTGCCCTAGATAAAGATTGCTTAAGGTGTTCAATCAGTGAGTAGTAGTTAGAAAGAATCCATATTTTCAAAAATCATGGATGAATAGGAAAACCAGCATGAGCCATAAAATCATTGAATGTATATACACTCAGCTATGACTTGGAGATTAGAAATCCCATTGGTTTTTAAGGTAAGAATGCTGAGGCACATCCTGCAACAAATAGTTATCAGGAGATAAACAACATAACACAAACAATAGAACACAGTTTCCATAAAGGAGAATAATATGTGTTAGGAAGAGAAACGGTACAGATCATCAGAAAAAAGTAGAAAGGAAGCATCCTTTCAGATAGGTAAACATGTTGATTGGGACTTTAGGAATTTGCTGGCAGTAACTGATTTCAGGGCTCCAAACTCAGTCCTGGTATTCAAATTTCTGTTTTAGAAGTAAGTTGCAAGGTAGGGGCACACATTTGTCTAAAACAGAGTATAAGGCATATTTAAAGAACCCGGGGGAAAATGCCAAGTGAACTATTTTAGGAGTTGAAAGTAAAGGCAAAGGCTTGAACTTCTATAATACTTCCACTACCTATTGCTATACTGCACACTGGATCAGATCTGGTTTTCTAACACAACATGTCTGTGACATGATTTTGCTATCTACTGTATTGTGATGAGAAATATGTTAATATTCATAAGAATTCTTAACTTATTATTTTCCCTTTTTAGATAAAGAGATGGGCACTCCAATATTAAATAACCCAATATGTCAAAGTTAGTCAATCACAAAAGTGAGATTAAAACTTAGATGGTTCTGTTTCTCCAACACTACAGCCATTCTACTGTTTGGAATGTTATTTTACATGTGGCATGATTTAACATGAGGAGTCTTGCTAAAACCAATTTATAAAAAAATCTACATCAATTGTGGATGATAAATCTGAGAATTTTGTGCCGAGAAATCTTTTAATTTCAAGGGACGTTTTACAGCTTTATCTCCTTATTCTGGTGAAGTATGTTATGTGTGATCACATACCTCTCATTGTGTAAAACTGAAATGGACATACAAGCTATTCCCTGACAGGCTCCCATTAATATTCAAATGAATATTATAAATACTTGCATTTTATTGATAATTATTCAGGATAGCAGAAAGTGACATTGGATAATTTATTTACTTATAAATTCTTTTGACTTTATAAAATTAAAATGCACTGCAATATATCTGAAAAAAACACTTGAAAATACATTATTTCTGTTTGCAGTTGTCTTTTTTTTCATTCTAACTCTAAGACTTTAGTTTCTAAAAAACAAAAATGAATTACCAAAGAATTTATTTCGAGGACCAATGGTTAGATAATATTAACAAATGTTTGCCCTCATATAAAGAGTTTTAAAAATAATGCTTTATACTTAAATCTTTCTAAACTTATTATTTTCTTATGTAGAATAAGTTATAAGAATGAGTCTGAAAACACTTCTCAAACTATGTGAACAGTAATACCGTATAATTTACAATAATTCAGTTCAAAATAATTTATGTGGCTAATATATATTCATGTAGTGATATAGTGAATTAGGGCAGGGAATTTGTGTCTAGCATCAAAATCTGAAATGACTGGTAGTCTAGCAATTTTCTGTGCATTATAGGTGTGAGTTTTAGGTAAAGGGACATGGATCTATGTGTTTTTCAATTAATTTTTTTCTTCCACATTTTACAAGAGAATTCCAGCAGGTGAAATAATGTACATTCTCAATAGGAATATTGGGTCACTTAAAAATCTGTTTTTCTAGTAAGATATGGGCAATATTTACCCTACCAAGGAAGTAGCCAACAAAGCATCCACTGAGCTCTATTTTTAAAAGGCTACGTAGAGTTTTCTACATTGTTTTCTTTTCTCAATCAATTTTTTCTGGCTCCTAGCCCATTGCTGGAGAAGAGAACATTTATATGTGTATTTTGAAAAGGATGGCTAATCCCTAAAGGTTAATAACTACTGACATATAGGAACCTTTAACCATAATCTACTTACCAATGAAGATCTATAATGCAAAATATATTAAGCTATGTATATGGTAATTATTAAATGTTTAAATATGTTTAAATTAGCAAATAATGTGGTTTAACTTTTTCTTAGTAATGCCTATGAAAGTTCATCTTGTGGAATAATAGAAAAGTAGAATGGGGCACATTGAGCCCCAAATGAAAAGCTAAGTATACTAGTTTTCTCCTTTCAAATAGTGCAACACATGTACATGGTAAGCTGAAAGTTGTTTACCATTTTATGTTTTGTTTTGTTTGTTTGTTTCTTAAGATTAAGGATTAATGAGGCTACAGAGTTCAGTTAACTCAAATGTAAAAGCTTCCAAATGTGAAATTGGTTTGTTTGTTACTAAAATACAGCTCGCGAACATACCAAATTTTGTAAGCAATATATCAAAAACTGAGTCTGATGATTATCTTCGGCTGCTTTTAATTGTGAAAAAGTTGTCTAAAACATGATGCATAAAACCACAATGTTGGATTTCTAAGGTATATTAAGATTATGTTAGTATTTTTCAAATTTATTTCTTTTTAGTATTTCTTTTTTTTAACTTTTATTTTGGGTTGGGGGTACATGTGAAAGTTTGTTACATAGGTAAACAAGTGTCACCGGGGTTTGTTGTACTTATTGTTTCATAGTACCCAGGTATTAGTATTATAGGACAAAAGTATTTTAAAAAAAGACTTCCCAGCAATCCAAATACATGATCTAATTAACTCATTCTTTTCAATTTTCTATAAAATATTGACAATAGTGATACCTAAGCAAGGCACAAAATGAGCAGTGAAGAGATTAAGAAGGTAATATTCGCTCCTTTTAGTCTTCTATGTTTTCTCAGATTTTCTTTTGTTCTGCACTAATTTAGCACTCAGTTACATCCTAGCTACTTAATTATAAAGAATTCCCACTTTCCAATATATAAAGCTTGTGTAGTATTCTGTTTTGCTAGATGATGATACATAAGATACAACTGCAAATCTCAGTGTCCCAAAACGACAGTTGTTTATTTCTCTCTCCTGTTACGTGCCTATTGCTCCACTCTCTTCAGACTATAGGTTGGAATTAAGTCTGCTTTATGAATCTTTTTCTTCCAGGCATCAGCCTGAATGATGAGCTCTGATTTGGAATTTGTTCACTTCATGTAGAGAACTGAAAAGACGTACACAAATGGAAATTTGTAATGTCTTTAAACATTTTTGTTTGGATGTTTCAAACATCGTGTTTACTCACTGTCCATTGGCCAAAATAAGTCTTGTGGCCAAGTCCAAAGTCAATAGAGTGGAAAATTATAACTCCACCTACACAAAATTTAAAAAGTAAATGATTTTTAAAAATAATAATCTGCTATACTGTATTCTTGTAGATTCCAGAGTTGTGTGGTTTATATCTATGTACAATTATGGCTCACAAAATGTTCTATTCATTGATATTCTCCTTGAGCTATCCTCATTTTAATAATTAAACAGATAAGAATTACAAACTGGAAAAAAAGAAAAGTAAGCTGATAGTAAAAAAAAAAATTCTTATCTGGAGCTAAGCTTCAGGCAGCATTTTATTTCCAAATATCACGGACCAGAAAGTAAATAAATAGATACCCTGAGCAGACCAAACTATAAGCCAACAAGTTTATTGATGGTGTATGTTGAAATTTGTTCACAAGAAAACCACACAGCCTCTGATGAGAACTTGTGAATTCTTATTATTGCATACATTTTTGTGATTTAAATTCCTAAATAAATCGTATTAGAAGCACATTAGAAGCATAGTTATACCAGTTGACAGCTGGCAGCCGGAAATGAGAGAAAAGACTTATGGTAAATTGTATGATTGATCTTAATGTTTCTCTTATTTCCATAATATTTTTGTGTGACTCTATAGCTCCTCTTGTAAAGGCAGAGTGTGTTTCCCTGCTCCCTTGACTTTGACTTGGCCATGTAACTTACGTTAGAAATAGAATGGAATAATAGTAAAAGTGTGCCAGTTCCAAACCTAGGCTTTAATATGCCTTGGTATTTGTTTGCTCTATTGTGCCTCTTCTATCACCATGAAATGAACTTATTCTGCTATACTATTAGGCTAAGGAAAACGAGAGACACATAGAATATAACTGACTCCACTGATCCTGGCAAAATCAGCCCAAGTCTAGCTAACCCATGTATGGCTATTATTTTAAGCCATTAAGAATCGGGGTATACATATATTTTTTTTCATCTTTTTGGCAATAATTGATAAAAGACCAAACGATCATAAGAATATGAGAATAATTTTGAAAAATAATATTTTAGTCTAGAAGTCTTTTGTGTTTAGCTATGTAATAAAAGGAATTTAAGCAATACTTGAGGATATTTAGGTTAAATAAAATTACTTATTATAGACGTTGACAACCTTTAATCTATTCTGTTTATTTCCAAGAGTTAGAGTTAGCCACATTTTTTTAATCCATTTGACATCAGAAAATTAACATTAGTGGGGATAGAGAGTAACATCTCTCTAAATATAATTTGCTTAATAAAGGTTATTCTTGACCATTTAGCAGAGTAAGCAATAATTCTACAACCCTTGGGAACTTGCTATTGAATCCTCCATATGAGGCACCATATATACTGGAAATAATGCTTTGTCATTAAGAAATATACGAAAATTTAATAAGTTTCAAGAATTGTAGTATAAGTTTGTATATACAGGGTACTATTTTTTTCTTCATCCTTTTAATGAGGAATCAATGGATATAAGAGATAATGTGACATGATGAGAAGAAAACAGATGTGTTTTCCACAGAACCATGGCTAGAGTGAAGAGTGCAGAATATTTTTAAGATATATATTGTTTCAGTCACTAAATACCTCTTATTGCCTACTACCATGATCTATGTGTCTATATTTGTGAGCCTATTTCAGGGAGTTACAATATCTTAGCTTAATAAATAGCTGACATAATTAATTGATAAAAGCTACAAGCATGCCAGAATGATTTTACAGAAAAGATATTTAGCAATTCATATTTGACAATAAATTATGCAATTTTAAACAACAATATACTTATCAATATGTTTAGTATTTTAAAGATTACTGGAAAAGCTAATTAATAATTATTTTAAGACTAAAAGTTCTGTATTCTTGTTTCTGTAATTAAAATCCAGTAGGATCTAATGCACAAAGACTGATTATCAATTTATTACATTTCCACTTTTAAAATAAAGTCACCCTTCAGTATTTGTGAGTTCTGCATCCACAGATTCAGCCCACTTCAGATTTAACATATTCAGGAAAAAACAATAAAAACACTATAATAATAAAAAATACAAGTAATACCAATACAGTATAACAACTACTTATATAGCATTTACATATTTTAGTAGGTATTATAAGTAATCTAGAGATAAGGTGTATAGGAGGTTGTGCGTAGGTTATATGCAAATAGTACACCATTTTATATAAGAGACTTGAGGATTTGTGCATTTTGGTATCTACAGGGGTCCTGGAAACAATTCCTCATAAATACCAGGTCACACAGGTATTGCAAAGCTAGGAATACTAACATTAACTTACTTATTATGAAAACAAAAAATCATAATTCATCTTATATCCATGGGAATGCCAAGGAAGCATATGTCAGAAATTTTCATTTCTTCCCTGTTAGAATTTTTTTCAAGGTCTAGTATGCTTCATAGCAAAGCGCTAGGTAATTGGTGTATTCAAATTAAATTTCATTCCAATCTGAAAAGGGGAAAGCAGTGTATTTCTCAATTTTAAGTTATTAGAGCTCACTTCCTAGCCATTCAGCTTTAATCATGGTTACCTCCTTGTACTAATGGTAAAAACATTTATTAAAAATTTTTATTTATTTATAATTTTTTTAGACAGAGACTCACTCTGTCGCCCGGGGTTGGAGTGCAGTGGCGCGATCTCGGCTCAGTACAACCTCTGCCTCACGGGTTTAAGCAATTATCTGCCTCAGCCTCCCGAGTAGCTGGGACTACAGGCACCATCGTGCCCAGCTAATTCTTGTATTTTAAGTAGAGATGGGGTTTCACCATCTTGGCCAGGCTGGTCTTGAACTCCTGACCTCATTGATCCACCCGCCTTGGCCTCTCAAAGTGCTGGGATTACAGGCGTGAGCTACCGCGCCTGGCTGAAAACAAATTTTGAAAGTATCCCTCAACCCAGTGTTCCATATATTAAACACTGTATGAAGTACTGTATAAATAGCTAACACATGAATTGAAGTCTTGGCTATTATATGTTATGCAGTTACCTTTCTCTTTGTTTATTCTGGTTAAAATTTGTAGTATTTGTAATTAATATGTCATCTCTATTCATGTGAATTTAGTCAGATGATGAATGATGCTGTGGCCGGGCAGATCAGGGATTCCACACTGAGTAACTTTAGAATTGAAAGTCAACACGTCTTTTCCAAACCATCATCATGGAAGTGTTTGCAAAGACATGCCAATGTTAACTTAGCAGATTTAGCCCAAAGTGGATGCAATAAGGTTCAAAAGCTAATTTGAGTGAATAAAATGCTTTCCAAAAAGTTGTTGCTTTTTTTACTCTAGAGAGACAATTTTATAAAACCTGAAAAAATGAAAATTAGATTTGTGTCTTTATATATAAATTTGACAGGGTTGCATTGACAACCTGTCTTGTAAAATACAGTCTTGCAATCAAAATTTAGAAGAATTCTAAAAACCACAAGACTATATAAAGCACTTTTCAACCTGAGGACAGATATATTTAACAATTTACCAAAACACTGCATATGTAAAAATATGTATATGTAAAAATATGTAAGTCTCCATTATGATAACACTTTCATAAATATATCATACAAGTATAGTACTTGCCTGAATCTTGAAACAAGATTTCAAGGGCCAGGCACGGTGGCTCACGTCTTTAATCCCAGCACTTTGGGAGGCCAAGGCAGGTGGATCACTTGT
Source organism: Mandrillus leucophaeus (assembly GCF_000951045.1). Lineage (NCBI taxonomy): Eukaryota > Metazoa > Chordata > Mammalia > Primates > Cercopithecidae > Mandrillus > Mandrillus leucophaeus. Next base: position 738,553 of record NW_012107497.1, read on the forward strand.
GGTCAGGAGTTCAAGACCACTCTGGTCAACCTGGTGAAACCCTGTCACTACTCAAAGTACAAAACTTAGCCAAGCGTGGTGCTGTGCACCTGTAGTCCCAGCTACTCAGGAGGCTGAGGCAGGATAATTGCTTGAATCCGGTGGAGTGGAGGTTGCAGTGAGCCGAGATTGCACCAGTGCACTCCAGCCTGGGCAACAGAGCAAACTCTTCCAGCAAAATATACTCATTTCCCTTGAAGTTTGAACCTAATTTTTAGAGTGCAGTAATGTGGTATTTGGGACAAAAATAAGAATCTAGGGAAGATACCTTAATATTCTCACATATTTATACCAATCAAGTATGAACAAAGGTAAAAATGAAAGATAGGTATAGGCTTAAAAGTTAGGAATAATTAAATCAAAGTATATTAATAAATATACATAGGACATTTTATGATTGCTTATGCTGACTCAGTAATAGCTGGAATTATTGACTGAGAATTATGGTAATTGATTTCATTTATCTAAAATTTGTGGTGGCAAAAGCTAAACGTTTATTTTTTTCCTATTTTGGAATCTAAAATATTGCTTCATAGCAGCATTATGTGGACTAGACCAGCACTGGAAACAGCTAAAATGTTTATTAGCAATAAACTGGATATGTAAATCATGGTATATCCACAGAACAGAACGAATATAAATGGACTCCAACTATAAGTACTGACATAGATGAACTGTACAAATAACACTGAGCAAAATAATCCAGCCATAGCCAAGTATACCCTATGTGATTCAATTTACATAAATTTCAAATAAGGCAAATAGGATTTTTATTATGGTAAAATGTATATAACATAAAATTTACCATTTTAACCATTGTTATCTGTGTACAATTCAGTGGCATTAAGTGTATTTATAATGTACAGCCATCACCAATATCCAATTTCATAAAATTTCAATTCCAAACAGAATATCCATGCCCACTAAACAAGAAATCCTGTAAAAATTCCATTCTACTTTCTGACTATATAAATTTTGCTGTTATATTTTTGTGTCTGGTTCCTAAAAGATGACAGTAGGGTTAGAAAATTAACATAGAGTGGTACAAGATGTTTTGAAGTGATAGAAATATTCTATATTCTGTATTTGGTAGAGGTACAGAACTGAATGCATATTTAAATTCAGAATTGTACACCTAAAACGTATGATTTATCTTGTAAGCTAAACTCCAGTAAACATGATGTTGACAACAAAAAAAAAACTCACCTGTGACAAGTCCCTTTCCATCAGGACAATTGGGAGGCACTAGGAAGAGAATAATGATGTTATTAGTTACATGAATTTTAAGTAACATTGTATTGGGTAGTGACATATTCACCCTTTAAGATTAGTAGGACAGGGTTGATGTGGTTTGCCTGTATCCCCACTCAAATCTCATCTTGACTTGTAGCTCCCATAATTCCCGCATGTTGTGGGAGGGACCCAGTGGGAGGTAATTGAATCATGGAGGTGGTTTCCCCCATACTGTTCTCATGATAGTAAAAGTCTTACAGGATCTGATGGTTTCATAAGGTGTTTCCCTTATTGCTTGACTCTCATTCTCTCTTGTCTGCCACCATGTAAGACGTGCCTTTCAACTTCTGCCATGATTATGACTCACATGAAACTGCGAGTCCATTAAACCTCTTTTTCTTTATAAATTACCCAGCCTTGTGTATATCTTTATCAGTGTGAAAGTGGAGTAATACAGTAAGTTGGTGACAGGAGTGGGGCACTGCTGTAAAGATACTCAAAAATGTGGAAGCAACTTTGGAACTGGGTAACAGGCAGAGGTTGGAACAGTTTGGAGGGCTCCGAAGAAGAGAGGAAAATGTGGGAAAGTTTGGTGTACTACCTAGAGACTTTTTGAATGGCTTTGACCAAAATGCTGATAATGATATGGACAATGAAATCCAGGCTGAGCTGGACTCAGATGGAGGTGAGGAACATGTTGGGAACTGTAGTAAACGTGACTCTTCCTATGCTTTAGCAGAGAGACTGGCAGCATTTTGCCCCTGCCCCAGAGATTTGTGGAACTATGAATTTGAGGAAGATGATTTAGGGTATCTAGTGGAAGAAATTTCTAAGCAGCAAAGCATTCAAGAGGTGACTTGGGTGCTGTTAAAAGCATTCAGTTTTAAAAGGGAAACAGCGTAACATTTTGGAAAAGTTGCAGCCTGATGATATGATAGAAAAGAAAAAAATTTCTGAGGAGGAATTCAAGCCAGCTGCAGAAATTTGTATAAGTAAGGAGGAGCCAAATGATAATCTCCAAGACAATGAGGAAAGTGTCTCCAGGGCATGTCAGAGAACTTGGTGGCAGCCCCTCTCATCACAGGTCCAGAGACCTAGGAGGAAACAATGGTTTTGTGGGCCAGGCCCAGGTACCCACTGCTATGTGCATCCTAGAAACTTGGTGCCCTGCTTCCTAGCTGCTCTAGCCATGGCTTAAAGGGGCCAAGGTACAGCTTGAGCCATGGCCTTGGATGTTGCAAGCCCCAAGCCTTGGCACCTTACATGTGATGTTGAGCCTGCAGGTGCACAGAAATCAATAATTGCGGTTTGGGAACCTCTGCCTAGATTACAGAAGATGTATGAAAATGCCTGGATGTCCAGGAACAAGTTTGCTGCAGGCATAGGGCCCTCATGGAGAACCTCTGGTAGGGCAGTGCAGAAGGGAAATGTGGGGTTGACCCCTACACAGGGTCCCTACTGGTGCGCTGACTAGTGGAGCTGTGAGAAGAGGGCCACCATCCTCCAGACCCCAAAATTGTAGATTCACTGGCAGCTTGCACTGCTCACCTGGAAAAGCTGCAGACACTCAATGCCAGCCCATGAAAGCAGCCAGGAGTACCCTGAAAAGCCACAAGGGTGGAGCTGCCCACATCCATGGGAGCCAACCTCTTGCATCAGCGTGACCTGGTTGTAAGACATGGAATCAAAGGAGATCATTTTGGAGCTTTGAGTGCCCTGCTGGATTTCAACATGCATGGGGCCTTTAGCTTCTTCATTTTGGCCGATTTCTCCCACTTGGAATGGGAGTATTTATCCAATGACTGTACCCCCATTGTATCTAGGAACTAAGTAACTTGCTTTTGATTTTACAGGCTCATAGGCAGAAGGGACTTTCCTTGTCTCAGAGAAGACTTTGGACTGTGGACTTTTTGAGTTAATGCTGAAATGAGTTAAGACTTTGAGGAACTGTTGGGAAGGCATAATTGGTTTTGAAATGTGAGGACATGGGATTTGGGAGGGGCCGGGGTAAAATGATATGATTTGGCTGTGTCCCCACCAAAGTCTCATCTTGAGTAGTGGCTCCCATAATTCCCATATACTGTGGGAGGGACTTGCTGGGAGGTAATTGAATCATGGGGGCGATTTCCCCCATACTGTTCTCGTGGTTGTGAATAAGTCTCATGAGATCTGATGGTTTTGTAAGGTGTTTCCCTTTTCACCTGGCTCTCGTGCTCTCTTGTTTGCTGCTATGTAAGATGTGCCTTTTGCCTTCCATCACGATTGTGAGTCCTTGGTTTAAAACACCAAAATTTATTGTTTCTGAGGTTATGTGAGTTGGCTGAGTGATCATTTATATTTAGCCTGGGTCAGCTGGGGCTGAATAATGTATTAATAAGATTGTAGGACTCTAGCATCAGCTGGGGTGATGATTGTCTCATCACCCAGTAAGTTTGCCTGGGCTCCATCACATGATAGTTTCATGGTCTCAGCAGTAAGTTGGGGGCAATACCAAATGCAGAAGTCTTTAAGTATCTGAATATGTATCATTTGTTGTATCTCTAGCCAAAGCAAATTATGTGATCGAGCTCAAAACCAAGTTGTGGGGAAATAAAATCCATCTCTTGATTAAAAGAGTGGCAAACTCACATTGCCAAAGGGTAGGTATCTACTTTGATGGGAGAATTTTTAAGTGACATTTTAAACAGTTTTATTAGGGTATAGTTTTTT